>NC_059326.1:59307500-59915000 GCF_018350155.1 Leopardus geoffroyi | reverse complement strand
TTTAAGTAGAGAAGATTGGTTTAAATTTAAGGACTTCTGGAAGTCCAAACTGTTGGTGACAAATTATTTCAGGGTTTTTTTTTTTTGGGGGGGGATGGGGGCCTGAAATTTCCTTATTTTACATTAATTTTCCAGGAAAATATATACTAAATATAGATTTTTAATATCTGTATTAACAGGCTTTTGGAATTATTTTACTCTTTTCATATTTTCTGACTCACTGATTTTGTTGAAGTTTTTTTTAGAAGTCTTCTGATCTGTGAAGGTAACATGTCTTTTTCCCCTCAAGGTGTTTTGAAAAATCTTAAAGGTTAGATTGTGATATATTCCATTGTGCCTTTCCTTGTACTTCTTCCACTTTGAGGCTGCTTAGCTTCTTGAATCTATGTGTTGCCACCTTTAAAAATTCGTATTTGCTTTCTCTCCTGATACATTTCTCCTTTCTCCTCCCTTGAACTCTATTTACACTTATTTTAGACTTTAACTATGTTCACTTTGTGGTATAGACTGATCTCTTTTTTTTCTGTTTTTTTTTTCTCTCTGCTTCCAGTTTGGCTATTTTATGTTGACATAATCTCTAATTAACTAGCTGTATTTTACAGGGTCCGTTTTGTTATTAAACTTACCCAAAAGGTTCTTAATTACAGCCATTTTGTTTGTATTTGTACTATATATGTGATTCATTTAATTAACAATAATTCTCCATCTTTTCATCTTTTTGTCTAATATTTATGCCAATTTCTATTCATTTATATTGTTTCAGTTATTTTAAAATCATTATCTGCTAATCCCAATGTCTAGATTCTCTGTGGATCTGATTCTTTTTTTTCCCAATTTTTGTAATATTTAAAAACGTTTTAAAAGTTTATTTATTTTGAGAAAGAGAGAATGGGAGAGAGAGAGAGAGAGAGAGAGAATTCCAAGCAGGATCTGCGTTGTCAGTGCAGAGCCCAAAGTGGGGCTAAAACCCATGAACCCTGAGATCATGACCTGAACCGAGACCAAGAGTCAGCCACTAAACCGACTGAGCCACCCAGGCGCCCCTCTGTGGGTCTGATTCTAATGTTTGTTTTCTTTCTCTTCATTGTGTTATATTATTTTATCTCTTAACATGTGTAATGCCTTGTATATTATTCCAGGCAAGATATAGAAAGGAATAGAAAAAGCTTCAAATGATGTTTCAAGAAGATCATTCCCACTTTCTACTATTGGGCAGACAGGGTAAGTGATGGATCACCTCAATCCATCAGAGATCAATTTGGTCAGGACAAGACTGCAATTTTAGTAAGAATCTTTGTTGTTGTTACTGTTGTTTGTGCATAGTTGACTTAGTCCATTTAGGCTGCTATAACACAATTCAATACACTGGGTGGCTTTTAAACAACAGAAACTTATTTCCATAGTTCTGAAGGCTGGGAAGTCCAAGATTAAAGTGTTGGCAGATTAAGTCATCTGACGAAGGCCTGCTTTCTGGTTCATAGATGACCATCTTTCCTCTGTGTCCTCATGTGGTAGATCGGAAGGGGAACTTTCTGGGGTCACTTTATAATGCCATTATAATTCCATTCCTGAGGCCTCTCCCCTTGTCACCTAAAGGCCCAAACTCCAAAATAACATCACACTGGGAATTAGGCTTCAACATATGAATTTTGGAGAGACACAAATTCAGTCTATACCAGGTGTTCTTAACAGATTTTTATTTGAGCGTCTAATCAGGTCTCTCTCTCTCTCTCTCTCTGTGAAGGACTATGTGGGTCTATTTTTTGGAGGTTTCAGGCTCTGTCATTTTTTCCCTCTAAACCACAGTACCCTACTTCAATTCCAGCAAATGTCTTTAGTAGAAAACAGGATGTGTGTTTGAGAGAAGCCCCATTCTTTAGGTGTAAATATTTCTTCTAAATATTACAAGACAATAGATCATTCATTTGGCTTACGTAAACTATTAACCTGCTATCTAGCAAAATAATTTATTAAATGGACAACAGGATAAACCCAATCATGCATTTAGGGCTTCTGGATTTTCAAAATTGTTGTGCTGGAAGTGCACAAACATCCAAATTTTGCTTGATTCTCTTTCCCCAGGAAAGTGCCTCAATATGGGCCAAGTACAATCATCAGCCATGTCCAGAGTTAGCAAATACTCCCTAAAAAGAAAATACTCAATGATAAACTGTCACCTTATAAAAGCTGTCCCTCTGGAATTTCAGATTATTTAATTTGATTTTCTTCCTGAGCTGTTTTATTTCTTTAAAAGACATGTATTTTTCTATTTATCTAGGTTTTTTCCTCTTTTTAATTATTGCAAGGGAGACATAGCCAGCTGTGGTTTACTATCTTGTTAATTGAATTTTTTCTATAATTTTGTTCTTAATTTCTAGAAATATTATTTTCTTTTTTAAAAATCTACTTGGGGGCATCTGGATGGCTCAGTTGGCTGAGCATCCGACTTTGGCTCAGGTCATGATCTCACGGCTCGTGAGTTCGAACCCTGCGTCAGGCTCTGTGCTGACAGCTCAGAGCCTGGAACCTGCTTGGGATTCTGTGTCTCCCTCTTTCTCTGCCCCTCCCTCACTTGTGCTCAGTCTCTTTCTCTCAAAAATAAATAAACATTAAAAAAAGAAAGAAAAAATATACTTGGTTTATTGTTCAAAATTTACGAACTTCTCTAGATATTTTCTATATTTTTCAATGAAAACTTTGTAAGAATAGTTATTTTTATATTATATCCAACATCACAGAATAAGCAGGCCAGTTTTCCCCTTGGTTTTCTGCTGATTATCACAAATCATGCCTTGTTTCCTTTTGTGCTTATTGATTTTTTTTTGAGATGTTCATGTTCCTTTGAAAATACTTGTGGAATTCCTCTGAGGACTAGGGTAAAGCTGTATTCCTCTAAAAAAGATTGTTTACTAGTCTAGGATCACATTAAGTATTTTCATTGGCCAATGTTTTTGAATATCCCAGGTACTGTAAAGTACATCTGCAAAGACCTATGAATGCCAGCTTTGGTATAAAACTTCTCTGGGACTACTCCACTACCATTTACACTGCATAAAGCCAAAGCAACTTTTGTTGCAGTCCTTTGAGATGAGGGTGCAGTCCAGGGATTCCAACTCTATGAGCAAGAGTTCTAATTAGACTTTTCTTATGCACTGGCATAAAGCTTTGTCTACCCTGCCACAAAAACTGACCCTACGAAAACCAATGTTAAGTTTCTCTTCTTTGCATTTACAATTGGATTTCTAAGGAGGCATCTCTGAATGGGTATGTCCAATAGATCAATAGATTTGTATTTTACTAAACTGGTTCCTTCCCAAGTAAATTTCAGTAACATTAATAGAACCCCCAAAATTACTTGAGACAAAAAAATGGAAATCATCTTCTCATTTTCTTCATCCCTCATATCCAATCACCAAAAAATTATTAAGAGTCTAAACTCAGGGGCGCCTGGGTGGCTCAGTTGGTTAAACGTCAACTTTTGGTTTCAGTTCAGGTCATGATTTTGCAGTTCGTGGGTTCGAGTCCTACATCATGCTCTTTGCTGCCAGTGCAGAGCCTGCTTGGGATTCTCTCTCTCCCTTTCTCCCTCTGCCCCTCCCTTCCCCTCCTTCTCTCTCTCACAAAATAAATAAATAAACTTAAAAAATAAAAAAAAGCCTAAATTCAAAAACATTCTTTTCATCATTTTTGCCTGCATTAACAAAGTTTTCTTTAAAGTCAAATTCAGTAATCACCTAATTTGTAACGTCTTCTGAACATTTGTCTGAGACTAATTAATATCTATGATGTAGTCAAAAGGATCTTTTCTAACTTTGAATCAGGTATGGACATACTCAGCTTAACAAATTTCAGTGTTTTATATTTTATTAGAATAAATAGTAAACAATTTACCACAGCCAACTAAATTCCATGGCTTGGTTCCTATCTATCACTCCAGAATTATTTTCTCCTAATGACCCCTCTTCCACTTCCCTGTATTATTTTCTCTTTCCTAAGTGCTCAGAGTTCTTGCTTGAAAATTCTGTTTCTCTGCATCAAAATTCTTCTTTTGGATGTATGCATTGATTGGCTTCTTCCCATCATTCCAGACTTAGCTGAAATGTGACATCTTAAGTGAGACCTTCACTGATCATAGTGTCTAAATTAGAACACCCTACTCCTCCACAGCTGTGCTCTACCACACCATTTTGTGTATTTCCTTCAGATTTCTTATTATTTTGCATGGTCATTTTGTCTCATTTTTTATTTACTTGTTTATATTAATTTTCCATCACCAGGCTTTAAGCTCCATAAAGGCCAGGATACTTCTTACCTTCTTTAAAACTATCTACATAGCACTAGAACAGTGTTTTGTATCTACCATTGAATGATTAGGTGTTGTTGGGTGAAAGGGAGAAACAAGTTTACCATATAGCTTCTCATTTAATCCTAACACATCTCTGTAAAAGAGACACAATGTGTTGGCCCGATTACTTAAAATTCAAGATGAAAATAGATTTATTCTCTCTACTCCTCACATGCCCAAATGAGCATTGTGATGTAGCTTCTCTAACAAAACTACTAATTTCTATACCTTAATCAAGACATAGAAGACATAGGAATGTAAAATATAATTATATTTCTCCTTAAGAAATGGTGATATCAGTTTTGGAAAGAATCTAAATGATCTTTAAATAGTATCCTCAGCTAATGCTCATGTCTATTTGCACATATGTTGTGCATATTTGGTACATATACCTTCTTGGGTTGGAACTCATCCAGGTTAGTCTTCTTTTTTTTTTTTTTTAACTTTTTTCTTAGTATTTCATCCAATATCTGCCTATCTACTATATTCAGGTAAAGAGGACAAGCAGAAATTGCAACTGATTAATCTATCTGGTCATGAAAGTGGATAAATTGGCTAAATCATTGATAGTTTCTGTGTTGCTTTTGGATTTGGGATGCATATTATTGAATGGATATTTTGTATAATATTTCTAAAGGAAGTCTAGCATACAAATGATAAGTATGCACCTTGCTTATTTAGGCAAAAATAAACACATTCACTTAACCACATTTCTAATCCAGAATGACAGCATTACCACTATGCCAAATACCCATCTTATTTCCTTTCACAGAACTACTGCAGTTTCTTACTTTCAATGCTCAGCCTCCAGTACTGACCTTTAACTCATCTATGACAGGCTATCCCTCTTGTCTGACTGTAGTCATCTAAAGTAGTTTTCTGGTTGAATTTCTAATTTCATTTCTTTCTTCTAATTCTTCATTCTAATTCTTCATTCCCTCTCCACTTCCCATGGATTATAGTGTGGGAGAATATAGTACACACACACACACACACACACACACACAACACCTTTCTTCCCTGTTTTTCTTCACCCTTCTTTTTCTCCTGCTAATACAGACCCTCAGGTTCCCAAAACATTTGAATACACACTTTTCCCTTCAGCTCTTCAATATCCCCATCCCTTGCTTTATTTCACCCTTCTGTTCTCAATACAAATCAGTACAATTTCACGTCACTTTACATAATTTATCTAATGGAACAAAATAAAATGGAAATAATATAAACTATGTATTGCTAAAAATAACATCACAATTCCTTGAATTTCCTGTCTACACTTCCATGTACCAAAAATATCTGATAATAATAATAATAAAGAAAACTCCTTTAAGGGCTATCAGACTAGAACTCTGATTTTCAATGGGAACAATCAAAGTTCTAAATATTGTATCATATTTGGATTTTTGAAGCACATGACTACAGCAAGACTAAATTGCTAAATAAATATTCAGATAAGGATAATTGATATTAGAAAAGATTTTAGATAGAACCTGTGAGTCCTAACTTTTCTGTCAAACCTGTTATACCTTATGGGAAAATATGTTTCCAATTTGTTTCTCCAACTTATAAGTTTTTATTTTTTGTTGTCTTGAAAAATATATTAATTATTTAACCCAATAGAAGTAGACAGATATGTGGACATTAGAGCTATGCAAACTCCCTTTATGTTAATCAATAAATATAAAAATAAATTACTCAAATATAAGGAATGTATTATAAAATTTGTTTTATTCAGACTAGAAAGTTAATAAAGGCATAATAGTGACAATAATTTTCCCTAAATTTTTTCTAAATATCAATTTTATTTAGTTTTGAAAAATTCTGATAATTAAACCAAAATTCAAAAAATAACATCATTAATGAAGGTCTTCCTCAGGTAAAATTTCTTTAAGCTTGCCATCACCCTTTACAATCAGTCTAACCTTCTCCATGCTTTTGAAAGATCTAATACTTTTCTAAATCTATATTTAAAGATCAAATAGTTATGTACAAAATCAAATAGCTACCTATTAATATCATTCTTTAAACTTTTTTTTAAATTTTTCATCAGCTGATACTTTGAGTTTAGGTGTTAAGAGGGAGATAGTAGCACCACATCCTTCCATAAATATAAATCCCTTAAATTCTGCAGTATAAAAAAATTTATAGTTTATGGTCACTCATCTCAATATAAATTAGCAATAGTAAACTATTTACTGTATTTAAACACAAAAGTAATATAGTGATCAGATTTTCTTTTCTTTCTTTCCAGACCTTGCCTAGAAATTGTAGTTTTCTTCACACCTAATGAAAATATACAGTAAAAGAAACTCTGTGATTCTCCCTACACAAATAAATTCTATGTAGACACACTCTGTTCATATTAGTTATTCTAGTCTCAAATATACTATTGAATATGCTAATATAAAATGCCATACTTCAAAAAATTCTAATTTACCTAATTCTGATGCACTATACTTTCCATAAACAATTTGTCGCAGTACCTAGGTAATTACATGGATATTAGTGAGTCACATTCCTTTCAACATTCAAGAATTTTCAATGAAAGTTGAACAGATTTCATACGTTGGTAGTAAAATTCAATCTGTTGAAAAATCATTGGATAAAAGCTTTTAAAAAATTAACTGACTAAAAATGGAAATAACTTCCCTAGGAACACTGCATCACTGGACATGTTTTTAAGTGCCATGGATTCCCATCTAAGGAAGTCAAGATGGAATCCCTGCATTGTGAAAAATTTACAGCTGAGATTTAAAACGTGTTTTTTTTTTTTTTAATGTTTATTTTTGAGAGAGAGAGTCTACGAGGGAGGGACAGAGAGAGTGGGAGACAGAGGATCTGAAGTGGGCTCTGTGCTGATAGCAGAGAGCCCAAGGCAGGACTCGAACTCACAAATGACATGAACAAGATCATGACCTGGGCCAAATTCAGATGTTTGACTGAGGCATTCAGGAGCCCATGAAGCTCAGATTTAATCTCATCCTCTGTATTTTTTGAATTACTGCTTACCATGTCCTTTCTAAAGCCTTGCAGAAACCAAAAATGAAGAAGTGTTTTACCTCCATTTTTTTCAAATAAGATTTCTAATACTGTTTTGTAATGTACATATATATATATATATATATTTAGTAAGTATTTCAAGATTATAACATATCTGTACATGAATACATATATATGTACATATTTATATATGTATAGGAATATGAATAATACTTAACTGCATTTTATAGTTTATTTTTACCATGACTAATAAATCACTATATCCCTTATTTAGAATTGTTATTAGTCATTAGCATTAGGTATTAACTATTTAAATGTTTTGTTAATTTATGTACTTACAAGGCTACTGATGGATAAATTAGCTCATTATGCAATTTGTATTTCATTATTTCATGGTTTATATCAAAACTTTTCATTATTATTTTGTAAGTATAATTTATATTATTTTTTATATTTCAGGATGTTTGTTCAAATGAGATGGAATTCATCATACAGCTGATTCACTGTCCATTGTAACAGATCATTAATCTTTGCTGGCCGGTATATTTATATTCTAAGTCACACATTTTCTAAGTTTTCTTCTCCATTAGAATGAATGAGCAGAAAGTAGACCAGGTGGCCAAAGTGATGGCTTTTCTAAATTTTCTGCAATTATAACAATAAGGATTAGCACTCAAGTCTACTGTAACTTCTTCAGAATATGTGCATTTATGTAACTGTGTTTTGTTATTACTGATGTGTGTGTGTGTATAAGATTACTATGTTACACATTATAATCCATTGTGAAGTTTCAACTAAATTAAGAATGTTATTTAATATATATGTATGGTCAGTTGCACACCACTGTCTTTCACTTTTTTCTCTTAATTATGAAAATTGAACAATATTCTGATAATTAATGTCTCCATATGATATAAAAAAGATCAGCAATGAATCATCAGAAGAAGTTAAGATGCCAATCATGGAGAATCTTTTTATTCATGTAAAGATATTTGAACTCTATCTAAAAGCCAATTGGTAGAAACTGAAGTGTTTCAGTAATGATATGTTAAATTTATATTCAAAATTTCACCCTACCTGCACTTTAGTACAGCTATTGGAAGAATAAAAAAAAATGAATTGGAGAAAAGTCATGAGGATAAAACAAGAATACTGGTGGGAGATGATGCTACTTAGTCTAGAACAGTGTCAACAAATTTGGAGGAAAACACACATGTTTAAAATTACCAGGATATGAAATTGTTTGAAACGAAGAGGTGAAATAGAGGAAGGATTTATTATTGCCTCTAAGGTTTCTAAAGGAAGCATTGCCTGATCATTTATTGTGATCGAGAATACTAGAGCATGGCTAAATTTGATGTGAAAATTATGAGTTCAGTTTAAGACATGTTAAATTTGATGTATCTCTTAGATATTCCAGATTTCAAGGTGACATAAGGAGATTCCACCTATTGGCATGGATTGAAGATTAAATTTAGAAGATGCCAATGTATTTGAATTTAATGTGGGTGAATGACATCTCTTATAAAAGACTGTAGGTTAAGAAGAAAAGACTTAAGAGAGGAAGCCCTCATGACCATCAAAGCATAGAGCTTGTTACGAAAGATATAAAGAGTAAACTAGGTATATATTATATTATGGAATCATATATGCATAAAGAAAGAGAAAATGGCATGAAAATAAGAGCAAACATGATATGAGGTCTTAGAAATTAAAAAAATTCAAAATAAACTCAGTGAAATTGCAAAACCACACACTAGTACAGTTGAAAAATGAAGTATTCTTAAGGATATGCTTGAAGTGTCTTCCATAATATATAACAAAAATACAAAGAGAGAAAATATTGAGATAGGCAGGAAAGATGCATATATTTTTATTTATGTATTCTAGGTATTTATTTAATGTATAATCTTACTAAAGCTAAAATAAGTATCAAGCTCCAGTAGGAAAAGTTTCATTCAATGCTTTACAAGAATATTTAAATAAAGTGGGAGAGACTGAACCAAAAATTCTGGTGGAGTCAAGAATTTTTTAATAGTCAAGAATAAAAAAAACTCATGGTAAATAAATGTTTCTAAAGGAGAAATAAATAATTTAGAAGGATTGTGATTTTATTGGCATCAAACATTTTATGTACAACATAAAATATATGTGAGTGTATATACACATATTTTATGTATATATATTACTATATATAATATAGAAACATATGTGTGTGTGTATATATATATTCCTAATAATTATAAATAAATCACACAAAAATTAAACAATTCATGTCCACTTTAGTTGATGTTTGTAAAGATTACTATGCTAATAAGAGTCAATATATACCCTCCGTGGTGAAAGGCAGATAACCTTGCAGCACGTAATGTTAAGAAAGAGTCATAATTCTCAGTGGGATTTTTTGAATATAGTAGAACTGTTCCACACATTTGAGTAGAGCATTTCCTATGGAAACCTTAAATATGCTAGTTTTGACCAGGGAGGAGAACAGGAAGAATCGCTGCAGTCCATTTAGGCTTCACTGCACTCTATTGTTCTTCTTGGTTGTCATAACCCAGCAGATCTGTCTAAAATCTGTCTAAAGAATCTGTCATAAAAAGGATACTGCATGAAGCATCACACAAGTACCAATGGAAAAACCACTGCACTGACCTCTAAGGTTCTGATGTTTATCCATTCCCTCGTTTGCCAACAATTACTATCTTTTTGAGGGGTGCCTTGATGGCTCAGTCAGTTAAGTGCCCAACTTCAGCTCAGGTCATGACCTCAGGGTTTGTGAAGAGTTCAAGCCCCACATTGGGATCTGTGCTGACAACTCAGAGCCTGAAGCCTGCTTTGGATTTTGTGTCTCTCTCTTTGTTTGCCCTTCCCGCATTCAACTTCTGTCTCTCTCTCTCTCTCAATAATAAATAAAAACTTCAAAATTTAAATTATTATATTTTTGAGAAAAAGACTGCCATGCTACTATAACCAGGTAAAGATGAAATGCCTAATAGTGGGATACAAAGTACCATCCATCCAGAACTATTCATTATGAACTTGATGTTGTCTGACACAAAAAGTCATAAAGACGGAGTGTTCAGCAATAGTGTAACATGAAGTGGAAATGGTATGAAAAAGTTCAGACACAACTATTGTGTGGTTAGTGGCTTAAATTCCTTCAACACAGTATTTCCTTCTCTCCCTAAATCTACACCTGTAATGTCAAGGAAAGTTTCTTATAATCAGTTTACTGAGGAGGAAAATCTCAGACCTTGTTTACAACAATTCCACAAGATAAGATGGGAGCAGACAGAAGGCGGTGGTTGCAGTATTAGAGATCTACTTAGTACTATATTGTTACCAAAGGCCAGTGGTGAATTTGGTTGTCCACTTTGTCTGAACCTATATATAGTCAGTAATACAGATCAACCCCAATTAATATACCGTTGCTAATATTTTGGCTGCTTGGAAAAAACAGAATTGAAAGATTGCTAAAAAGGTGATCTGGGGAAGAGATATATATCTGAGCCTCTCCACCTGGGCAAAGACTATGAAGATATTTGTATCTCAAGTGAATATTCTTCAAAGGGCATCAAATGCAGAGGATGATCTCATAATTAGGTGGTTCAGTAGTCAGGGTTTTCAGAGAAACAGAGCCTATAGGAATATATGTAAAGAGAGTTATTAGAAGGTACAGGTTCATATGATTATGGAAGCTAAGAAGTCCCATGATTTGCCTTCTGCAAGCTGGAGACCTAGGAAGGCCAGTGTTGGAGTTTCAAGTCCTGAAAACCAGGAGCACTAATTGCAAAAGACAGATGTTACAGCTCAATCAGTCAGGCAAAGAGTAATCTTCCCTTCCTCCACATTTTTGTTCTATATGGGCCCTCAATGGATTAGGTGATGCCACTCACATTGGGGAGGGCAATATCCTCCCCAGTCAGTTGACTGATTCAAATGACAATCTCCCTCCAGAACACCCCACAGACACACCCAGAAATATTGATTATTCTAATATCTGGGCATTGTCTAATCCTGCCAAGTTGACACATAAAATTAAGTATCACAAAGTGGACAAGATAACATATTATGGGGAGACCAAGCAGCTCCATTTCCCAGTCAATATAATGCTTGCTTCATGTACAAAATGGTCATGATGACAGGGAAGATTATCCATAGGCTCAACAACATGGTCTTCCTCTAATGAAGGCTAATATGTAACTGCTATGTGCCTTACCTGTCAATAGTGATACAACATGTCAATATTCCCCAGACGGTCCAGGCAGCACTTTGTGTCAGATGGATTACATTGAACCGTTTTTTATCATGGTGTAGGCATTGATCTGTCCTCACTAGAATGGACATGTATTCAGGATACAAATATGCATTCCCTGATTCTAATGCTTTCTGGCACCATGATCCATGAATATATGAAATCCCCAATTTATCATCATATTCCACACAATAATTCTTCATATCAAAGAACTCATTTCATAATTAAAAAAAATAGAGGGGATCTGGGGTGACTCAGTCGATTAAGCATATAGTCATGATCTCGGTTTGTGAGTTCAAGCCCTGCATCAGGCTCTGTGGTGACAGCTCAGAGCCTGGAGCTTGCTTCAGATTCTGTGTCTCCCTCTCTCTCTGTCCCTCCCCCAGTCACACTCTGTCTCTCTCTCTCTCACTTTCTCTTAAAAAAGATTAATAAATATTAAAAAGATTTTAAAAAAAAAGAAAGTGAGGTAATAGTTTCATGGACTTGGAATTCACTTGTCTTACTACATACCCAATCAGCCAAAATAACCTGGCTAAGGTAACAGTGGGATGGCCTATTGAAGACTTAGGTATAGTACCAGCTGAGAAATTATATATTGAAATAATGGGATTATATCTAATGGGGTTCTACAGGATGCATTACAAACGCTTGAAACAGCAAATAAATATGGTGCTATTACAACAACATCAAAAAATACATGGATTTAGAATCAAAAGGTAGAAGTAGAAGTACTACTACTACTACTAATAAAATAGTATATTATTATACTAATAACTACTTACAGAATTGTTGATTCCTATGCCATAACTTTAAGCTTTATGAGTTTATATATCTTGGTTTCCAAAACAGGAATATACCTGGGATATAGTTGTAGTAAAAATGTTTGTTGTTCATCGGAAATTCAAGTTTATCTGTGAGTCTCATACTTTTATTGCTATATTTGTCATCAGCTCTATCCTCGAGACTTCCCTCAAATCTTTTATTTATCAGAGAACTATTATTAACGCAAACTAAATTTAAAGTTGCAATGTGTTCTCAAGCAATCCAATTGTAAATATACCTTACTAAGGTATGTGTTTGCATATGTGTGTGTTTGTATTTATGTATGTATGTATGTATATTTCTTCCTTCATAGCACATGCTGTGTTCTAATATACAATATTAATTAATAACTCATTTATTACTCCTGTTTGCACTTTCTATTGCTACTAAAATATAAGCTCCTAGAATGGCACAGATATTTGTCTTTTGCAATATATGAGCAATCTCAAACACATAAATGCATCTAGAATATAGTAGCCACAAAATTCAAATTTTATGAATTAATTTAAGAAGTAGACATTGGAAAGAAAATTGGCCAAGACTATCTAATTCAACCAATCATAATAAAATTGATCAATTTGACAAATAAAGACAGATGCAATGTTACTAGATAGCAAAAATATTTAGAAAATATGATATTACCCTCTGAGGGTACACTAAAAAACTGTGAAGAAATTGTATCTGTAGGTTAAAACTTGGAAAGAAAAAAAAATAAGACTTAAATGACATCCCATCAATATCAGATTGTTCTAGACATAAATAGCTTCTAAATAGAATACAAGTATTGGGCGCCTGGGTGGCGCAGTCGGTTAAGCGGCCGACTTCAGCCAGGTCAAGATCTCCCGGTCCAGGAGTTCGAGCCCCGCGTCAGGCTCTGGGCTGATGGCTCAGAGCCTGGAGCCTGTTTCCAATTCTGTGTCTCCCTCTCTCTCTGCCCCTCCCCCGTTCATGCTCTGTCTCTCTCTGTCCCAAAAATAAATAAACGTTGAAAAAAAAAAATTAAAAAAAAAAATAAATAGAATACAAGTATTAAAAAAACACTAATTTATACTGAATAACTTATAATACATATTTTTTCATAAACTCAGATTGTGTATATTATTATATTAATAATTTGGGATTATCATATTAATAATTTTTGGGAAATTGGTCACAGAAAGGTAATTTTTACTTACTATTTCATAATGTATTTAAAATTAATTAAATTCAAAATTAATTTTAGTTAAGTAGCTTATCCAAAATGAATGCAGGAAAAAAATACAGGGAAGCATTAAAATTATATTTTATAATTTGTGATAGGGAAAATTCTCAGGTGAGATACAAACTCTGACCTAGAAAAACCTAGACTCCAAACAGAAAATCTGATCTCATTGCAACAGATTTTAAAAATACTGTATTACAAATATATTTAAAATTTAAAATAAATATTATTTATTTTAATATTTAATATGCTTAATAAAATTAAGCATAAATACAATATAAGAGCTATTGGAGATATAGTTAGAGACAAAACATTGACAGTGGTATCAAATTAAAAATATAAATCAATAAGTAAAAGACAACCCATTAAAAAAAAGTGCTGAGTGTCTAAAAGTTATTTCACAAAGAGAGAAATGCCAATAGCACATAAATACTTAAAGTGACTGTTGAGCTCACTGTAATTAGGTAAATGCAAATGTAAAAATGAGAGAACAAGGAGAAAATACGCTCTGACACACACATCCATGGAGATTTAAAGTATTGCCACTTTTTGAAGGTCAATTTGAAAATTAAACCACAATTTAAGATGTATCAGTTGACTTCTCCACAAAGTATATAAAGGATAGCTAGTGTCAATAATATAAATTTCAATTTTTAGCAATAATAACAACAAAAAAGGTGAGAAATAAGTAATGAAAGCTTTAAAACTTCTAAGAATATTGGGAATAAAATGTATTTCTTGCCTTATGAAAATTATTAAACGCCCCCATTTTTTTTGTTTGTTTTGTTTTTACTTTACACTTTCAAATATTACTCTGGGAGAGTAATTGTTAAAAATGCATTTGCTGAAAGTTTAAATCATTCTATAAAAATATACTCATTTGATAGTTTTTTTTTTTTTTTAATTTTTTTTTCAACGTTTATTTAGGGACAGAGAGAGACAGAGCATGAACAGGGGAGGGGCAGAGAGAGAGGGAGACACAGAATCGGAAACAGGCTCCAGGCTCTGAGCCATCAGCCCAGAGCCTGACGCGGGGCTCTAAGTCATGGACTGCGAGATCGTGACCTGGCTGAAGTCGGACGCTTAACCGACTGCGCCACCCAGGCGCCCCTCATTTGATAGTTTTTATTTGTAATTTGATCTTAGTAATGTCTAATTATAATCCCACATTTATGTTTTTGATATTTCATGAATATATTATTAATCATTAAATTTTCTAAACAAATATTTGTCAGTATTTAATGATAATAGAATGGTATAAAATGGCACAATTTTCTACATGTTACCCTAAAATCGTAGGTTATATGAATTTTCATAAAAATGTTCTAAAGCTTTGCTAAAGCTCTTTTTTATATTTGTTATTCAATTGTTGTCTTTCAGTAAATAAAATTTATTGCAAGGTACAGTAAAAAAAATCAAAGATTATTTGGTTGTTGTCACAGTGATAATTTTTTAAAAAGTACATTCCCTTCAATGAAATATCAAGTTATATTAAAAGATTAAATACACTTACCAGTAAATTGGCATAATCTTGTTATTCACTGAACAGTTGCTTTCTGGTAAGTCTGCATAAAATACATTATCTTTGGTAATAACATCTTTGTAAAGTGAATCACTCGAGAAAACATAAGAAGTTTTAGTTTTACTTATTTCCACAAGGACTATTAGGTGTCTTTCAAAATACATAAATTGCAACAAAATACAATAATAATTGACAGTGAATAAAAAATTTCAAAAATTCATGAAATAAAACCAAATGTAGTTCACAACTATTTAAAAATAAACCAAATGCACATACTAAATATTCTTTCTGGGAAAAATGGTATTCATAAACTTTCTGCCATTGGTTGATTTTTTTCATGCCATAGACAGTAGTAAATATGTTAGTTTAGGCAGCCATAAAAGATGACATTTGATTGACTGATGGATATATATAAAAATATGTGGACAGGTGAAATGCTTGGGAATATGTAGTCTTGTTGATCTATCACAATTTTACATGATCTTTCACTCTCATATACAAAGTAAGGGAAAAACAGACTCAAATATAGAGAGCAAACTGAAGGTTACTGGAGGGATGGAGTGTGGGAAGATGGGCTAAATGGGTGATGATTAAGGAGAGCAATTATTGTGATGAGCACTGGGTGTTAAATATAAGTGATGAATCACTAAATTCTACTCTTGAAACTAGTATTACACTATATGTTAACCAGCTAGAACGTAAATAAAAACTTGAAACAAATAAGGGAAAATATCATTATATTTTGGAAATGAATTTTTATTTCCCAAAAATGAGCTATTATTTACTCTATTTAATCTTATAATTTACAGATATTTATTGATAGAAATCATCCTGTATTGCACAAAACATTCCTCCCAACCCACAAGTATTACCCAATGTTATACCAAAACATTCCCAGCTGTTCAAAGATAAACTGTCCTTCTACTCTCTTGGAACCACACAGTTTTATCTGTTTCTCTTGTACTTCAATTCCAGAAGCTCTCTTAGAACTTTTCTATTTACAGTACACTGTTCCTTGGTTTTTCATAACCGTGTCCTTTCTTACTCATCTTATATTTCATGGCTCATTATAATTATCTCTTGCATTCATTTTCAATACTGTTGACTCTATTTTTTCTCATTAGTCTAAACTCTAAATCTGGTTAAATTTCTCTCTGTTTTACTGCCTTAAGAACAAGCACTTGAGAAAATACACACACACACACACACACACACACACACACACACACCCATGTTGATGTGTCTCATTTTAAAGTAATGACCACAACCTCAGAGTAGTCTTTAAGAAGTGGGTGGAAATCCTGCAACAGTTCAGAATGATTCCATCCATCATGACACAGGAAAATTAATCCATGCTTTCTCCTCTGTCTTGAAGTCTGATAGACTCCTTCCTTCCTCTCAGCTGATGAATGACCCTACATCTTATTTTGCTGAAATTGAAAGGGCAATTATGAGAGAGGTTTCTCATGAACTGATCACTAAATGTCTCTATGGATCAGCTTTCATGCACTCTCCCTGGATAGCCCACCATTTGCCTATCTTGTCCATAGCATCCCGATTTTACTCACCTAGTCAAAGACTCCACACATGCAGTTGTGTCTTAAATTCTCTGCATCAGAAGTTTCTTGTTCTTAACATGATCCGTAGAAACATGCTACAACATTTATTCTTTTAAAAACTTATAGGAAGAACAAAGCAATCTATTTTGTCCCTACATTCTCCATCACCTACTGCCCGTTCTCCTTTTCCTTTTGCAACAAACTAAGGAAAGGAGTCTAAAGTTACAAACACCTTCATGTTCTTCTCTTTAGAACTCACTCTCTTAAATCCAATGCTTTAATTCCCACAACTTGAACAAATCCCCTTCTGTTAAAGTCATCCATTATCTTATTGTAAATAAAATATATCAATCAGGGACCCTGGGTGGCTCAGTTGGTTAAGCATCCAACTCTCGATTCTGGCTCAAGTCATGATCTCATGGTTTGTGGGTCCAAGGCCCATGTCAGGTTCTGTGCTGACAGTGCAGAGCCTGCTTGGGATTCTCTCTCTCCCCCTTTTTCTCTCTGCCCCTTCTCTGTTCATGTTCTCCCTCTCTAAAAGTAAATGAATAAACTTAAAGTATATGAATCATTTTCTTAACTTATTGAAGTTATTAGCTGTCTATGACAAATTTGACCACTACTTCTTTTTAGAAACACCTTTCTTTTAATATACCATTTTTATTGTGAAACTGACATGCACACACATACACACACACCATCTGTGTACTTTCCATTTAAAAATAATAAAATTAAATATTACTATTAATGTTAGCCCCTACTAATTCCTCAAACACATTCACCTCCCAAGAATACACGTTATTCCAAATGTCATCTTTATCATATCCTTGTTTATCCTTATTGTATATAAATTTGTCATAATTAATTTGAATATTTTTGGTGTCAGTGCTATTTTGCGATATCCATCCAGGTTATATGTGGAGATAAATTGCTCAATTTCATTCCTATAAATTGAGTCATTGCATGAATGTGCTACAACCTATTTATTCATTCTCCTGTCTCCTGAACATTTGCTTTCTTCTACTTTTTTTGCCCAAATCATAGCCAGTGTTGATACGAATATTCTTTCTGATGTAACTATAAAGGAACTTCCTTAGAATTTTTAACTAGAGGAGGAACACTGGGTCAGTCATAATTTATAATCCATATGTGTAAATTTATAAGACAATTTTTGTCAAAATTATTCTAATTTTAATTCAAACACATATTTTATTATAATTCCTATTATTCGATATCATCATGAACACTTCGACTTCAACATATCTGCCAAGTTGGTAGGTATGGGCTTATTTTTTTTCATGGCTTTAATTTTTCTTCTTATTTAACTTTTTTTTTTCTTTATTATTGAGAGACACAGAGAGACAGAGCATTAGCATGGGAGGGGCAGAGAGAGGTGGAGACACAGAATCCGAAGCAGGCTCCAGGCTCCGAGCTGTCAGCACAGAGCCTGACGCGGGGCTTGAACTCACAAACCGTGAGATCATGACCTGAGCCAAAGTTGGACGCCCAACTGACTAAGCCACCCAGGCACCTCCTTCTTATTTAATAATAATGTTTTCAGCTGCTTATTTGCCAAGTTGTTTCCTCTTTAAGTAAATTAGTTTTCATGTCTTTGTCCATTTCTGGTGTTGTCGTATGGCTTGTTTTTCTTCTATTCAATTGCGTGAAATGATTCATTTTAATCTCATTTGTACAAAAGTGGATCTGCTATTATCCCTGTATCAGCATGCATTCTTATTATTGGTTTACTCATGTCTTTTTATACGTCATGTATTAATTAATTCATTTTAACAATATATTACACATTCATAAGGCCAGTATATTATTCAAGAGCTGGAATATTAATGATAACTTGAATTGCCTGAGTGTTTCTTTTCTACCCTGTTCATCCAAGGATACTGTTTTGCTTTATCATTTCCTTTCTTTTATATAGATACACACACACATGCAAACACGCACATTTCTAAAAAATGTTGATACTATAAATTTCATTAAAATTTCATTAAAAAGAGTATCATTCTGAATGTTATATTCTGAGATTTATTTTGATTTATTACATTGATAACATTTATCAATATTTTCTATATAACTGAAGTTTATGTAATTTTACTCTAGGATAATATTCTATTGTATAATTATATGATAATGAATTTATCTATTTTTTTTAGTGAGTTTGGGTTATTTCATGTTTACATTGTTTTAAAGAGTCCCAGTTTTAGCATTTATATATAAATTTTCTAGAATACATATGCAAGAGTATCTCTCTGTAGCACATCTGAGAATGATAATGTTGGATCATAAGATTTGTGAATGCTCATATGTACAAGATAATAACTAATTATTTCCCAGTGTGGTTTTTCAGCATCTGATGCCATTTAAAATGTTTGTGACACACATTTTCTTGGATTTCTTCTTATCTCACTGACAGCAATTCTTATTCTGCTTTATAAGTTCCTACCCTTCTTCCCAGCTTTTTATTTTTCTTTTAAGTATCCCCAAGTCTCAGTTCTCTGGTACTGTTCACTTCTCTAATTACATTTAATCTTTGATGATTTTATTAGTCTTACATATTTAAAAACCATCTACACCTGATGATACCTAATTTCATCAAGGTGATTTTTTTTTCCTTTCAGTTACTTCAGGAAAATATATTTTCCCAAAACTTTTGTCCTAATTTATTCTATTCTAACTATGCTCACAGTTTCAAATGTCATTCAAATCATATCTATTCTGTCTTGGATTACTGGAAGTAACCTCCTAACTGATCTTCTGGCTTCTACTCTTGCTACTTGACAGTTTATTCTTAGTATGACAATCAGAAATGTCTCTTTTAAAACATATCAAGTCACTGTTCTGCTAAAGTTCTGCAATGCTGGGCAACTTGAAATGAAGTTAGAGACTATGCTTTCCACTTCTATAAGAAGCATGGAAGTTACCACTCTGTCATAAAAACAAGGGAAAAGACAAGCAGAGTGAAAAATCAGTAACTACTCATAGATCCACAAAAGACGAGAAGACACAAAGCAATCCCTACCTCCAAGATTGGAGAGACAGACAAGCAGATAAAGTGAGTCACATTTTACCAAAGCAGAGACTTGGGAGTGAAAATCATTGCAGGAACCAGTGCTAGGGCAGGAAAATCTGAACGGTAATTGATGAATTACTAGAGACTCCCACCCACTTGAGCCATCCTCTCCTACTTAAGGGGAAAGGAAAAAGATTGAGAAACTTGTGCAATTCATGGTCCTGAGGCATAACCTCACTAAAAGACTAGTAGCTAAATCATAGGAATATAGAACACTTCCCAAAATTTACACATCAGCAACACATTACTAAAGGTCTTTTTACAGCAGTTATTTTTAAACAGCACATCACATATGACTATTAAGAAAAAAAAATTGCAAGGTAGACCAAAAGGCAACCCCCCACACACACAATTTGAAAAGACAGAGCAAGCATCAGAACAAGGCATGGCAAGGATGTTGGAATTATCAAACTAGATATTTAAAACAACTATGGTTAGCATTACGAGGGTTTTAATGGATAAAATAGACAATACTCAAGAACAGGTGCACAGTGTAACCAGAGAGATGGATATTCTACGAAACAACATAAAAGAAATGCTAGAAATTAAAAAAAAAACCCATAAACAGAAGTAAAGAATACTTTTTGTGGGCTTACTAGTACTCTGTACACAGCTGTACACAGAATCTCTGTGCTACAGGATATTTCAGTAGAATCCTCAAAACTGACAAGCAAAAAGAACTGAGACTATAACATCAGAACAGAATATCCAAGGACGGTGGGACACCTACAAAAGGTATACTGCATGCATAATGGGAATATCAAAGGAGAAGAAAGGAAAGAACAGATTCCCAAATTATCAGACACCCAAACACATATCTAGGAAGCTCAGAAAACACCAGGAAGAATAAATGCAAATATATATGTGTGTGTGTGTGTGTGTATATATATATATATATATGTATACATATATATATATATATATATATATATATATATGCACAAGCATATCATTTTGAAACTAAGGAAAATCAAAGATAAAAAAACCTGGAAGAAGTCAGAGATAAAAAAAAAACATACATATAGAAGAACAAAGATAAGAATTACTTCTGACTTTTCCTCAGAAACCATGCAAGCAAGAAGACAGTGGAGTGAAATATTTAAAGTATTGAGAGAAATAAAATTAAACCAAGAATTCTGTGTATTACAAAATCATCCTTTCAAGTGTGAAGGATAAATAAAGACTTTCTCAGACAGACAAAATTGAAGCTCTTTGTTGTCAGTACACTAGCTTTGTAAGAAATGTTTTAAAAAAGTTCTTTAGAGAGAAGGATAATAAAATATTCAGTTTGGGCGTCCATAAACTGGAAAAGAGCATCAAGGAAGCAAGAAGTAAAAAAAAGAACTTAATTTTTCATTGTTTTTGTATTCAATTTTAATCGCTATTAGTGCTATATTAGTCTCAGGTGTACAATATAATGATATAATGATTCTATACATTATTCAGGGACCTTCGCAATAAGTGTTTTCTTAATCCCCTTCACCTATCTCACCCATTCCTCTCTGCCTCCTCTTTTATTTTCTTACTTTAATTTATCTAACTAATAACAGTTTATTCAAAATAATTATAACAGTAAGGAAATAAAATGTCAGATTATTTTGTTACTAGGTATTCACATTACCCATGAAGTGGACTAGTGTTATTTGAAAATAGACTTGAAATAACTGAAATGTATATTGAAAACTGAAATCTGGAATTGGATGCATTGATGAAATTGAAAAGTAAGACCTCATTGATGGTAAACAAAGAGGCGATAATCCAGAACACGTGACAATAAGAATTTGTAAACCTCCAATGCATGGTGGATACAAATTGGATAGGAGAATGAGAACTGGCTTATACAAAAGCTCTTTCCTTTTAAAAATATGGATACAATGATCATTTTAGTAATTTCACTATTTTGTTAACGGCTTAGACTTAAAAACTTGAAAAACTATAATGTTCAACCATTTATGTTTAGTATCATGCTATTTAGCATTCATGTATTTGTGTTATGTTCTTTCCAGGTTTTTTCCCTGTGATTGATTTCCAGTTTCACATCATTGTGATCAGAAAAGATACATGATATGATTCAATCTTTTAAAATTATTTATTTGTTTTATGTTTTAAAATTTTTGTTAATGTTTATTTATATTTGAGGGAGAGAGAGCAGAGGTGGGGCAGATAGAGAGGGAGACACAGAGGCCTTCGCTTTTCTGCTCCCACGGTGACTATTTAGCCATACAGTAGGTACTGGAAGGAAACCACAGAGTAATCAGTAAGTTTTCAGGACCCATAAATCAAACCACTTCCTTCAAATAAAATCGACAAGGAATATTTGCTTTTTTGAAATCATGGATCTATTCCTTTTTAAATTTGTGATCCTGTTTTCACACAGTTTGAGACTATTTAAGTCTACTTACTAGATAAAAACATTTCCAGCCCCATGGGATTTAGAACATGGCATCAAACTGTAATAAAGGCAGCTGAGCAATAAAAACAGGCTCTGGAAAAATTAAGCATAAATATTAACACCCAAGTAAGTATCAAAGGATACTTTAGTTGGATACGCAAGGATAAATGATATTGTTGTCAATAGTAACACAATGACATCTGTTTATCAGAAAATAGGAAGTTGGGGCACCTGGATGGCTCAGTTGATTGAGTTACCGACTCTTGATTTTGGCTGAGGTCATGACCCCAGGACCATGGGTTCAAGCTCTGCACTGCTCTATGCTGGCAGTGCAGAGCCTTCTTGGGATTCTCTCTCTTCCTCTCTCTCTCTCTCTGCTTCCCCCCACCCTGCTTTCTCTCTCTCTCTCTCTCTCTCTCTCTCTCTCTCTCTCTCTCCAAATAAATAAATAGACTTAAAAAATTATAAAAAATATATTAGAAAGTAGCGTTAGAACTTCAGACTCACTTCCTGCCTCCACCCACCATTGGTGCTTTTGGCATTAAACATCCCCAGGAAATTGCATGGGAATGGAAAACACCAAATTTCCTTAGAGAACACACTGATGTATCTCGTCTTCTTCACACCTCTGCCATTCCCATCAGCCTATGCCCCCAGCCTCCATCACAATAAGTACGAGAAAGAATTTCAGCTTTAAAGCCCTGTTATTTTGACTCAAGTAAATTTATTTCTCCCAGGGATGAATTTTAAATAGCTTTGCACCATAGCCAACATGACAATATTTTCTGGTCCCAATATTCTGTAACATAATTTACATTTTTATTAAGGTGCAATTTATATACACAAAAGTATACCTATTTTAAATGTATACTCTGATGAGTTTGATAAATGAATATGCCCATGTTCCCATCCCACCAACCAAGATAAAAAGCATTTCTCTCATCCTGAAGGTGCTCTTAGTGACTTTTTCTAGTCAATCCATGTTCTGCATCACCACCCCCAAAACTCCAAACGAATCCCTTTTTAATTTCTATCCCCACGATTACTTTTTTTTTAACTTCACAGAAGTGTGGTTATATATTATGCTTGTTTTCTGTTTGCCTTCTTCTGTCCAACATCATGGTTTTCAGATGCATATGTAACATTTGTGTACCACTCGTGTACATTTATTGTTCAGTAATATTTCACTGAATCAATGTACCACACTGTGTTTAACATTATTCTGTTGTTGAACACTTGGACTATTTGTAGATTTGGGCTGTTACAAATAGTAGTTATGAAGTATCATGTAAGATGGTTTTGATGTCATATGTTTTGTATGCCCACAAAATAACAATGGCTGGAATTGCCGGATCATCAAGCAGATCTATTTTACCTTTAAAGAGCACTAGCTTTTCAGAGCAGTTCTACTGTTCTACAACAGCTCCAGCAGTGTGTTTAGTGTTCCGGGTGTCCCAATTCCTTGCCAACATTTGCTATTATCGCACTTTTTAATTGCTTTATCATTCTGATGGCTGAATGATACCTCATGGAGATTTAATTCAAAGTTATCTGAAGAATAATTACTTGCTAATCTTTTTGTATTTATTGGCTAATCATGTATTTATGTGCGCGTGTGTGTGAGTGTGTATGTGTGAAGCATCTTTAAATCCTTATTCATTTTTAATTGGGTTGTTTATTTAGTGTTTATTTTTAGGTTTAATTATGTAGTCTAATATTAGTGCTTTGTTAGATAAATCTATTAGAAATATTTTCTCTCAGTCTGGGTCCTGCCATATTTTCAATGGAGTCTTTGATGGAAATATGTTTTTGTTTTGATGAAATATGATTTTTCATTTTTTCTTTTCTGATTATTAATTTGGGCCTGAGAAATATTTATCTACTTGAAACTTGTAAAACTATGGCTACTATATAGTGAACACATCATGTGCTTGCATCCTTTGTCGAAAAAAAAAACAGTTTTCTGCTTCCTTATGAAAGGGCAAATTCTCTGTAATTAAGCTCTTCAAGGCTTCCTTATCTGCACTGCTCTTTGAAAGCATCGTAGAAGTATATGATTTCAATTTTACCTTTAAAAAAACATTTTCACTGGACAAAGTCTTATTTTTATATTCCACATCCTAATCATATGTTGAGGCTCCTATTTTTAAAATTTTAATGACCATTCTTTGAATACATCACTGTCCAATACAGTAAAGGATGTTTATAATTGTGTTATCAGGCTACTTAGAGAACAAGAAAGTTGTGTTTTAACAGACACGAAATATTCAGAGCATTTGGTAAAAAACCTAACATCATGATTAATCATAACAAGCATTTACACTTAGTAAACAAGATTTCAATTGCATATAAATTACAGCATTTATAAAAGCTCACCGTTTGATACTATTGGATAAAGTGAAATTATTCTATTCAGTACATGTAACTTTTTATAAAAGTTAATCAATACATTCTAGTTAAATTTTGACATCTGGAAAACGAAATGTATGCCTAATTCAGTGTTCACCATACAGTATAACTAAATAAATATTTTTTAGTCAAAGACTGGTTCTACAATGTAGGATTAGGATTTTAAAACAGCAACAGTTTTAATTTTTAGAGAGAGATTTCACCATTATTTCATGCTTAATGAAATGAACCTAATTAGCCCCTTGCATTTTGTGTTAGTGGTTAGGTCATCTGAGACCAATTTTAATATTTGCATTCATTCTAGTACTAATCATATTCCCCAAAGTAAGAATATGATAATTAGTTTCAGTCATTTGAAAACAACATTCCTGAATTACCTTGAGTTTATTGAAATCTAGTTGTCTTTTCAGAAAGTTTTATTAGAATATAGCCACTTGGAAAATCTTGCTTCAATATGTTGTCTAGTGTCATTATTTGACCTGCATGATTAGTACCAAGAGATTTAATTCAAATACCACAATCCCTCATTGTTATTATGGTTCGTAATTTTTTAAATTGTTATTAAACATTAAACATTCATGAGTTTGCTTTATTTTTTGTTGTCAGCAGTGATGCAGTATGGTGCTGTGGGCCAGTCTTTCTTGTGGACACTGTTATTAATCAACAAAAATGCATTAAAATGCTTTTTGAAGGATACACTATATGAAGTAATAAGAAATTGTATTTTATATTCCATTAGTCATTCTAGGAAAAACCTATCAAATATTTCACCAATATTTTTCATTAGAAATGAAGTCAAATTCATTCATCAATTCAGAACTAAGATAATTAATCTAGCCCTTGTGAGGCTCAACCTGGACTAAATACTTTCTAAGTATTTTAACACTGATTCATTTAACATGTTTGGAATTTTATTCTCCAGGTATATATTTAAAAATAAGTTTTCCATCAGCATTCACATTGTTTAAAGATACATATTGAGAAGACCCAAGCCAAAAAATAAAAACCCTTATATGAATCTCTGCCTCAAAAATATGTATTAGGATAACATAAAGACATCATCGAGAAATAATTTTGAAAATATTAGTATGAAGGTCTATATTTGAGAAAGTAGTAAATTATAAAGTCCTTGTTTACTGTATAATAGCAATGAAAAAATCAAAATCTGAATCAGTTTAAGTATCTATGGAGCCATCATTGTGTTATATTTTTTGTAATTTCAAAATTAAATGATACGCAACTCTTCATACTAGGCTCATTTCATTTTAAAAGTTTTAATGCTTGAGCAACATTAAGTTCTACTTAAGAAAGTAATTGTTACCTTAAGATAACACATCTTGGTAATCTGACATCCTTGTTCAAGGGAATGATGTCAAGTGTGAATATGTTATTTATAATCTCTCATGGACCAAGCCTTTCCTTTGATCAGTTTTGATCTCAAAGTATCATCTAATGAAGTAAATTGTATAGGTTTCCCACAAGTTCTTATTTCTTAAAACTCTTAGAATAGTTGCTGTCCCATCTAACTGTTTCCTCCAGTCCTTTAGAGCTTTCACATTCTATCAGACAGGTGTCCAATGAGCACACTCAAAGCATACTATGTGGAGCTAAAGCAGAGAAGTAGACCTTGATTTAAGTTTGTCTAAATTAAAGAAACAAATATTTCAATAATAGAAATTTAAAGTCATGAATAGAGCTTTAGGAAATATGATAACTCTCTATTATAAGGGCTAAAATAAATAGAGTATTCAAAAACCCGAGGACATAGTAAACAATCTTAAATTAATTTCCAATTCACATCTATGGAAAATGTAAAAGATTACTGAAAAAAATTGTGCCCTAAAATGGTGAGAAAAAATTAAGGAAGTATTTTAATTAGACCCGATGAGTCAAAAATCCATTCAACTTCTAATTTTCTCTTATTTAAAATGATGGAAGACATAGCTAATAACAATGTGACTATGGTCCTAAATATAGTGGTTGTATTAATATTAACATTTTCTAGTTTCCATTTAAGTGTTTAATTTTCTATTCCTTGTAATGTGTTGAGGTTTTATATTAAATTATCGTTTTTATTTTACTGATAATTTCCTGACTGTCTTAATTTTTTTTTTTTTTAATGTGGGTGAGGGGATTATATATAGTTAAATTTTGAAAGAAAGTTGCATTTGGGGCATCTGGGTGACTCAGTCAGTTAAGTGTCTGACTCTTGATTTCCATTCAGGTCATGGTCTCATGGGTCCTGAGTTCAAGCCCTGAGTCTGGGTCTGCCCTGACAATACAAAGGCTGCTTGGGATTCTTTCACACCCTCTCTCTTTGCCCCTCCCCGCCTTGGGCTCGCTCTCTCTCTCTCTCTCAAAAAAGTAAATAAACTTAAAAAAAAAAATGAAAGAGAGGCACCTGGGTGGCTCAGTCGGTGGAGTGTCCAACTTCAGCTCAGTTCATGATCTCATGGTTGGTGAGTTTGAGCCCCACGTCGGGCTCTGTGCTGACAGCTCAGAGCCTGGAGCCTGCTTCGGATTCTGTGTGTGTGTCTCTCTCTCTGCCCCTAACCCACTCACATTCTGTCTCTATCTCTCTCAAAAATAAATAAACATAAAAATATTTTTTAAGTGAAAGAAAGTTGAATTTTATTTTATGTTATGTTTTTTTAAATATCTTCCTTTTTATATGATTGCTGTAAACACTACATGGAATATGTCATATCCCAATCTAATCTAATTCTTTTAAAAAAATTGAAATACAAAAATTAAGAAAAAGGGATTCTATGTTTTACTGTGTTGAATAGGATAAATAATACATGTTGAACCCACAGATGATGGATTTACCTCAAATGATTTTGCCAATATCACCAAATCAGTCTTAATCCCTATAAAATAATTTTTGCATAAGGTAGTCAATACACCTTTTACATGATTATTAATATTTAGTGGACTTATGAGTTGTATTCATTTATAATATGGAAAGGCATTTTGTGATACAGCATATGAATTACATTTTCCTTATATTGCATAGAATGTAAAATATAATGCAAATAATAAAAACCTCATTAAACAATAAATTTACTATTTAAATAGATGACCAGATTCTCTCAAGAAGTAGTTGAAAAGAACATAAACCAAGCAAATAAATACATTACGATAGCACATTATGTCATTTTCAAATATATATTTGACTTTGTTTAATGCTATTTTTGTTTTGTTTTTTTCTTGACAGAATGTAATTTTTTTTAAATCTAAATATTCTCTGACTTTCATAATGTAGTATCATTTTTAATTTTGGATATCTTATTTTTCTTTTATTTTTGGGTAGTGTTTTCTTAATTTTGACTCAGTTTTCGGCAGTGAACTACAATTTTTAATATATTGTAGATATTATTTTTGTATTTTTTAATATTTTATTTAAAATTTGAGCCATTCCAACTCACTTTGCATCTTTTATCATGTTAATAATGTAGGTCCTGAAAATCACTTGTTTGAGATTTTGCTTCAATGAGGCTTTATTTTTCTAATTTCCCTGAGTTCATGGAAACATTTGAAATTTCCCTTTCTGAATTATTTTTTTCTAATTAAATTATTTTTATGTATCTTTGACTTTTAAAAATTCAGTCACCTTTGCATCCCTGGAATAAATCCTACTTGATTATGATGAATGATTTTTTAATATGTTGCTGAATTTGGTTTGCTAGTATTTTGTTGAGGATTTTTGCATTTATGTTCATCAGAGATATTGGTCTGTAGTTTTCTTTTTTATAGTGTCTTTATCTGATTTTGCCATCAGGGTGATGCTGGTCTTATAGGACGAAACTCGAAGTTTTCCTTCTTCTTTGTCTTTTGCAATAGTTTGAGAAAAATAGGGATTGACTCTTTTTTAAATGTTTGGTAAAATTTCCCTGTGATACCAACTGGTCCTGGACTTTTGTTTTCTGGGAGTTTTTGATTGCTGATTCAGTTTAGTTGCCAGTAATCAGTCTGTTCAGATTTTCTCTCTCTTTTTTTTCTTCCTGATACAGTTTTGGAAAGTTATATGTTTCTAGGATTTTATCTATTTCTTCTAGGTTGTCCAATTTGTTGGCATATACTTTTTCATAATATTCCCTCGTAAACCTTTGTATTTCTTTGGTATCAGTTGTTATTTCTCCTCTTTCATTACTGATTTTATTTATTTGAGTCCTCTATATTTCTTGATGAGTCTGCCTAAAGTTTTATCGACTTTGTTTATTATTTCAAAGAACCAGCTCTTGGTCTTCTTGATATATTCTATTGATTTTTAGCCTTTATTTAATTTATTTCTGCTATAATCTTTATAAGTTCTTTTCTTTTACTGGCTTTAGACTTTGTTTATCATTCTTTTTCCAGCTCTTTTAGATATGAGGTTATATTGCTTATTTGCAATTTTTCTTGTTTCTTGATGTAGGCCTCTATTACTATAAACTTCCCTCTTAGAACAGCTTTTGGTGTACCACAAAGATTCTGGACCATTGAGTTTTCCTTTTCATTTGTCTCCATGTATTTTTTTTTCTAAATTTCTCTTTGATTTCTTGGTTCAACCATTTATGTTTAGTATCATGCTATTTAGCATTCATGTATTTGTGTTATGTTCTTTCCAGTTTTTTTTTCTTGTGATTGATTTCCAGTTTCATATCATTGCAGTCAGAAAAGATACATGATATGATTCAATCTTTTAAAATTATTTATTTGTTTCATGTTTTAAAATTTTTGTTAATGTTTATTTATATTTGAGGGAGAGAGAGCAGAGGTGGGGCAGATAGAGAGGGAGACACAGAATCCGAAGCAGGTTCCAGGCTTCAAGTTATTAGCACAGAGCCCAAAGCAGGGCTCGAACTCATGACACAAGATCATGACCTGAGCCAAAGTCAGGCGCTTAACCGACTGAACCACTCAAGCACCCCAATTTGTTTGATGTTTAAATGAATACTGTGCTGCTTACTTAAAGTAGCATAGCAAGTAGTCTAAAGTATAGTGCCTTGAATATAAAATTTTATGCTCTCCTTATTAATTAATCAAAATCCATGAAGGGCTTGGTTAGGCAGTCGTTATTTGAGATCAGTCCTGTCATGATTTTGCATTGTTATAGTGGGCACTACAGATATTGGAAGGTTTGATTGGGTCTGGAGAATTCTCTTCCAAATTAGCTCACTCAAACTTCTGGATATCTGGGGCTGGCTCTTGCTGGGCCTCAACACCTTTGTATTTGGGCCTCACCAAGGGGATGATTGAAGCACCTCATTGTATGGCAGCTGGCTTGCCCCAGAATGAGTGAGCCAAAAGTCCAAGACAGAAGCTGCAGTACTTCTTATGATCAAGACTTTAAATTCACATATTGTGACTTCTGCTATATTTTTATTGATTAAGTCAGTTGTAAAGATCTTGTCATATTTAAGGATAGGAATCCAGATCCCATCTCAAGGAGGAATGTCAAAATCATATTGAAAGTCATATTGGAACCTAGTGTATGGAATATATATCTGTGAAGTCACTCTCGGAAAATAAAATCTCCCAGTTTTCCCTCTGACCACTAATCATATACCTTCCACTTGGTTAGATTCATTCCCTTTTCTATGACTCAGAGATGAGAGACAGTCCAGCTTAAAGTATAATGAACAGATAGAGACATTGGACTCGAAGTATTATAGGCAAGAAATTAGCTGAAGACACTTCTCAGCTGCAAATACTAGCTGGTTTTAATTGGAAAAGAAGAATCCTACTAAGGTAGAACTAAAGACCAAGAAGCAGAGCCAAGACCCAAGGTGACTCATTGCCATGCAGTAAGGTTAAACATTAATCCAAGGACTGGCAACATGTGCCAGCCAGATTTCATAATTACTGTGGACCAGTAGCTTCTTTTTTTCTGCTTTCTGCCTTTAGAGTAGAATAACCCATTCATCTGTTGGGTGTATTGGGTAGATAACTCATCTCTTACGTCTTCAGATATAAAGAAACTATTCACAAAGCCATACTCAAGGAACTGCACAGCTTTTCTGAGTCGACTGTTGATCTGATATGGGGTTTTGAGGAATCACAGAGGTCAAGGATTGGAGAATCTCAGAGGTGTAAAAGGGTTGATGTCATCTGTAGAAGCATTATTATTCTCTGGTTGATTGATATATAGTAGAGGCTTGTTTATTGAAATGAGTTTCTCCAGGATTAGCAATTTTAAAACCCAGTGTCTACCACTAATTGGTTGGTTAAAGCGTTTTCACTGATTCAAGCTGTGGCTGTTAGATTGACTGGGTTTAGGTGGCTATCTGTTGCCATGTTACTGTGGTTATGAAACAACTTGGGTTTCCTAGGAATGTGGAAACTCTTTTGTATTCCAATCACATATAATTCTCACAGCTCTCAGAAATTCTTTTTTGTTTGTTTGTTTCCTTGACACATCCATATAAATACCTGTTTTATATAAGACTAGAATTTGTAGGAGTGTCAGGGAGAGAGATTTATAGCCCAGTAGAGGCCAACCTAAAAAAGCTATGAATAGTATCCATCTCATAAGTTGTTGTAAAGATTAAATGAGGGTGTATATTATGGAACCTATAACCTGAAGAGTACCATGCATATCCAAATAAAAATCTAAATGCATTTTTACGGTGACTAAATTTAATCAAGGAAGCAGATCAAAGACTTGCCATTGCTTGTTTAATCCTGAGTGTTTGAAAAATAATAAAATCAACAATTAGTCATAAAATTTTGCATTTCTCAAATACATACAAAAGCACATCTTCTCAAAGAGTGAAATGTTTCTATTTTACTTTTAAAAATAAAAACAATTTGTCTGTATTAAACATTCCAATATATCTGTAATCTAGGCATTCAATTTTTAGTCAGGAAAATCTCAGTAAATATCACAAAAATAATTAAAAACAAATAGTTTTTTGTAACCTAGAAATTAAAGGCCACTTACTTTTCTTCTTAAATAATGTCTGTAATAAATTTATAGAAAACATCATCCTTAAGAATAAAATATTAGCAGCATATTCAAGAACTGGGAAGCCTGATTCTCTGTGTAGCTTAAATTTATAGATGGTGAAACGAAGGATTGGTTGGTTGGCTAAGCTAAACTGTCCAATCATGTACAACCCCAATATAATTCAATACAAGGCAGCCTGATCCATAGCCAGTCTCCCTTAGTAATAGTGAATATGTGAAATTCATCAACTTTCTCCATCACCACAATTAAAAAGTATAAATGACATATGCTAAATACCCCATTCATGTTAGCAACAATGAATACAAAACATGTTGGAATATAGCTAACATTCATTTCCTATAAGTAAAACTATAAAATTTATTTGAAATGTATATGAAGACCCAAACAGACAGGTAGATAGTTCCTAAACGCAATTTTCCCTCAAATAAACCTATACATTCAGTAAAATATCAATTAAAATTTCAATGGAATTTATTTTGGAATTATCATGAATAATGTTAGGAGACAGGGAGAAAAAATTTTAAATATTCACAAAAGACTGAGGATTAATTTTCATCATTTATAAAGAACCTACAAGGCATAAATAAAATATAAAGAATTTTGTAGACAAAATTATAAGTATGAATCTATTGTCCTACAAAATTATTTAAATTACTTTAAATGTATGAAGTACTGCTCAATTTCACCAAAAATCAAGAAAAAGAATATTGATTCAACAATGAGATTGGCAAAAAATAAAATGATTATAATAACTAGTGCAGGGAAATTTGAGGAAATGAGAACACTCATACAATATTGATAGGAGTATATATTTTTAAAGGCCAATTTGGCAGTAAGTATTAAATATAAAATGTGCACAACCTTTGCTTCAGCAGTTTTACTTCTAGAAATTCTACTTAAACATAATTCAGTATAGATGCATGAACAGGATAAGACTGCTTTGTTGTTTATAATAATAATAATAATAATAATAAAAAGAGTTGTGTTTTTGAGGGATGCATAAGGACCATAAACAAAAAAAGTGTTTAATCATGTAATATTCAAACTAAGAATGTCTCAATATGCAACCATTTATAATAAAACATATATTACTAAAATAATTTGTTGGTACAAAAATATATCTACATTACATGAAGTAATATAAGTTAGTGAAAAAAATATAATATGATACTACTTATGCCCCAATAAACATATGGACATAAATATAGAAAAGAATGACCCAATACACAGAGGTGTTGTTATTACTAGTAAAAACAGGAAGAGATGGGAGTTAAAGACAGTAGATGGTCATTTTTTTAAGCAATGTATTCCATGAATTATATTGATAATGTACTTAATAATGTAATACTTTTTTGTATTATTAGATTTTGAATTTTCATACTTTTTTTTCAAAATACTGAAACTCAGTTGACAGCAATAACATTTATGGAGGATTGTTTGGGAGAGAAATAATACAGCTCTTCTCTGAAATTTTTATTTCAAGTGACATTCAGGGACCACATGCATTAGTGCTACCTGGGAAGCCTACTAAAAATTAGTTTCCCCTTCCCATTATACACCTGTGAAAAAATAACTGATGGAACTGAGTTTTGCATTTAAAAAGAAACCTCTTAATTGTTATGTACACCCAATTGGAGAACAACTGATTTAAAACTTTTTTTTTTAACATTTATTTATTTTTTGAGAGACAGAGAGAGACAGAGCATGAGCAGGGGAGGGGCAGAGAGAGAGGGAGTCACAGAATCCGAATCAGGCTCCAGGCTCTGAACAGTCAGCACAGAGCCGACACAAGGCTTGAACTTACGAGCCAGGAGATTATGACCTGAGCTGAAGTCAAATGCTTAACCGACTTAGCCACCCAGGCACCCTGGAGAACAACTGATTTAGATCTAATGTTTGTAGGAATCCACCAGAGAAGAAAGTTGCATATCTAGAAGATATTATCTTAGTTTCTATATTATTGCTTTTGGCATAATGTACTCAGAATTCATCAAAGTGTTACTACAAAAACAGCCTTAGGAAACTTGATGCTTTATTTATTCAAGGAAGCTGGTGAAGATATTTTCTTGTGAATATATCATTGTAAACACTCATAAAAGTTTTCATTTTAGACTAGTATGCTGTCTTCAAAATTACTAAAAACTACTTAATGAATGATTTTTGCATTTATTTTTATTTATCTTGCAGAAAATATAGAATTAAAATGTCACAACACTGCTAACACTACTGTTTTATGTTTTATTTATTTATATTATTTATATTTTATGTTCCAATTTTATTTTGAGGTATTTTTACGTATAAATGTGACTACTCTTATTTTTGACATTTTAATTTAATTCATGTTAATAACTTCTTACATTCACATAGTCACATAAATGATCGATAGATAAATAGATACATAAACAATAGATAAAAATGTAGAATACATATATATGTAATTTCTAGATAGATAGATATTTAAAAAAACTCTGATGAAAACTCTGATCAGTTAAAAAACTGATATATTTTAAAATGTACTTCAGTTGGGCATATTTTAGCAATTACTTATGACATAAAATATATAAGATTCATATTGCCAAAGGCAATGAAACTGCATTAGAATTCACACCTAAATGATAGAAAATCAAATAATGAGTTTCAAATCTATAAATACTACTTAAAATAATAACTGATTTTTAGAATGTTCATTATGAATTATATAATGTTTTCTTTTTCGCATAACTTTATTTCAGCAGGTAAGAAAATATATTAAATTATCCCTCATTTTGATTATGTTCTCAAAGAGAATACAGACTATTTGTCTCATAGGATATGGGTTCCAGATACTTATACACATAAAAAATTTCCTAAAATAAATTATTAAGAATATTATTTTTAATATCTATCTAAAGATATTTTAAAGTAAAAATATAAAGGAAGTAAAATAAAACTGATGTAAATTAGCATTTTTGAGGGATAGGAACAGGATTTTAGAAACATATTTTTAGAAGACAGAAATGCTAAAAACCTCAGGAATTTCCTCTCTAAAATTTGAATGCTAGTAAATCATAAAACTCCAGAAATATGTTAATTATGCACGTGTAAATTTTCTTGTTAATACCCTGTAGGAGTTGAATTTATTACGGAATATGATTATGAGTTTATTACAGAATTCAGGGGATCTGTGAACTTAGATGGGGAAAATTACACTTTTATTTTTATAAATCTATAACCACTTGTTTAATTTTGAATGTTGCAGCAAACTATAACAGCATTAGAGAGATACAGTTTTATCAATAGTAGAAAAAATAGTAATTGAAGTTTTCATTGTTAGACATATTATTTGATGTATTAATAGACATAGTATTTAATGTATTAGAGAGGATTTTATATATGTTTATACTTTTATAATGATATATTAGAAAACATTCCTTGTAATCACATATATTTTCATTTGCGCACTTAAAATAAAATGCATCAACTTTACCAGACTGCCAAATGAATCTGTAACAGACAAAAAAATTAAGAACAATGCTAAAGTATAATTTACTACTTGGTAAAATAGTGGAAAATATTAGTATAGTATGATTGAAATTTATTCGTAAATCTTCAGGAATGTATATTTTTCTCTGAGTAACTTTTAAAGCGGGGCTAGTACTCTACCTAAAACAAATCAAAGGTTATGATAATTGACTATATGATTATTGACTATATTACTTAAATACAGTTTTGTTTTTTTCTTTTACTTGAAACCTTAATAAAGGATATAGCAAGAGTAAACTTTTGTTAATATATCTTCTATTTACTTAATATTGTTTTAATACCTGTTTTTTCATTTGTTTTAATTTGCAAAAAATCTGAAAATTATTTTGGTTTATATTCCATGATATATTATATAGGTAAATTACACCATTTCAAGTTATTTCTATATAGTGCATCAATCATCTTAACACTATATAAAATTTCTATTGAAAAATTACTGATTCTTGTCTTCATGATACTTTTGGAACTTAAAATATTGTATTAATATATATTATTTATGTTGTCATAAACACATTATATATTAGCAGTTAGGTTTCAATTCACACACTCAAAGATAGATGCTAGATGAATAGGTAAATAAATAGAAATAATAAATATATAAACTAATTTAAGCTTTAAGTCATATTTTCCAATTAATCATGTTCTGATTTCTGATTGACAATCATTTGTCAAATGCTAAGAAAAAATATATATAGGAGTGTCCGGGTCGCTCAGTTTGTTAAGCGTCTGACTTCAGCTCAGGTCATTCTCAAGGTCCATGAGTTCCAGCTCCGTGTTGGGCTCTGTGGTGACTGCTCAGAACCTGGAGTGGGAGAGGGGCAGAGAGAGAAAGGGAGACACAGAATCCAAAGCAGGCTCCAGTTTCTGAGCGGTCACCACAGAGGCCCACGGGGGCCTGGAACCCATGAACCATGAGATCATGACGTGAACTGAAGTCAGATACTTACCGACTGAGTCACCAAGATGCCCCATGAAGATATAGTTTTAAGTTTATTTATTTTAAAAGAGAGAGAGAGAGAGAGGGAGAGAGAGAGAGAGAGAGTGGGGGGGAGGGGCAGAGAGGGAGAGGGAAAGAATCCCAAGTAGGCTCCACTCTGACAGAGCGGAGCATGACACAGTGCTCAATCCCATAAACCAGGAGATCATGACTTGAGCTGAAATCAAGAGTCTGATGCCCAACTGACTGAGCCACCAAGGTGTCCCAAGAAGATATTTTAATGAAAGACAATTACTCTTTTATTTTATCTGCTTATATAAATAGATATAATAAAGTGTATTACAAAAGTGTATTACAGAATGTTAGGCTAAACCTTATGATGACTTCATTTATACACTTCATTAGAACAAGATTTTTAAAAATTCTACAAAGAAAAATGTTCCACATCATTCCTGATGTGTCTTAAACACAGACATGTAAACACACACGAATGCATATAAATTTCATTAACATGAACTTGAGCCGGCTATTCTCAAATTTATAATAGTTGCATTTGTACTGACACAGTAACATAACACCTCTGCAGGCACACATGCATATATTCAAGTTTATACAAATACTGAGATGTCTACACTCATGCCTTCACACATAATTCAGATACATTCATCCTCATGTACGCAACGTTGCTCAAAGCAAGGCTATCAGTGACCCATCACTATTTGTAATGGCATGGGGGTACATACTCATTCACCCTAAGGGGCAATCTGAATCTATTTTCTCAGTTCAAAGGAGAAAGTCTCAGAGCAGAAGTGTAAATGACTACCATGTGTAAGTACAGTATATAAATAAAGTATGTATGTAAACAAAGCCTTCAAGTGCAAATGGGGTAAATGGGTATTATGACAGCAGTGTTCTGGGAGCTTGGCACCACACAGTTTTTTCAGACTGGACCACAAGGGCCATATGAAGTAAACAGGGAGAAAGCAGGGAGGTTAAAGGATTATCTCATTAATTGAGCTTGAGGAAGGAAGTTAAACTAATTTACTTCTGTTAGTTTCCTAAGAGAAGTAAAATTAACACTCAGTTTATTCTGAAACAATCACGTAGGGGCAACAGAAAAAAGAAAAGTCTACAAAGTGGCAACTGGAGAAATACATGACTTTTCAAAGAAATTCTGAGATATTTTTTTCCTGGGGTATTTAGTGTCAGCTAAGGAGAGAGGATGGTAATTTTAAGATTTTTTTTTTCATTCTGATAGCTTTTTCTTTTTTAAGCAGCAGTTAAAATTCCTGGTAAGTAGCCCTGAAGGGAAAGATCAGCTACTTCTTTCTTTCCTTAAACATACAGTCTGCTGTGTTGTTTTGTGATCTAAACTATGGATTATTAAAAAGCATATTGTGCCTCACATGTGGAAACTGTCTCCATGCAGCTTTCACCAGTAATAAATCTTATAGTTTTATCTTCAGCTTCCTGACTCTATTGTACCCACCACTGGTTCAGAATTCAAGAAAAAAAGAGATGTTTATGTATCCCAACTACTAAAAATATTGCTAAGAACATTCTTAAAGGCTTAGCCACTCTTTCCTGTGGTTATTTATTCTTTGGGACAAACTCATTTCTATTTAAAAAGAATTGTTTCCTGATACAAATGAACAACTAAATACTATTGAAAAAAGCATGCAAAGCTGCTAACTTTATTATTATAAATCTCAGATGGAAACTACTACCAGTATTATAGCATTTAGTTATAGTTTTGCCACTTCCTGAAATGACAACTTATAACCTTCACTTCTTCAGTGGAAATTCCATTTTCTATTTCATTTACTTGCTATCAACAAATTATTTTGGCTTATACTTCACTGAAAATATAAGAAGCAGGACCAGTCTCTAAGTTACCCCCAATCAAAATTATGATGTAGTAAATACCTGTAGACATACGGTGCCACTATATCTTCTACCGTGCTAGACAAAGTGAACAGGTTCCTGGCAAAGACAACCCCCATCCCCACTCTCAATTCCACTTCGCTTCTCATCAAGGAAGTTTTTTTTTTCCAACAGCCATCACCTTTATCTCTTACAATATGAATTGTTTTTCACCCTACATATAGATCATTCACATCAGCACACAAATATGCTCCATTTTCTCTGATAATTTATTACCTACCCACCTATGAAATATACTCCTTTAACTTATAACTCAGTGTAGCAACTGATCTGTATCTTTTTCTCTCCTTTCCCACTAACTTCTTACAAGATATGTATTTGCTGTTTATACTTCTGTGTATCCAATCCTTCACATTCCACTTAAATCAGGGAAACATGAAAAAATGGATCTTACTAAAGCTTCTAATTATAATGTTGACAAATACACTTACCTAGCCTCATCTTATTCACCCTCTAAGCAATGTTGAATACACATGTTAAGGCTTGCTTTCTAGAGATATTTTATTTTATTGCCTTTCTTTACACAGAATTTTCTGATTTTTCACCTACCCTCCTAGTCATTCATACACATATATATTTTTTCCCATGGTTGTTTCTCTAATCAGAGTCTTTTTTTTTTTTTTTTTTTTTAATTTTTTTTTTTCAACGTTTATTTATTTTTGGGACAGAGAGAGACAGAGCATGAACGGGGGAGGGGCAGAGAGAGAGGGAGACACAGAATCGGAAACAGGCTCCAGGCTCTGAGCCATCAGCCCAGAGCCCGACGCGGGGCTCGAACTCACGGACCGCGAGATCGGGACCTGGCTGAAGTCAGACGCTTAACCGACTGTGCCACCCAGGCGCCCCCTAATCAGAGTCTTTATTTGGGAAATGTGCAGGGTTGTGTACTCAGCTGTCTTTCTCATCCATCTGAAATGTCTCCATTGATTATTTATTCTAGTCTTTGTCTTTAAATTCATCATATCAATATTGAATTCTTGTACCTTACATGTCCAGATCTGATTGCAGTACTATAACTTGAATAATTTCCATAATTAACATGTAAAAGTGTAGTCTTGTTCAACCCCCTTAGAGCATTTAGCATGGGGGTGTGAGTCTTCTCCATTCTTATATCAATAGAAGATATATCATCCAGTCTATTAGTCCAATTCCAGCCTAATTTTCTTTATTTTCTGTAAGCCTAATATCCAAGTATAAATCTAAAAATTCTAATTCTACCTCAAAAACATTAAGTCAATACCTTTTTCTTCATATTCACTAGTACAAACATAGTCAAATTCAACATGCAGCCTTCTATCCAAGCATGGGACCAGTAATCAACAACATTGTCCGCATTCTTCTTCCATGATTGCCTCCCATTATGTAAGTTGAAATTATTGCTTTCCATTCTACTCAATTACATAAAGACAATTTACTAAGAGAGTTATATTATTCTATAAACAAAATATTAATGACTAATGAAATATAGAAATAGCAGAAACTATAGAGTAACAATACCAAAACAAGAAATTAAAAATAAAATAAGCAAACAAAAATGCCTTACTGATCAGATACGAAAAATAATAAAACAAACCTCAACTCTTGGGTCACGAAAAAAATACTACATGACACATATAATGTGTTTCAAAACAGGAGAAAGTAAACTGAAAAACACCATATAAGAATCATATACTTTAGGGGCTCCTGGTTAGCTCAGTCAGTTAGGTCTCAGACTTCGGCTCAAATCATGATCTCATGGATCATGAGTTTGAGATCTACACTGGGCTCTCTGTCAGCACAGAGACTGCTTCGGATCCTCTGCCTCCCTCTCTGCCCCTCCCCTGCTCATGTTCTCTCTCTATCTTCCTCTCTCCCTCTCTCTCTCTCTCAAAATAAAGAAATAAACTTAAAAAAAGAATAAGACATTTAAAAAATTAATCAACATAAAATCCACACCTTTAAATATATACTTAAAATACAAAGATAATGAAAAAATTGATTAAGCATGCCTTGTGACAATGTTTTCCAACTGTGTGAAAACTGGGTGAATTTAATATCCTATTAAAAGATAATTTACCAAACTATTTTTCAAAACAAAGAAACTGTCATTACTGAATTAGAGGTTTATAAAGATCTAATATACCCAATGAATAACCTTGGGTAAGAAATATTTCGTAGATACCTTTTATGAAATGTTTAAAGAAGAAATTCAATATATAACATTTAAGTAATATCAGAGCATAGAGAAATACTACCACAATTGCTGTAAGCTATCCACATGGATAATAAACCTGAGAAAGCACTAAAAATTAGAGACCAATCATACTTAGAAAAATATAACTTATGAAAATATAAAAAAATAGTGTGGAACTAAGAAACACTTTACAGTTCATATACAAATATAAATAAGCAAACAGATGCAAATATATTCTGAAAAGAAAAATAAGGAGAGATCTGAGTAGAACTTTGAGGTATTTATAAGATATGACAAGGATTAGGCTTAATATAAAAGATGATTTATTACAACATAAAAATGAGAGTAGGTGGAAAGAGATAAAGTCGGATTCATCAACTCTGAGCAAACTAGAAAGAAAGCAGATTTAATTCAATAATTAATAACTTTAAAAAAATCAAATGCTATATTTAATGGTCCAACACTGGTAGACTTACCTGTGAAACTAAAGTTGAATCAAGTAGGTCTCTTACAATCATCTATTCAACTATGTAATAAGACATATAAAACCAATTAACTGTATAAAAAAGGAACAAACAAGGAAAAACAAATAAACAAAGAAATAAACCTTATTCTCATATTATAGAATTGTGCACTTAGAAAATCTTTAAGAATGGATTGAAAAATCAATACTTTTAGCAAATAAATTTACCAATAATGAGTGAAATTGAGATTTAAACCTTCTCTCTTATTTATATAAGTTCAATTTTTGAGATCGATTTTATTTTATTTATTTTATTAAAAAATTTTAATGTTTATTTTTTAGACAGAGAGGGTTGAAGACACTTTGGTAAAGTAGGCTGAGAGAGAGGAACAGAGAGGATCTGAAGCAGGCTCTGAACTGACAACAGCGAGCCTGATGCAGGGCTCAAACTCACAAACCGTGAGGTCATGACCTGAGCCAAAGTCGAACGCTTAACTGACTGAGCTACTCAGGCAGCCTTGAAATCTATTTTAATTTTCTATATTAGCAAAAAATATTTAGAAAATAAAATTTAAAAAATGAATTACATATAATAACAATTGTAAATAAAGATGAGTAAATGTGCCCAATACTACATATTGGGAGAAATTTTCAAAAAACTATTACATAAAAATAGAAGACTACATACAATTTAGGAATAGAATGCCAATTTAATTTAAAAATCACATTAGCAGCTATCAATTATTATTAGAATGTATCAAGAGTTAAGAATGTATGTTGGTGCAAAGATAGCCAAATCAAGCCATGTAACAAAGTAGAGAATATGGAGTACAGGAAAAGGTTTAACTGTATTGGGCACAGTTTATAACAAAGTTGATATTCTAGTGCTGTGGAAGAAAGGATGCTATTTTAAATAAATGGTGCTAGGTCAATAAATACACATATAAATGGTGGGGGCAAGGGGAACAGAGGAGAGAATGAGAGTTGAAGGAAGTGAAGGAAGAGAAAAGAAGGAAAGGAGAGGTCAGTGAGGGCAGGGAAGAGAAAGGGAACAACTTGACTTCACTGTACACCTTACATAAATATCATTCCATTTGGATTATAGATCTAAATGTGAAAGAAAAAACAACACATTTCTAAAAGACAGGAGATAAAACTGTACCCATGATATATACTTAATGAGAACAGGTAAATACTTCTTAAAAAAACATACTAGTAGCCTTATAGGACAATACTGATAATAAATTCAAGGTCTAACATTCTTTGAAAAACATGCTTAAGACAGTATAAGGCATGTCACAGAGAAGGGGATATTTGCATACTTCCAGCAACAACAAAAATTAAGACCATGTAAAGACATGTCACAAATAAAAAAATAATATTAATAAAGTAGGTAAATGTTTGAGTAGATAACACATAAATGAAGTATATCCAAATGATCGATGAACATATAAGAGATATATGATCTCATTATTCTTCAAGAGATTTGCCAAATAAAATCACTGACATTACCCTATTGCATGCAACTAAATGGTTTAAATTAATGACTAACAATATAAATGTTTCTGAGAACATGGGCAAAGTGTTTGGGTAGTAGTATCTCCTATAAGCTAATACAACCAAAGCTATGCTCCCAACATTTTTCTCTGATGAATGCTAAAGAGAAATGTATATACACCAAAATGTACAAACATGTACAAATGAAAGAAAGACTAAAAAAAAAGACACATTAATAGACTATTTACATTAACTAATGACTTGAAAATAATCCAAATGCCTATCAAAAGTGTAAAGGTTAAACACACTGTAATACAGTAACACAAAGGAATATTATACACCATAGTTAATTCATATAAATATAATATTGAGTGAAAGTCAGAAGTAAAATAATATATATCACATATTTTTTATTTATATCAGGTATGAATCAAGGAAATGCAGTTTACAGTGTTAGAAGTCACAATAATGTTTACCTCAGAAGAGGAGGAGGGTCTACGAATAAGGAAATCTGGAATGATGGTGATGTTACATTTCTTGCATGAAAGATAGAAACATGAGTGAGTAAACTATGTGAAAAAATTTATAAAACTGCGCTCTTAAAATTTGTGTATTTTTCCTTGTGTACATTTTTCTTTTTGTTTATGGAATACTTTTATTTAAAAAATTTATTGAGATATACTTGACATATAGCATTATATTAGTTTCAGATGTGCAGAACAATGATCTGATATTTACATATATTACTAAATGATCACCACAATAAGTCTAGTTAACATCCAACATCATACATAGTAACACATTTTTTTCTTGTAATGAGGACTTAAAATCTACTCTCAGCAGTTTTCAAATATGCAGTACACAGTATTATTAACTACAGTCACCATTCTATATATTACATGTCCACAAATTATTTATTTTATAACTGGAAGTTTGTATCTTTGGTCCTCCCTCACCTATTTTATCAAATGCCTTTGCCCTGGCCTCCAGCACAAACCACTCTATTCTCTGTATCTGTGAGCCTGATTTTTTTGTTTTTTAGTTCCACAAAGAAGTAAGATCATATAGTATTTGTCTGTCTTTATCTGATTTATTTCACTTGGCATAATACTCTTGAGTTCTATCCACATAGTCACAAATGGCAAGATTCAATTCTTTGTCATGGCTGAATAGTATTCCAGCATGTATATATGTGTGTGTGTGTGTGTGTGTGTGTGTGTACGCGCGCTTGTGTGTGTATCTCAAATCATCTTTATCCATTAATCCATTGATGGGTTCTTAGGTTGTTTTCACAACTTTAAGTTTTTAAAATAAAGTTTATTTAGGGGCGCCTGGGTAGCTCAGTTGGTTGGGCATCCGACTCCGAACTCATGGTTCATGGGTTTGAGCCCCACCTCAGGCTCTGTGCTGACAGCTCAGAGCCTGGAGCCTGCTTTGAATTCTGTGTCTCCCTCTATCTCTGTCCCTTCCCTACTCACACTCTGTCTCTATCTGTCTCTCAAAAATAAATAAACATTGAAAAAACTTTTAAATAAAGTTTATTTAAAGAAATGAAACTTTCAAATTACATACTACACTAATTTTGGAAAGGATATAGTCACTAAACAAAAGAATGAGATGAATTATAGTTTCATTGGGGTGGGTGTTGTAAATATGATACTATACTAGGGAGTCATGTATGAAAGAAACTGCAAGTGGTTAACAATAGGGGGAATAATTGAGAAAATGCCATAAGGGTGTGAAAGGGATACATACTCTCCACTCTATTCACTGTGATCTCTTTTGAAATACGTATCATGACTTTGTTTTTTTGTTTGTTTGTTTGTTTGTTTTTTATTTTTTTTCATCGTTTTTATTTATTTTTGGGACAGAGAGAGACAGAGCATGAACGGGGGAGGGGCAGAGAGAGACGGAGACACAGAATCAGAAACAGGCTCCAGGCTCTGAGCCATCAGCCCAGAGCCTGACGCGGGGCTCGAACTCACGGACTGCGAGATAGTGACCTGGCTGAAGTTGGACGCTTAACCGACTGCGCCACCCAGGCGCCCCATGACTTTGAATTGAATGCTATTACTACTACAACTACTAACAATAATTTAAAATATTTATTATGTTTGTAATTCATAATGAAATTATGTAACTTCTACAAAATAAGGCAACCAAGTAAAAAAAAAAAACTTGAATATCACTAAATAATATACACCATGTTTTTTTTTTAAATAATTATTTGTAAAATGTGTTTGAACATATCATAAAAATATTGCCTGATAAAATATACATTTTGGTAATACTAATTAAACTTAATAATCTTAGTTAAAATAATCTATTGATACTAAAGAATATGGAAACACAATTTTTCACAGTAAAAACAATAAGATGAACAAGGTGATGGAGACAGAAGCAAATAAAAACACACTTTCATTTACTCAGAAGATATTTTGTTAGTTTTATGTTTTGCTCTTTGCACCTGGAGTGAATGCCCTTTTTGTCATGCTAATCATTTACAGTTGTCACCATTATTTATATTTATGATTGGTAAAGCATAACATTACTATGTGACAATGCAAAAGCACATCAATCTCACAATAGCTGTCACTGTATGACCACCCAGTGGCATGTGTGTGTGTGTGTGTGTGTGTGTGTGTGTGTGTGTGGTGGGGTGGTTAAAAATGTAAATAAAGGGAGAAAGAATGGATAGGCTTTTTATTTTTGTCATTTAAGAATTTTTATTTTCTTTTAAAATTAATTTTAATTTTTAATAGACTATACCATCAATTAATACTTTCTATTGATAAAGAGTTCATGAATATTATTAAGGCTTGTATAGAATTAGGTAACCATCATCACAACCATGATTTAGAACAGTTCCATTACCTTTATAAACATCTCCCTTGTGTTATCGCTTTACAATCACATCCACCCCACAATATATACACAGACACACTCTCACACTTAACCCATGTCAAGCACTCATAGGTTTTCTGACACTATAATTGTGTCTTTTAGAGAATGTATAATAAATGGATCACACAGCTGTGATTATCATTATGCTGATGTAAGAATCTTTTCAAATGGCATGAAATTGTTTGAAACTGTAATTTTTCATCAGCGTAATGCTTTTAAGATACATCTAAATTGGTGGATATATCAAAAGTTGACGATTTTATTACTGTTGAATTGTATTACATTATATGAATACACTTGCTCTAAACATTCATGCACAAGTTTCTGTGTGATCATAGTTTTTATTTCTAAATATCGCTTTTTTCATTGGAGAGTTTATGTGTAATTATATAAGAAACTTCCAAATGGTTTTCCAGAGTGGCTGTATAGTTCTGCATTTTCACCAAGAATATATTGAAGTGCAAGTTGCTTCACAAACTTGTTAGCACTTGATATTGTAAGTATTTTGTTTTTAAACACTTTAAAAAGTGTGTGGTACTGTTTCTTCATGGTTTTAATTTACACTTCCCTAATAGCTAATTATGTTGAACATCTTTCCATATGTTTATTTGCCATCTATCCTCCATGGTGAAATGTCTGTTCAAATAATTTGCTCTTTTTCTTAGAACACTGTTTTCTTATTATTTAATTTACAGTTATTTATATACATAAGTGCATATATATTGATATAATATGTGTATATATGCATATATGTATACTTTATAATTTTTATAATAACCTTGCTGTTATGTGATCTACGTTGCTTTAACTGTCTTTCAAAGAAGCAGAAAATATCAACAGTAATGAACTCAATTTGTCTTTTTTTCCCTTTTTTTATTAATCATGCATTTTCTGAGAATGCTTTGACTAACTCCAGGCAACTAAGAGCTTCTTCTAGGTGCTTTATGTGTTTATGTATTATATTGATATCTACATTCTAATCACAGTTACTATTTTTGCGTAAAGTATGAGGATTAGGTTGAGTGTTTTTGTGCATTTTTGTCTGTTTTTTGGTATATGAATGCCCAATTATTTCAGCAATAGTTGTTAAAAAGACTATTATTTCCCACTGAAAATACTTAGCAGTACTGTTGACAATCAATTGTCCATGTTTGCATTAGTCTATCTCTGGTTTCCTTCTCCTGCTTCATTGATCTATTCACTTATCCCTCACCAATATTACATTGTCTTGATTACTATGGTACCATAACAATTCTTAATATCAAATAGAGTGAATCTTTGTCTTTTATACATCTTTATCAAATTTTTTAGGTATTCTACTTCCTTTGTTCTTAATTTAGGACTGTGTATGAATTTAGAAAGTTAGAATCTAAAATAAATTTTAGAAATCTGCTAGACTTTTATCAACTATTCCATGGGCATTTTATTTAGACTTCTTTTATTCTTTCATAGTGTTTGTAGGTTTCCACATATCTACCTGCACAAGAATTGTCAGATTGATACCTAAGCATTACTGAGCGAGTGTAATTTTTTGAAATTTTACTTCCCAATGATCAATTACCACTATAAAGAACTGTGACTGAATTTTGCATGTTGACCTTGTATCCTGCTATCTTGAAAACTCATTTATTGGTTTTAAGTGGTGTTTATTTGTTTTGTAGAGTCCTTGAAATTTTCTGCCTAGGCAAATATACCATCTGTGAATAAGATCAGGTTTCTTTTTTCTATATTGCTTTTCTATTTTTATTGCATTGATATTTTGCTCTTATATACATCTTATATACATCCTCTCTGCTGCTTGCTTCAGATTTATTTTTCTTCGCTTTTCAAAGTTTCAATTGCTGATTTGAATGTTTTATTTTTTTCTAACATAAAGATTTACTGCTATAAATTTACCTCTAATGCTGCTCTAGCTGAATCTCTCAAATTTTGATATTTTATAATTTCATTTAAATTAAAGTATCTTTCTAATTTCCATTGAAACATCACCTTTGACTCATGAATTACACAGAAGTGTGTTTCATCTAACATTGAAATGTTTGGTGATTTTTCTATGAGCTGTTCTGTTAGTTACTTATTATTTAATTCTTTTATTATTTGAAAACATACTTTACATGATTTCAAAATATTTACATTTTTTAACCCATGAGATGATCTCTTCTGTTGAACATTTCATGTATACATGATAATTACACGTATTATTTGGTTGTTGGTGGGTATATTATAAATAGCAATTAGATCCAGTTGGTTGATGACATTTTCCAGTTCCTCTATACCTTTGTTCATTTTCTGTCTACTAGTTACCTACAAGTGTTGAAAGCTCTCGTATGTTTGTGTATTTCTCTATTTCTAGTTATTAGAGCATTATTCTTTCAATTCTAATGCTTCCTTTTCAAATTCTTCACATAGTCTCCTTTTTTTTCCACATAGTCTCCTTACATCATGTGTCCTACAATAAATATCTTTGTTTTCTAGCATGTAGCTCCTGACATATGTTCATCCTTTATTTTAAATTTGTTGAATTTTTATATTTTTTGAGAAAAGAGTGGCCACAACTTCACACTGAGCATAATCTAGAATATTTGCTTTGTAATTTCACTTAGATAATTTGAATAAACGTATATGAATTGAAAGGGGAGAACATATAATAAATTGTGATAAACATTTTATGAATTTGTAAAATGTCATAGTTTAGTTTCAAGATACTGCTTTGTGTTCACGGACCCACATGGGCTTGATATGATAGCATTAAGAATCTTATAGCCCAGGGGCGCCTGGGTGGCTCAGTCGGTTAAGCGTTCGACTTCGGCTCAGGTCATGATCTCACGGTCGGTGAGTTCGAGCCCCGCGTGGGGCTCTGTGCTGACAGCTCAGAGCCTGGAGCCTGCTTCCGATTCTGTGTCTCCCTCTCTCTCTGACCCTCCCCCATTCATGCTCTGTCTCTCTCTGTCTCAAAAATAAATAAACATTAAAAAAAAAAAAAAAAAAAGAATCTTATAGCCCAGGGGCGCCTGGGTGGCTCAGTCTGTTAAGCCTCTGACTTCAGCTCAGGTCATGATCTCATGGCTGTGCTGACAGCTCAGAGCCTGGAGCCTGCTTTGGAATCTGTGTCTCCCCTTCTCTCTGTCCCTCCCCCACTCATGCTCTGTCTCTCTCTCAAAAATAAATACACACTAAAACAATTAAAAAAACATGAATCTTATATCCCTATATGAAGCAACATAAAGACAAAATACAGTGTATCTTTTCAGTGTTTTTATTTATTTTTGAGAGAGAGAGAGAGAGAGAGCCAGTGGAGGAGAGGCAGAGAGAGAGGGAGACAGAGGATCCAAAGTAGGCTCTGTGTTGATAGCGGCAAGCTCAATGCAGGGCTCAAAGTCAGGAACCATGACCAACCAAAGCCAAAGTAGGTTGCTCAACCGAATGAGCCACCCAGGCACCCCACCCTCATACAGTATATCTTATAAGAATAAGCCAATCTGTTTGGCATAGGACATGTAGAAAATAATTCATCACATTTGGATTATAAATCAAAAATAATAAAATAAAAAGTTTGTGTTTCTAAAGTGCTATACAGATCTATGTTAAAAAATACAAAAATATTCAAAGTCAAATCCCCAGGGATGTATTTTTGCTAAACAATAATGATTTCCCAAACAAATAAATTTATGTTAGCTATAATTATAACAAATAAATTAATGTTTTCATATTATCATTGAGGTTTATTCCATTACTTTCTTAACCATAAAGAACTATCAAACATTTCAAATTTAAGAGATTTTATTATAAATGTATAGATATGTTTTAAGCTGATGTGACTTTATAATGACATGAGATATACAAATATATATGTTCTCTTTTAATTTCTGTATGATTACTTATTAAAATAAATATGCAAAATTTACTTTATTCCCTAGGATAAGACTTTTTTTTGAAAAAATAATATTTTATTTATTTTTCATGAGTGGGCAAAATTCCTATCGGGTATAGAAGAGTGACAAAAATCTCATCTATGTTTAAAATAATAACAAATAAAAATAAATTATAAATGTAGATATATTTAAATTTTGTTAATAGTAAATTGACAAACTTTTAAATGGCTTTTATTGCCCAAAATCTACACTATTATATTGTTATTAAAATGCAGATATCAAAAATTTGTTCAAATGGGTTCTTTACCATTCTCAGTCTTATATTAGTTGCAACATAAAAGGTGTGTAAAAAAAAAAAGTAATATTTCCTGTAGGCCCCAATATTAGTAACAATATTTACTGAAGCAAAGAATGAGTGATAATATCCAAAATCAATACAGATTTTTTTTACATGGTAGATAAATAACATTTTGTAACGAAACAGGGATTATTTTTCTAAGAGCTTTTCTAATATCTTGTGTAAACTTTTAAATTCTGAAATAATCTTGAACTAATTATTATTAGGGACCTTGTTTCTCTTCCAAGAAAAAGAGAGTATGATTATACTCATTGTGCAGCTTTGTTACATAAAAAAATGGTATTGGAGGAATGCAAAAGAGCTATCAACCTGTTTGCCCTCATTAGCATGTTAAGAAATATAAGGAGCTTTTACAGTTTTTCAAGTCCTATATTTAACATTTATGGGACTCTCACCTTAAGAAATACGCTTCTAAAATTAAAATAAATGTATACATGTACCATATTATATATTGTGCCATTTTGTAAGGTAAACTTACGCAAATTCCTAGTTTCTCATACTGCCTTTTACATCTAATTTTGATATTATTTTTAACACACTCCAGAATTTCCATCCGTTAAAGCCTTATTTTCTTTATAATTTGTAGACTCTCCTTTTAGAGTGGCACATCAAGACTTCCAGTTAGCTGAAGACAATAGGAATAATTCAATATTTCTTCCCCCCAAAATATAGGATGATAAAAAATACCTACAAGGGAATCATGCATTCAGCATATATCAAAGAAAATGCCTAAATTTCAGAATGAACCCTCATTAGAAAGCAAATACTTCAAATCCTAGGAGACACTCAGGCACCCATCCTGCCACAAAGCTTCATAAAAAGCAGACACAAGAGGAAGAAAATTGCGGAATAGTACAAGTAAGACTGATCTCAAACCACTGCCAGTTAGAATAAACTGACCCTAAAACTGAAACCTACTTTAAAAAAAAAAAAAAGTCCTCGCAGATCAGAAAATACAATACAGTTTTCTGGTAACTCTGATCATAAGTTCAGAGACAAATGAACTGAGGCACAAATGAACTGTATTTCTGTTTTGAAATTTTTATTAAGTAAACACTATGTGCCAGATAGAACAAGGGATTAGAAGAAAATAAAAGATGAAATAAAATATGAAAAAGAAATGTTTCCAATTATAGAAAAAAATTAAAAATAATGACAGAAATTAATGAAGAAATTCATATAATATGGCATAGGTACTCTTTATATAAACTTGATTAGTAATATAGGACTCATCTTATTCCCCACTCTGAAGCAGAAGAGGGATGTAATTTATATTATTTATCTCTCATTTAAAATGGGTATAAATGAATTCTTATCCCACAGTTAATCTTCTTTAAACACAATTATTCAAATATTCTAATTAATATTTCTGTGATTAGAAATATTTTGTCAGTGCACACTTTTTATGTACTGTTGACAATTTTAATTTGTTTTTAGTCATGCATAATTTAATAGCAATCTCCTGCTGACATCATTAATGAAATAGATCGTGCTGGTTAAATCCTCCCTTAATTCAAGAAATGGAAACAGTCACCTAAAAAAGTATGAGCTTTCAATAGAAAAATGCATTATTAATTCCCAGAGGTTTCATGTGAATATAGTAGGCATGTGGGACATAAAATTAAAGTATCTTTTTAGCTATGTGGAAGTAATAAATTAACAACAACAAATTGCTAAAATGAGCACATTTTTACATAAATTGATATTGGACGTATTGCAAATGCAACTTCTAAAGCACAGACATCCAACAACCAATACACATGAAATAACTTGTGAAGGTAAGTAGACTTATGCCCCATTTTATGTTAGATAGAAAATTGCCCATGTGATTTTCTTCAAGTGTGAACATAGACAACGCTAGTCCTTAGTTACCTAGCTTAACTTGAACTTTACAAACGGATTAAAACAGTCGAAGAAAAGCATACAAAACCCCTAAGGACCAGCTTTATTATGGTAGCAGACATTGAGGAAATATTGCTATACTGGGAACGGACAGTTTAAAATCTTCTGTTGTTATCCTTTCTATCTTTGTATTAGAGGGCTAGGTATTATTTTCCTCAGCGTTTCAATTATGCCTCTATGTTAAAAGTTATTACCTCATTGCCATATTAATTTCAGTTCCATATTTCTTTTCTGCTATATTTTACAAACATAATCTAAATGTTCATATTGGTTCAATTATATTTACCAGGACTTTTGTTTAGAGTAAAATCTTTTGGGCGGTCATAGAAATACAATAGAATTTTAGGAAAACAGAAGAAAGTCAAAGGAGAAATCAAGATTTATTGCTATATCTCACATGAGTAACTACTTTTTTTTCAAACTCTGTGAGAGATACTAAATAAGTTAGAATGTGGAAAGTCATTTTGTCTGACTCATTGCATTTTATTTCTGAGTATGAAAAAAACACCCAAATGGAAAATATTAGCATTCATTTACCTAGGGTATGTGTATAATAAACTAGGCCCCTATGTCTCAACAAATATAAAGTAAAATAATTACCTTGTCACTTGCAATGTTTATTTCTCGATATATTTACTGTACATTTTGGAAGTATTATGTACTCTTCTTACTGTCTTCATACATTTATGATTTATATTTTAACATTTTTAACAATTCCACCATTCAGAAATATTATCCCATTTTACTGTTGAGAAAACCAGCAAAGAAAGACAAGTTGTTTGGTCAATTTCTCACATAGATCCAAGATTACACCAACAGAATCTGACTCCAGAGCCAACACTCTTTGCCACTCCACTAGCTCATTGATCATTTCAATTTTCTAAAATGTTTATTTATTTATTTTTAAGAGAGAGAGAGAGAGAGAGAGAAGAGCAGAGAAAGAGACAGAGAATCCTTAGCAGGTTCAAACTCAGGAACCGAGAGATCATGACCTGAGCCAAAGTCAGACTCTTAATCAACTGAGCCACCCAGGTTCCCCTCAACTTTTCTTAATATAAAGAAATAATATAGCACAGTACGTAAAATGAATCAATAAATAATATGGCATTTATAAAGTTAAAATACACTAGGTGTTTAATATTATGCAATGAATTGCGACAGCTATTTATATTCTATTTCTATACTATTGTGAAAATAATATATAAAATGTGTACTTGGAATCTTAGCTAGCCTAGTTGAGTCATTTTTCAGTGACTTTTCCTCTAAGCCAACATAAAGTTTTACATACTATTAAAGTAAGAAATAAACATATTAATAATGAAAATACTACTGATCGTACAGATACAATGAACCAAATTTTTAAATGTCACTGCATTGTCAGAAAGGCCCTCTAATAATTTTCAGCATCTGTTAGAGCAACATAGAGTCTGAATAAGTTATAAACTACAATTATATTTTATATTGCTTTTTGCTTCTATCTTAAAGTCTATATAGTTTCTTGCTTCTATCTTAAGGTTTATATATAAAAAATGTAATATGATTTATACCAAGTGCTAAATATCAAGCTTTGAACAAATAAAAAAGTCACAAAATGTTGACCGTCGCTTTTAATACTACATGATGCCCACCTTACACACGCTGCTGTCATTGTTCTATACCACAATTATCATTACTGGTGGTATTTTGCTACGTTTTCTTTGCCACTAAACAAGATATAAGTTTAATTTGTATGGGCCAACAGGAGTGTCTCACCCCCAACAAAGCCTGTGCCACAGAGGACTCTCTGGAACCATTCAGCTGAAGGAAATGTTTTGTTAGCTGCCTGATTAATCAACAATCACCTAATCTTTAACTTAATGGTTTCTTGAGAGGTTTGTTCAGTGAGGTTTGAGAAAAGGTGTAGCACAATCATCTGAGGATCATAGGCCATCTATGGAACTGGGAGAGTGGAGGTGAAGGGAGAATTGAGAGTGAAAATAGAAATAGTTGTCTTTTATAATTTACAGAAACTGAGTTTTATATAAACTTCTTTTACCTATCAAAATATAGCATTATAACTTTTCAGTGCCATTAACAACTAGATATTTAACATTGCTATAATTTAATTAAGTAGTCTCTCACTTCCAAGTAAGGGATAGAAATATATTTAAAGCTTTTGATATATATATAGCCAGAGAAACAATTATATTGTACAAAAAATATGTAAGTAAATTACAAATATTTTATGACTGAATTTTCACTTAAAAGTTAGTATTTGAACTATCATTAAAAGAATAATAATAGGTCTTTCATGATGCTGGTCAGCGGACAGCTAGCTGCAGCTCCACGTGCAATCATTCGGCTACACGATCACGAGGGTAAATAACCTGTACACTTACAAGCATTCTGTCCCAATGTGGCCTTTCTATTAGTCACTTTGAGTACAATAATCAATAAATTACATGAGACATTCAGAACTTCATTATGAAATAGGCTTTGTGCTAGATGATTTTGCCAACTGTAGGCTAATGATAGTGTTCTGAGCATATTGAGGTAGACCAGGCTAAACTCTGATGTTCCGTAGGTTACGTATGTTAAATGCATTTCAACTTATGATAGATTTGTCAGGATGTAACCCCATTGGAAGTCAAGGAAGATTTGTACACACAGAGTAAATGTATAAGGGGATATATACCAAGTTTTGACTTTGACTTACGGGATGACTTATATAAAATTATTTTTAAGAAATCAATTTAGCTTAAGTTATATAAAATTCACTGTTTTAATTTACAAGCAGCATAAGTATTAAAATTTTAATTTTTAGAATGTTTACATATTGCCTCTGCAGATTCTGTCATTTGTGTTAAAAAGTCATTCTTTACCTCAATAATGTATGATGTATTTATCTATGATTTCTAGTAACACATGTTCAAAATTGTTTACTTAAGTTTTATTTATTATATTTAAAACTTCAATTTAATTTTACATTGTCATGATTAAGACATTTTACTAGAACTTTAACAGACTGTTAATAGTGTGTGAACTTTAGGTTGTCTGAGAAAGAAATAAGATATCTCAAGAATATAGATGACCATAAGGATAAATTCTGTGTGTGTGTATAGTCTAAATAATGTGTATTTGTTTATATTCATATTATATATTATATACATATATACTCTGTTTTTTAAACAGTGGCCTTATACATAGGTCTTTTAAAGTTCTTCCACTATATTAATGATTCCTGAGCAATATATATATTCATGTAATAATATATTCATGTAAAGTAACACAACAAAAGGATTTCGGTCAATAGATAGTGGAAGGAGGAGGAAAAATGTTCCATTTGAATGTAAAACAGGTAAGTAGATATTGTGTGCTTTTTATTTACAGATGCAAGGCAACTCATACTGAGGCAGTGTGAATATGGTGTTTAAAACTGGTGTCAATGTTTTAAACATTCGAGCATGACCAATCCCAGCTTTTGTGTTTCTGCTCCTTAGGAGAGTACACAGAGAAATTCTTACAATAAATTTAACGGACAAAATATTGGTGTCTAGTCTATCAAATAAGTCCCTGATAATTAAAATAACATAATAAATTAAAATAAAAATGAGCAGTAAATGTGAATAAGCTGTTCATAGAACCATACTGTGAAGGTAATCGATAAAGAGATCATAACTTTATGAGTTTATATGGAGGTAAATTTTTAAAAGATACAGACTTTGGTCCATTAATATTTGACAAAGTAAAAAATGTAAAATAATACCAGGGGCGCCTGGCTGGCTTATTGGTAGAGCATAATACTCTTGATCTCTGGGTTGTGAGTGTGACCCCACATTGGGTGTAGGGATTACTTAAAAATAAAATCTTTATTTAAAAAAGCCAAATAATATCAAATATTAATGAAAAATTGGGATAACTGCTTCCAGAAAGCACAAAATGTGTAGTCTATAAATGCACAGATGATGGCATATGTTTATCCACTATGACCCAGCAATCAATTTTCCTGCTATTAACCCGTATGATAAACAAAGGCACACATCTGCAAGGGAACATTCATAAGGATATGCAGTGCAGTGCTATTTGCTCCTCTCCAGAATTGACTGAGATATCTATATTAGAGGACTAGGAAAAATATAGGAATATATATAAACCTAATTGCATTCTAGGAAGTGGACCTAAATATATTAGCATACACAGATGCAAAAGAAAAATATTTAGTGAAAAGTATAAGAAAGATAACTGATTATCCGCTCTTTAAAAACAGATGTATTGAGGGAGGGAAGATGGCGGCGTAGGAGGACCCTGGGGTCACTGCGCGTCCTGCTGATCAATTAGATTCCACCTACACCTGCCTAAATAACCCAGAAAACCGCCAGAGGATTAGCAGAACGGAGTCGCCGGAGCCAAGTGCAGACGAGAGGCCCACGGAAGAGGGTAGGAAGGGCGGCGAGGCGGTGCATGCTCCACGGACTGGCGGGAGGGAGCCGGGGCGGAGGGGCGGCTCGCCCGCCAAGCAGAGCCCCGGAGTCTGGCTGGCAAAAGCGGAGGGGCCTGACGGACTGTGTTCCGACAGCAAGCGCGACTTAGCATCTGGGAGGTCATAAGTTAACAGCTCTGCTCAGAAAGCGGGAAGGCTGGAGGACAAAGGGAGGGAGAGCTGCTGAGCCCCCGGACAACAGAGCTCAGTTTGGTGGGGAACAAAGGCGCTCGCCAGCGCCATCTCCCCCGCCCATCCCCCAGCCAAAATCCCAAAGAGAACCAGTTCCTGCCAGGGAACTTCCTCGCTCCGGCTCCGCGCAAACACCCAACTCTGTGCTTCTGCGGAGCCAAACCTCTAGCAGCGGATCTGACTCCCTCCCGCTGCCACAGGGCCCCTCCTGAAGTGGATCACCTAAGGAGAAGCGAGCTAAGCCTGCCCTTCCTGCCCCTGTGCACCTTGTCTACCCACCCCAGCTAATACGCCAGATCCCCAGCATCACAAGCCTGGCAGTGTGCAAGTAGCCCAGACGGGCCACGCCACCCCACAGTGAATCCCGCCCCTAGGAGAGGGGAAGAGAAGGCACACACCAGTTTGACTGTGGCCCCAGCTGTGGGCTGGGGGCAGACATCAGGCCGGACTGCGGCCCCGCCCACCAACTCCAGTTATACACCACAGCACAGGGGAAGTGCCCTGCAGGTCCTCACCACGCCAGGGACTATCCAAAATGACCAAGCGGAAGAATTCCCCTCAGAAGAATCTCCAGGAAATAACAACAGCTAATGAGCTGATCAAAAAGGATTTAAATAATATAACAGAAAGTGAATTTAGAATAATAGTCATAAAATTAATCGCCGGGCTTGAAAACAGTATACAGGACAGCAGAGAATCCCTTGCTACAGAGATCAAGGGACTAAGGAACAGTCACGAGGAGCTGAAAAGCGCTTTAAACGAAATGCAAAACAAAATGGAAACCACCACAGCTCGGATTGAAGAGGCAGAGGAGAGAATAGGTGAACTAGAAGATAAAGTTATGGAAAAAGAGGAAGCTGAGAGAAAGAGAGATAAAAAAATCCAGGAGTATGAGGGGAAAATTAGAGAACTAAGTGATACACTAAAAAGAAATAATATATGCATTATTGGTATCCCAGAGGAGGAAGAGAGAGGGAAAGGTGCTGAAGGGGTACTGGAAGAAATAATAGCTGAGAACTTCCCTGAACTGGGGAAGGAAAAGGCATTGAAATCCAAGAGGCACAGAGAACTCCCTTCAGACGTAACTTGAATCGATCTTCTGCACGACATATCATAGTGAAACTGGCAAAATACAAGGATAAAGAGAAAATTCTGAAAGCAGCAAGGGGTAAACGTGCCCTCACATATAAAGGGAGACCTATAAGACTTGTGACTGATCTCTCTTTTGAAACTTGGCAGGCCAGAAAGAATTGGCACGAGATTTTCAGTGTGCTAGACAGAAAAAATATGCAGCCGAGAATCCTTTATCCAGCAAGTCTGTCATTTAGAATAGAAGGAGAGATAAAGGTCTTCCCAAACAAACAAAAACTGAAGGAATTTGTCACCACTAAACCAGCCCTACAAGAGATCCTAAGGGGGATCCTGTGAGACAAAATACCAGAGACATCACTACAAGCATAAAACATACACACATCACAATGACTCTAAACCCGTATCTTTCTATAATAACACTGAATGTAAATGGATTAAATGCGCCAACCAAAAGACATAGGGTATCAGAATGGATAAAAAAACAAGACCCATCTATTTGCTGTCTACAAGAGACTCATTTTAGACCTGAGGACACCTTTAGACTGAGAGTGAGGGGATGGAGAACTATTTATCATGCTACTGGAAGCCAAAAGAAAGCTGGAGTAGCCATACTTATATCAGACAAACTAGACTTTAAATTAAAGGCTGTAACAAGAGATGAAGAAGGACATTATATAATAGTTACAGGGTCTATCCATCAGGAAGAGCTAACAATTATAAATGTCTATGCGCCGAATACCGGAGCCCCCAAATATATAAAACAACTACTCATAAACATAAGCAACCTTATTGATAAGAATGTGGTAATTGCAGGGGACTTTAACACCCCACTTACAGAAATGGATAGATCATCTAGACACACGGTCAATAAAGAAACAAGGGCCCTGAATGAGACATTGGATCAGATGGACTTGACAGATATATTTAGAACTCTGCATCCCAAAGCAACAGAATATACTTTCTTCTCGAGTGCACATGGAACATTCTCCAAGATAGATCATATACTGGGTCACAAAACAGCCCTTCATAAGTTTACCAGAATTGAAATTATACCATGCATACTTTCAGACCACAATGCTATGAAGCTTGAAATCAACCACAGAAAACAGTCTGGAAAACCTCCAAAAGCATGGAGGTTAAAGAACACCCTACTAACGAATGAGTGGGTCAACCAGGCAATTAGAGAAGAAATTAAAAAATATATGGAAACAAACGAAAATGAAAATACAACAATCCAAACTCTTTGGGACGCAGCGAAGGCAGTCCTGAGAGGAAAATACATTGCAATCCAGGCCTATCTCAAGAAACAAGAAAAATCCCAAATACAAAATCTAACAGCACACCTAAAGGAAATAGAGGCAGAACAGCAAAGACACCCCAAACCCAGCAGAAGAAGAGAAATAATAAAGATCAGAGCAGAAATAAACAATATAGAGTCTAAAAAAACTGTAGAGCAGATCAACGAAACCAAGAGTTGGTTTTTTGAAAAAATAAACAAAATTGACAAACCTCTAGCCAGGCTTCTCAAAAAGAAAAGGGAGATGACCCAAATAGATAAAATCATGAATGAAAATGGAATTATTACAACCAATCCCTCAGAGATACAAACAATTATCAGGGAATACTATGAAAAATTATATGCCAACAAATTGGACAACCTGGAAGAAATGGACAAATTCCTGAACACCCACACTCTTCCAAAACTCAATCAGGAGGAAATAGAAAGCTTGAACAGACCCATAACCAGCGAAGAAATTGAATCGGTTATCAAAAATCTCCCAACAAATAAGAGTCCAGGACCAGATGGCTTCCCAGGGGAGTTCTACCAGACGTTTAAAGCAGAGATAATACCTATCCTTCTCAAGCTATTCCAAGAAATAGAAAGGGAAGGAAAACTTCCAGACTCATTCTATGAAGCCAGTATTACTTTGATTCCTAAACCAGACAGAGACCCAGTAAAAAAAGAGAACTACCGGCCAATATCCCTGATGAATATGGATGCAAAAATTCTCAATAAGATACTAGCAAATCGAATTCAACGGCATATAAAAAGAATTATTCACCATGATCAAGTGGGATTCATTCCTGGGATGCAGGGCTGGTTCAACATTCGCAAATCAATCAACGTGATCCATCACATTAACAAAAAAAAAGAGAAGAACCATATGATCCTGTCAATCGATGCAGAAAAGGCCTTTGACAAAATCCAGCACCCTTTCTTAATAAAAACCCTTGAGAAAGTCGGGATAGAAGGAACATACTTAAAGATCATAAAAGCCATTTATGAAAAGCCCACAGCTAACATCATCCTCAACGGGGAAAAACTGAGAGCTTTTTCCCTGAGATCAGGAACACGACAGGGATGCCCACTCTCACTGCTGTTGTTTAACATAGTGCTGGAAGTTCTAGCATCAGCAATCAGACAACAAAAGGAAATCAAAGGCATCAAAATTGGCAAAGGTGAAGTCAAGCTTTCGCTTTTTGCAGATGACATGATATTATACATGGAAAATCCGATAGACTCCACCAAAAGTCTGCTAGAAGTGATACATGAATTCAGCAAAGTTGCAGGATACAAAACCAATGTACAGAAATCAGTTGCATTCTTATACACTAACAATGAAGCAACAGAAAGACAAATAAAGAAACTGATCCCATTCACAATTGCACCAAGAAGCATAAAATACCTAGGAATAAATCTAACCAAAGATGTAAAGGATCTGTATGCTGAAAACTATAGAAAGCTTACGAAGGAAATTGAAGAAGATTTAAATAAATGGAAAGACATTCCCTGCTCATGGATTGGAAAAATAAATATTGTCAAAACGTCAATACTACCCAAAGCTATCTACACATTCAATGCAATCCCAATCAAAATTGCACCAGCATTCTTCTCGAAACTAGAACAAGCAATCCTAAAATTCATATGGAACCACAAAAGGCCCCGAATAGCCAAAGTAATTTTGAAGAAGAAGACCAAAGCAGGAGCCATCACAATCCCAGACTTTAGCCTCTACTACAAAGCTGTCATTATCAAGACAGCATGGTATTGGCACAAAAACAGACACATAGACCAATGGAATAGAATAGAAACCCCAGAACTAGACCCACAAACGTATGGTCAACTCATCTTTGACAAAGCAGGAAAGAACATCCAATGGAAAAAAGACAGCCTCTTTAACAAATGGTGCTGGGTGAACTGGACAGCAACATGCAGAAGGTTGAAACTAGACCACTTTCTCACACCATTCACAAAAATAAACTCAAAATGGATAAAGGACCTGAATGTGAGACAGGAAACCATCAAAACCTTAGAGGAGAAAGCAGGAAAAGACCTCTCTGACCTCAGCCGTAGCAATCTCTTACTCGACACATCCCCAAAGGCAAGGGAATTAAAAGCAAAAGTGAATTACTGGGACCTTATGAAGATAAAAAGCTTCTGCACAGCAAAGGAAACAACCAACAAAACTAAAAGGCAACCAACGGAATGGGAAAAGATATTTGCAAATGACATATCGGACAAAGGGCTAGTATCCAAAATCTATAAAGAGCTCACCAAACTCCACACCCGAAAAACAAATAACCCAGTGAAGAAATGGGCAGAAAACATGAATAGACACTTCTCTAAAGAAGACATCCGGATGGCCAACAGGCACATGAAAAGATGCTCAATGTCGCTCCTCATCAGGGAAATACAAATCAAAACCACACTCAGGTATCACCTCACGCCAGTCAGAGTGGCCAAAATGAACAAATCAGGAGACTATAGATGCTGGAGAGGATGTGGAGAAACGGGAACCCTCTTGCACTGTTGGTGGGAATGCAAATTGGTGCAGCCGCTCTGGAAAGCAGTGTGGAGGTTCCTCAGAAAATTAAAAATAGACCTACCCTATGACCCAGCAATAGCACTGCTAGGAATTTATCCAAGGGATACAGGAGTACTGATGCATAGGGGCACTTGTACCCCAATGTTCATAGCAGCACTCTCAACAATAGCCAAATTATGGAAAGAGCCTAAATGTCCATCAACTGATGAATGGATAAAGAAATTCTGGTTTATATACACAATGGAATACTACGTGGCAATGAGAAAAAATGAAATATGGCCTTTTGTAGCAACGTGGATGGAACTGGAGAGTGTGATGCTAAGTGAAATAAGCCATACAGAGAAAGACAGATACCATATGGTTTCACTCTTATGTGGATCCTGAGAAACGTAACAGGAACCCATGGGGGAGGGGGAGGAAAAAAGAAAAAAAAAAAAAAAGAGGTTAGAGTGGGAGAGAGCCAAAGCATAAGAGACTGTTAAAAACTGAGAACAAACTGAGGGTTGATGGGGGGTGGGAGGGAGGAGAGGGTGGGTGATGGGTATTGAGGAGGGCACCTTTTGGGATGAGCACTGGGTGTTTTATGGAAACCAATTTGACAATAAATTTCATATATTATAAAAAAAAAACAGATGTATTGCATTAAGTGTTCGTCTTAATATATCTTTCTGTCATTTGTACTCAAAGCTTTTTTTTTTTTAATTTTTTTTTCAACGTTTATTTATTTTTGGGACAGAGAGAGACAGAGCATGAATGGGGGAGGCGCAGAGAGAGAGGGAGACACAGAATTGGAAACAGGCTCCAGGCTGTGAGCCATCAGCCCTGCAGAGCCTGACACGGGGCTCGAACTCACGGACCACGAGATCGTGACCTGGCTGAAGTCGGACGCTTAACCGACTGTGCCACCCAGGCGCCCCTCAAAGCTTTTTTTTAATGCAAAAATAAATCATATAAATCTAAGATGAGATATAAGATGAAATATAATTGTTAGTAAAATTATCATCATAGTAAATATTGTGGAACACACCCTCAAAGTCAAGACACCTCCTAGATATCTGATAAAAATTGAGTATTCTTAAAATACTTCAAATTAAATATTACAGATATGCATCTAATTAAAATTTAAAATGACAAATTTACAATCAACTGATAGGCTCCAAAATATAGATGTTCATATTAAAAATATTTGTTCTTCTACACAAAAGTCCCAATAATTTTAAGTGGCTTATTACCAGCTTTTCATGTTCATGACAGTTAATTCAAATCACATTTTTTTTATTTTGTGAGAAAAACCAAAGAAAATTATAATAAAAATATTCTATCCCTGATATAGTAAAAAGAAAAAGACAATATGAAATTTTTATTGTATCTTTTCAAATGTGTCTTGTTAAAATTATATAAGAATACAAATTTTAAAGTCAACAACTTTAGAATACAAGGGCACATAAACAAAATATATAATTTTATGTTGAACTTCTTTTAAAAATTAAATCCAGATGCATTTCTGGAATAAAAAAATAAAACAAAATAATATGAATATATAAATATGTGTTACAAAAAAACAGATTTTTTACCACATAGACATTTTATATGAATTACAATTTTTGAGATAAATCTTCACAGTGTATTTTTTATTCTGTAAAGCTCTAGTCATTTATGTAGGCTTGAATATAAAATCCTGTGAATTTGTCATGGCTGGCATTTCTTATATTTCATAAAAATTCTCACAATGAAAACTATATACCAATTAACATACATCTGAAAGCATTTAAGTATCCTAGCATCTAAAATATTAATGCTGCAGTCAATTTGGTTTAAATAATAAAGTCATTCAACCCATTGGACACTTATTGCAAAAGGACTACTAAGTGGAAGGATGATTCAATACTGAGAAAAAATATAAATGTTTAGGTTAAAATTTAAAAAACACGATATTTACACTTCTTGGACAAATGATTTCACTTTTAGGAATTCATTTTAAGGAAATAATCCAAAAAAGCAATTTTTAAAAAGAAAGAAAAGCTACGCAATAGGATAGGTAATATTATGTGTCAACTTGACTGGGTCAAGGGATGCCCAGATAGCTAATAAGGTATTTATGGATGTGTCTGTGAGAGTGTTTCTGGAATAGATTAACAAACGAACGATTTAAAAAATATTTTATACATGTTTAATTAAAACTAAAATCATTGAAAATTTATAAATATATTATATCATGCAATTACCTGGTAATGAACATTGTGGGAATTTTTTTTCTTAAAAAATATAAATCGGGTAAACTTTTGTTACAATTACATCTCCGAAATATCTACCCATTATTTATACCAAGAAATGTTGGATTAATCCCATGTCTTTGTAAAGGGAATTTTTTTACAAAACAATTATAACATGTATAGTGTTCATGAATAAAGTATACATTAAGGTATTCTCAAGTGGAATTCCTGGTTACCCTCTCTCTTTCTTCTTTTTTTCCCCCCTATGTTCATCTGTTTTGCCAAGAAACAGACTCTTAACTATAGAGAACAAACTGAGGGTTACCAGAGGGGATGTGGGTAGGGGGATGGGTTAAATGGGTGATGGGGATGAAAGAGTGCACTGGTTGTGATGAGCACTGGATGTTGTATGTAAGTGATGAACCACTAAATTCTACACCTGAAACTAATATTACTCTGTGTGTTAACTAACATTATTTTAAATAAAACTTTGGAAGGAAACAAACAAAAAAGGAGTCTGTTTTTTTTTTCTCTCTCTCTCTCTCTCGTTTTTTTTTGTTTGTTTGTTTGTTTGTTTGTTTGTTTTGTTTTGTTTAAAAAAAAAAGTCCCTTGTGGCACCTGGGTGGCTCAATGGGTCAAGCATCTGGCTTTGGCTCAGGTCGTGATCTCGTGGTCAGTGGGTTCGAGCCCCATGTCAGGCTCTGTGCTGACAGCTCAGAGCCTGGAGCCTGTTTCAGATTGTCTCCCTCTGTCTCTGCCCCTCTCCTGCTCACACTTTGTCTTTCTCTCTCTCAAAAATAAATAAATAAACATTTAATAAACAAACAAATAAATAAAGTCTCTTTTCTAAAACACCTCAATATCTTTCATCTTTTACTGTATTATTTTAACAGTTTATAATGGAGACTTTTATTTAATAGAAGGGAACCTGATCAGGTAATGAAAATTATAGTATAATAAACACTGTATACTATGGTGTACAAGATTTAAAATTTACTCATTCCTTACAACCTGGACACCAGCCATAATCATTAACATATATACCTCAAACACATCATGTTATTATATTTCTCCGTGATTTAACTTACTCTAGCTGGAAAATCCTCCTCATCTTTCAAAACCTCTCCTTTTATGAGGTTTTACTGCTTATCCACCCACCAATGGAAGTGAAAACTTATTACCTTAGTGTCCCATATACCCTGTGAATAACTCAAGCACAGTCCTTCAAACACCGTGTTGCGTTATTTGTTTATGCATGTTTCACAAACTGAATGAAAAAGACTATGCCTTATTAATCTTTGCAGCCTCCTTACCTCCCTCACCATGCCTCGTTCTTCTTCCTCATCATCAGATTTACACTGATAATCACCATCATGACTAACATCATCGAGTATTGTGGTGTGATAATATATCTTGGGGTTGTAAATAATGCTGGGTATAAGTATGCTGGATTTAATCCTTCAAATTTATTGAACTTCTCTATTTACAGTGCATTGTCTGATTCTTGTGAAATACAAAGCTCATAAAAAGTGAGAGCCAAAGTATTTTTCCTGCTTTCAAAAGAAAGGCAGTAACATACACAAACATGACCGACAAAAATAAGTAATACCATATAGATGCCAATAAATTACTCTAAGGGTACAATAATGGTGAGACTAATTTCACCCCAGAGGATTTGTGAAGGTTAATGAGTGAAATACATTTGAACTGAATCTTGAACTGCACCCAGAATTTTATAGGATGATGGGAATTTTTCCTCTGCATCCCAACTTGGGAGGAACAAATAAGTAAGACCTGGGAGATGTAATAACAAGTCCAAATTTAAAAAATGACAAATCCAATGTTCAAGAGTTGTGGGTATGGAAGATAAAAATTAATATAAAATTAGAAAAGTTAATTGTAGAAAATGGGCTTTTACTGGAGTCCACAGGAAGGAATGGAGAACACCAGAAGTGCCACATACTTGTTGGCAAGTATAAAAGACTGTCTATATAAATGAATATATGTATATATACATTATACATATGCTATGCATATGTATTCAAATATTCAAATATATGTGTAGTTACATCAAATGAAAGTAAATAAAAAAAAACATTCTACTCAAAAGGCAACTGTTGTCAGACTGGGTAAGTATGAAAACATGATTTCATGATATATTGTCTACTGTCTCTACCAGTGATACACTTCAGACTTAAATACTCAATTTGAAAGTAAAAGAATGGAAAACTATATAATATGTCAACAGTATTCAAAAGAGAGTAGGAATGGCTAAAACTGATATGAAGTAAAATTGACCTTAATAAAATGAATATTTCTAGAGAAAAAGAGTAATTTCATAAGGATTAAAGTGTCAATTCATCAGAAAGGTAGAACAGTAATAATAAACTATATGCAAATAGTATTGTGTATTTTCATTTAATTCTTTTCATAAGTCTACAAACCCTTTATTATATCCTTTATCTATTGCAGAAAAATTAAAAACACATTTTGCATACCACAGATGAGTTATAAGACAACACTATTTTTATATATTCTCAATAAATGACATGTTTTCTTATGGGCCATGTGGTTTTTAACATCTTTATTGAGATATAATAACCACACAATTCAGCCACTTAAAGTATACAATTCAATATTTTCTTACTATATTCATAGAGGTGTATAATCATCACCAAATCCTAATTTCAGAATATTTTCATCACTCCTATTGTGTCCATTAGCAGTCACTCCTATATCCTCTCTCTCTAGCCTTAGGCAACCACAAATCTATTTTATTACCCTATAGATTTGCCTATTCTGGAAATTTCATATAAATGCAATTATACAATTTATCATCTTTGACTGACTTCTTGAATTTTTCATCATATTTTCAAGGCGCATCCAGATTATAGCATGCAGTAGCAGTTCATTCATTTTTATTGCTGAGTAACATTCCATTGTATGACATTATGCAATTTTGTTTATCCATTCACCCATTGATGGGCATTTGGATTATTTTCACTTTTACACCCTCATAAATAATGTACATATAACTACTTGTGTACAAGATATTTGTGGACATCTGTTTTCATATATCTTGAATATATGCTTAAGTGTATTGCATCCTGGGTAAATCTATGTTTAAAATTTTTAAGAACGGCCAAATTGTTTTCCAAATTAGTTGCATCAGTTTACATTCCAATGGTAATGTACAAATGTTTCAAATTTTCCATTGTCACAAACACTGGTTACATTCTATCTTTGATTTTAATCATTCTAGTGGATGTAAGGTAACATTGTGTTGTATTTGGATTTGCATTTCATTAAAAACTAAGGATAATGGATATCATTCATGGGTTTCTGGCCATTTGTATTTTTTATTTGGAGAAATGTTGATTCAAATCATTTGCTCATACTTTTTTTACTGGTCTTTTTATTATTGAGTTGTAAGCATTCTTCTCTATATTTTCCAGATCTAAGTCTCTTACAAGACATATGGTTTGAAAAAAGTTTTTCCCAGTTTTCACTTTTTTGATGGTAGCATTTATTTCTTTTTTTTGATGGTAACATTTAAAGCCAAAATATTTTAAATTTGATGTAATCTAGTTTATCCACTTTTTTCTTCCATTGCTTATCCATTTGATGTCATATCTGTACTGTTACAACATCATTGAGTATTTTGCAGAGCAGGAGCAATGGGGTTTGCAGCAGTATTTTATATTTAATTCAACTGGTAAAATCTGCAAGGTATAGAGTTGAACATCAGTCACAATTGTGTCTTCACCAGATTAATACCTTGCTGTTATTTAAGATGGAATTCTGTCAATCTTAGCACCTGAGATTTTGTTTTTACTGGTTTACTGGTAGTTTGGTTAATTTGTCAATAACATATGAAGTTATTTTCTGCTGAATTTTATCTGAGTATATTTAGGCTGACTGCATGGTAAAATAATAATAATAATAATAATAATAATAATAATAAAACAAAATAAATTTAAAAAACCCCTGCTATAGCCAAGAGAATAAGTGACTGAGTCATTCATTAGATACCAGATATACAGATAATTTGAAAAGATGTATGAAAGTAAAAGTTTATCATGGTTGTGAATAATTTTTACTAGCCCTAAACTATCTTTTGATAAAACATATTTAAATTATCTTTTGGGTAGAGAATTACTTTTCACTCAATTGTGCATACCCCAAAAGAAGCTAATCAAAGTATACTACTTTTCTTGCACAATGGAAAGAGCTATAATAATAATAAATAAAAAAGGTAGTGAAAGTGTGTTCTCAGGAAAGTGAGTTTTAAAATGGTTGGTGCTTGGGGCGCCTGGGTGGCTCAGTCCATTAAGCAACCAACTTCAGCTCAGGTCATGATCTTGTGGTGTGTGGGTTCAAGCCCTGCATATGGCTCTGTGCTGATACATCAGAGCCTGGATCCTGCTTGGGATGCTGTGTCTCCCTGCCTCTCTCTCTGCCCCTCCCCTGCTCATGGTCTGTCTCTCCAAAAAAATAAACTCTAAAAAGACAAAAAAATTAAAATGGTTGGTGCTCATCCACTATGATGAGTTATTCCTAGAAGCTCTGGTCTCTAACTCCTGTGAATATTTTTGCTTTGCTACAGATTTAGTGAATTGCCCACTATTTTTTTAAATACATTTTTAATGCTTATTTATTTTGAGAGTGAGAGAGACAAAGACAGAAAGACCGAGTGTGGAGGAGGGGCAGATAGGGAGAGAGAGAATCCCAAGCAGGCTCAGTGTTGCCAGGGCAGAGCCTAATGACGGGCTCCATCTCACGAACCATGAAATCATGACCTGAGCCAAAATCAGGAGTTGGGTGATTAATCGACTCAGCCACCCAGGCACTGCTGCCCACTATTGTTAACAAGAGATCTTTTTCTTACAAAATACAGTATTGTGAAAGTCACTTGCAATGATCCTTTGTTTGCATTTTAATTTAAAATGAAATATAAAATAATTCTACAAAAATTAAAAGGAGAAATAGTTTTATACTAAACTCTATGATTAGGTGTGCATCAGATTAACAAATTAAGATTACAGAAAAGAAAATCTTCCATCCCATCACTCCTGTTCCATAAATGCTGATATTTTTAAAAAGTAATTACTATGGAGAACACATTGATGACTACCAGAGGGGAGGTGGGTGGAGGGATGGGTGAAATAGCTGATGGGGATAAAGAGCACACTTGTGATGAGCACTGAGTGACGTACAGAATTGTTGAATCACTATATCATACACCTGAAATGAATATAAGACTATTTTTAAGTAACAACCTTTTTAGAAAAGTAAATACTAGACTGACTTTTTAAGTTATCAACTGCTTCTCTCCCAGTTTCCTCAAAAGCAATTTGTACTTTGAAAGTATCTGTTGTATTGACATAATTAAGTCTGATAGAAACCTGAAGGCTGATATAAATAAGGAAAGGTTACAATAATTCCACCCTCTTTTCTTTTTCACCATGCAGGTGACTTCTACACAGTCAGCTCACATTTAGAAGAAAATCATAATATGTAACCTATGAACCTGCCTTGTAATGGCATATTGCCCATAGCTATAAGTCATAATTGAGAAAATGGAGCATAAAATTACTAAAGAAGCATAGAGAACTAATATTTAAAATCACAAGAAAACTTAATTAATTGAGAGAGCAATCAACAGAAGTAAAGAGTGTTATTTAGAAAATGATTATATGAACTATGATAGAGGTGAAGATGGGGAAAAGATAAAACACAGAATGTCATTAATTTCATTACTTTTTTATGAAGTTAGAAAAATTAAATGCCGTGACTTTAATAATGTTCAAATGAAAGAATGACAGCTTGAATACATTGTAGAGCATTAGGTCTCAGAAAAGATTGTTCAGACCCAGTTGTCTAATTACGTGTTTAAGTTTTTTTTTGGTATAAAAAGTGCATTTAAGACATTTCCACAAATCTTCCTTCTGCTTCCCCAGCCCCATTACTGACATTCTCTCCTGTCACAGGAGACCCTGTTTTGCTTTACATCCTTTCAACTTAGGACTCTCTTCTTTTCAAATTTCTCTTCCACTTAGAATCACTATTTTGCCAATTTTTAAGATAATTAGAAAGTACGGTAATGGAAATTGCCCTTCTTTATAAAAAGCTTTTTTACAAAGTAACAGAATTTTTCTATCCTTCAAATTTAGTATTTTAATTGCATCTTGTTTTTGTTTTCCTTTTAATGTCTCGTGAGAGTGTGTAAGACCTGAAACTGCTCTCATCTGCCTTCTCCTTCGTAATCACAAGCTCACAAGACCACCAAAGGTTCATATATAATGCTAATGGTACAACATCAGTTTTTCAAGAAGGCAGTAATGATACAGGCCAATTTGATTCCCAAAGATATCTCACTCTGTAACTGCTCATCATTACAGCCATTTAAATTTTGCAGATAATCTGATAATAAAAAGAAAAGATGTCATCCTAAAATTGAAAATGTAGTAAAAGCCAAAGTATTTCCATTATGTCTGTAAATTATATCATTGGTATCCATCATATATAAAATATGAAACTTCTGTATTTCTATAAACACAATATTTAAACACAATATTTATTCTCCCTTGTCACCAAACACTTGAGGCATATAAAACTTAGTACAAAAATTTAAATGTGAGAATATATATAACTAACATTGTTTTAGCAATCACTGTAGACTAGTATACTTTTTAAATATTCAGATGCATTTGCTTATTTAATTTGCAAAATCACCCCCATAAAACCATAGTACAATTTATCCCCGTTTTACAGATGAGGAAATTGGGGCTGCTAAGTATTGAGGATAGCTTGGGAAAGAATACAAGTATGTTTTGGCTTCACAGATCATCTATTCTAGTGGGGAAGACAGCCAACACCAACAAGTAAAAAAACAACTAAATAGAGAATTTCAAGATAAATGAGAAGGTTACAAAGGTACAAAAATAATAGGCAGACCCCGTGCTTCAAATAGCAAGATGGAGAAAGCTTTCGAGGAGCTGACATTCATAATGAGACCTGGAGGAAAATAAAGAAGCACTTATGGAAAGAATTGTAATGAAATTATTTTAGCATAAAGGAATAGCAAGTGCAAAAGCTCCAAGCGAGGGGGACAATCCTAGCCCATAGAATAGGGAATTGACAGAAAGACGGTGTGGCTGGGAATTTGTGAGTGTGTATAATTTAATACAGCTAAAAGGAAAACCAAGGATCATATCACTTGGGGGTCAAATCAGGCAGAGCTTTGACAGCCATGTTGATGATTTGTGGCTTATCTTAAACTCATTAGAGGTCATTGTGGATTGAAATTGTGCATTTCTTCCCATGCTGAGCTACCTCCTTGTTCATGCGATTTTATTTTCTGTTTTACTCTTCCACAATATTTTGAGTTAAGAACAAGGTCTCTTCTTCCTTTATTTATCCATAGACCTAGCATCATACTGGTGAAGTGTTAGCGCATAATTAACTCTAAATGAATGATTTACTTTAGAGGATTTAATAATGGCTGTTTGAACTGACTAATGTACATGAATTACCGTCAGAGATGCAGAAAATTTTAACCCAGTTTCACAATCTTGTACCAATTACTACTGTCCAAAAATAGTTTATAGAGTTAATTGAATCTCTAACTGTACATTTTATATAGTGTATTCTGGGTGTTCTCATTAATAGAGACAGGAAATATACCAGACACCAGATCTGCTTAACATCTTTTACAAAACATCAAACATGTATTTACATATGCAACAAGGAGGGGCGCCTGGGTGGCGCAGTCGGTTAAGCGTCCGACTTCAGCCAGGTCACGATCTCGCGGTCCGTGAGTTCGAGCCCCGCGTCGGGCTCTGGGCTGATGGCTCAGAGCCTGGAGCCTGTTTACATATGCAACAAGGAGCTGAGATTTCTTTAACTGCATTGCTCACATTGTAAACCATTATTTTCCTCAGATATTAAAAATGTAGGTCTAAAACTTGTTACATTAATATGGACCCTTCTGTCTGAGAACTCATACCAATGAAAATTCTTCAGAAGGCTTTAAGCTTAATATGCCTTATTTAATGTCTTGCTCAAAATCTATAGTTTTGATCTCTCTTCAGTGCAGTTATTCATATTCATTCCCTAACATTATTATTTCTCACAAAAGAAGAAACATCCAGCAAAACATCTGCCTATAATTGTCATTTGTGCTGATTCTGAAAGATATAGAATAAGGCACAGAGATAGGGTAAATGTGACAAGGTGGTTCTTTTCCTTATGATTTTATCATCATTTATTTTATAATCCCTGTTCATCACTGTGCTAGAAAGTCACTTTGACCCTAAGTGAAAAAGCTCAGACAAACTTCTTTTCTAACCTTGAATGTCTTCAATTTTCATTTTGTAGGGTTTTTTTTTTTTTTTTACTAATTTTGAAACAAATTTGCTTTATTAAATTCTTCACTCATTACCTATATTACCGGATTTTGTGCTTTGAAATTATAATTGTCACTTTAGATCAGATTTTCATCTAGTTTTACAAATGCTCCTCCACCAGGGTAGAGAAAGACAAGACTGATAGAGCTCTGACCTGACTTTGAAGTGAGTGGATAGAGAGCCATGTTGAAAATCAGTCTTAGAGCAGTGAGAAAATAACAGAAATTTCTCTCTCCTTCTTTTTTTGAGTAGACTGCTTCACACTTTATGCAATGTTTAATAAGCCTTTAGCTTTGAAGGAATGGCCCCTCCTAGCTAAATTGCATTTTTTCTACATGTTTGCAGTATTGTCTCATCAAATTTAGATGCAACTTCTTAAAGATAGTTTAGAAATCCAGAACTTCTATTCTAATTCCATGGCAAACTTGTATTTCATTTACACTGATAGAGAAAGCAACTTTTTCCCTAACTACTTCTGTCCCTGTGTGCTAAGTCTCTAGGCATTTACTGAATAAAGGATATGTTCTTGAGCATACATTTAAAACAACACCGAGATGCAAATTTTAATATTTTCTCTTTCTCATAATCATCTTTATTACACATTTTTAAACATTTCTCTACCAGCATTACAGGATAGTTTTCACATCCATTCCCTTGAAAAACAGTTAGGGTTAGGGTTAGGGTTACTCACATTTATTACATGTGTTTTCTTCCTATTTTTTCAATGTTTATTTATTTATTTTGACAGAGAGAGAGAGAGGCATGTGGGGGAGAGACAGAGAGGGACAGACAGACTTCTAAGCAGGCTCCATGCTCAGTGCAGAGCTCGACGGGGGGCTCAAACTCATGAACCATGAGATCATGACCTGAACACAAACCAAGAGTCTGACGCTCAACCAACTGAGCCACCCAGGCACCCCTACATGTGTTTTCTCCTTTATTGAGATATAAGATGTATTAGTAACTAGATAGTTGTTAAATGTTGACCTGAGATTGATGGTAAATTTTATTTTCAGGAGAAGCCGCATACGTCAATGTGTCTGTAACAGACACCGAGAAGACTCCGAGAAAGACTAAGAATTATATAAAGAAACAAATTGTAGGACACGATGAAATGTTGACAATTTAACCCAATTTTTTAGGTTTGGCACAGAAAATTTAAGTTAATAAATCTAAAGAATTCATTCGAAACAATAAGTTTTACTTTCATTAAATGGCATACATATCATATTTTAATGTGTCTGCTTTTATAAAAATGACATTATAAATAAGTTCAAAGTGGCATGTTATTGTCTTACTGTAACAAATACTTAATTTAGCACATACAGTTTGTCAGACACTTGTTTTTTATTTTATTATCTCATTTAATCTTCAAAATTACGCTACTATGTAGCATTACATTCATTTTACCAATTGTCATAAAAGTAAATCATATGGTTTGATTCTGTGCCTTGCAAGTGTTCTCACCCATAATTTTCTCATTTTAAACGCATAGGAACCTGTGAAATAGCACATGATTTCCATTTTGGAGATTAAGAAAAACTGAAGCAAATTTACTTTGCTGGTACCCAAGAAAAAAATTAAGACTCCTTACTAACATTTGTTTTAAAATTCCTAACAACTGTTACTCTTGTACTTTATACTCCCTCTATGTATATCCAAAGATACTAGAACCAATTGTATTATACAGGCCACTTTCTTTTCTGTATAGAATAATAAATTGGGGTGTGCCAAAATAATTAAAAGTCTTTATTTTGAAGATTGGCAGTAAATTGAAAGATTCTTTAAATGTTGAGCTTATCCATTCTTCTATTGAACATTGATTACCATGAGAGCCAGTGATTTTAATGGCACTTTACATAATAATTTCAACTTAAATGAGATTTTGAATATTTTAATAAACTATGTAGAATTTTCAATAGAATCTATAATTGGCATCTCAAAGTAAAACTTTTCCTTTCATTTCTTTATGCTTGAGCAAGTTTCTAAAGAACATTTATATGAAATGCATTTTAACATTTTAATTATTGATATTAATGTTTGACACCAAAGTTGGTAAATTCAGTTTCCTAGACTATGGCCCTCTTCAAAGAGATACTTAAAAGAATATATTGACCCAAATAAGTAGGTTAGCTTTTCAACGGAGCCTTTTAAACTCCTGTCTAATTGCTTCTGTAAAGGTATTATTTTGAATACTTTTAGTGCAAGAAAATATTCTTCCATCAAAGCTGAAATTTATTCCTGGAAATAGCCTAAAGCCACCATGATTTGATAACACTATAATAAATAGCAGTTATTACCCAATCAGGTTTAAAATATCAGTTGACCATTATGAATCACATCAGCTGTGTTTAAATGTCATTACCATCTCTAGTGTTTCCCCAAATTTGGTCTAATTTATATGTTTTACACCCAAATTGTGATTATTATAAAACATGTCTGAATATAATGGAATAAATGATTTATAAAGCATTCATTCTCTCTACTGCTTCACTGCTTGAATTATTCATATTTGATAAAGTATATTTAATTAAAATTATCAATATTTTACTTGAAAAATTGGAAGAGACAGCGTAAGGAAAATATTGACAGACTCAATTGTACCTATGACTTGTAACATCTTACCTGAAGTGAAACTAAGAACATGCAATAAAGGGAGGCTGGGTGGCTCAGTTGGTTAAGCATACGACTTCGGTTCAGGTTATGATCTCACAGTTTGTGAGTTCAAGTCTCATGTCAGGCTCTGATCTGATGGTTCAGAGCCTGGAGCCTGCTTCAGATTCTGTGTCTCCTTCTCTCTCTCTGCGCCTCCTCCCTCACACTCTTTCTCTCTCAAAAATTATATATATAATAAATTATAAATAAATATAATATATATATAAGAAAATGCAACATCAAATAAATGTTGTAGGGCTCAAATCATCTTTTTTTTCCCATAAATAAATATGAAATGGGGACTCCAGAGACTAAGCATATTTATAAATTGATGAATCTTAGAATGTTCCCATTGTGATAATGAAGAAACATTAATGAAGTCTCCAGAGTAAACAAGGCACATGAGACCATTTCCATGAAGGTCTCCTGATGGTTCCAGAGATTCCTGCTGAGACTGGATTCCTTGGTGTGCCCAGTAGACAATTATGCCTGGAACACGGATGTACTCTAGTCATTTTAGCATTAACTGAGTTACCATCACATCATTAGCACCATCACATCTATTTCTGCATCAAGAACATTCAAAAGCAGTAGAGATATGTCCATGAGAGTCCTGCATCTCTAGGACAAAAGGTTCAAAGGAAGGAAGAAAAAGACATAAAGGGAGCAATGCTCTATGTTGACAGAACTTAATTTTATCAACGTCATATAGCTTGGAAAGCAGGCTAGGAATCAGGAACAAGTGTTGTTACTTTTTTCCAGCATTAAATGCCTTTTCTGGGGAAATTTCTGTAATGGTCTGGATCCTGCCAACAAATCCTGTCTCATCAGTACCATTTCTTACTCTTTAAAAAATGTTTTTAATGTTTATTCATTTTTGAAAGAGAGAGAAACAGAGCATAAGTGGGTGAGGGGCAGAGAGAGAGGGAGACACAGAATATGAAGCAGGCTCCAGGCTCAGAGCTGTCAGCACAGAGCCCGACAACAAGCTCGAACTCATGGACCATGAGACCATGACTGGAGTTGAAGTCTGACACTTAATCAACTGAGCCACCCAGGCACCCCAGCATCATTTCTTATTCTTAAACATAATGTGCAGGCCAAACTTTAATATTAATTCCCAAATACCTCATTCATCTTACCCCCCAGGTCTTTGCATTTGTTCTCATCTTGTAGTGCCCTTCCTTCTTCACCCAGATAATGATTAGGCATTCTTCATGTCTGAGCTTCTACGTCACTCCTTATGGAAACAAATTTCTTGTTATTCACAAAGCCTGGGCTGTATCACCAAGTCTACCCTTTGCCTGTGTTTATCCCCAACTTAGCATTGACAGCTCTTGGCTCTCATGTGCCAGACGTCACAAAGACTGTGGAACTATAATGAAAGATGGGACTGTGTCTGGCTTACCAATGTTTTTCTAATGCTAAAACAACACCTAGTATACAGGAGGTAATCAATAAATGCTTCCCTGTATGTATGTGAGATTATCAATGTGACTGTAAAACAACTACCTAACCACTACTGTATATAACAATTTGTGTGTAACACATTGAGTTTCAACACAGTACACCCAAGGAGACTTCCTCTTAACCTCCTTTGGTGTCTGACCATCTATAGAGAGGACATATGCTTGCAAACACATGAGCACATCTTTTAGTATTTGACCCCAAAACAATCTTGAGTTTTTCAAATACTTTACAAATTCTGCAGTTTTACACACTAAGGGGAAGAAATTAAATAACATAAGAATTATACAACATCAAAAAGTTAAGCCACCAGTAACTGAATGATCAAACATACACACACACACACACACACAATCAGTCTCCTGAGCCCAAGATTGGTGAATTTCACTTTTTCAGAAACCATTGTCCTACTTATAGCATAACAAGAATATCCATAGTGCAAATCCCTCAATTCTTGTCCCAACTGGCTGAACTGCTAGCACCATAACCGAATCACAAGCCTATATAGGCAGACTGGATTCAAATGTTGAAAACGAATAACACTATATTCATTTTAAAAACCTACAAGATCCATTTTTAATGTCCATTTATCAAACACACTTTTATTTTATAGTAGAATTAACATCTCCTTCACCTATGAACATTATTCCCTATGTATGTGTTTCAATTTGAGGAAGACAAAGAATAAGTCACTAGGATTTCCAGGAATTACCCAGACTGTGAAATAGTTGCATGCATATAGTTACTATAATCACCTGTTTTATTGGCTGCTTTTCCTACTTTTAATACAGAATCTGTAGCCTCTTACTCAATCCTACTCTAAAAATTTCCAGGGAAGTCCTTTTCAGGATCACAAATATGTCCACTCAAGCTATTATCTTCAGAGTTCTAACGTCTCTCACTATGTATGTTAGCTCTCAGTGGTATCTGCTACTGCTCTGTTGTCATGAGAACTTCTTATCATTCCAGGCCAAGCTCTATTTGGAGGTACGTTCTCCTGTGGAATGAATCACTGTGGCGCAAGATGCAGTGTGCTCCCACTGCAGAAGCAGGTGTGGATAGATAGACTCAACCTAATCTATACAACCAATTCTAGTATCTGCATCTGTAAAGTAAAATGAGGTGAAATGAAATAAATAAAGATAAAATGGAGATGCTATCCAGGGACGCCTGGGTGGCTCAGTGGGTTAAGCCACCGACTCTTGATTTCGACTTAGGTCATGATCTTATAATGGGTTTGAGCCCCATGTTGGGCTCTGCGCTGACAGCATGGAGCTTGCTTGGGATTCTCTCTCTCTCTCTCTCTCTCTCTCTGCCCCTCCATGCTTGCACTCTCTCTCTCTCCTTCTCAAAATAAATAAATAAACACTAAAAAATTAAAAATGGAAATGCTATCCAGTGCAGCATATTGAGCCTGGACTCCAGAACCACATCCTCTGGGTCCAAATCCTAAATCTAGAACTCTGTACTTGTGTGATCAAGAGAAATTTAATTTAGCTCTCTGTACATCAGTTTTCTCACTGATAGTGGATATTTAAATTCTACTTATGTCACAGCTTTGTTATGCTTAAACCATATAATATTTCTAAAGTTCCTAGAACAATACTTGGAGTACAATGCTTCATAATACATGATGATTTTTAAAAAATCAGTTTTAAATAACCATCTTTGAAAGTGTCATCCCATAGCACTGGAAAATAATGTTCTGCAAAATAACCATAGCCACATTATGACGAAGTAATTCTGTACTAAAATTGATTTACGTGATACTATATTGACAATATTATTTTTTGTCTAGTGATTTATTATAGATTTTATTTTAAGTTTTTATTTAAATTCCAGTGTAATGTTAGTTTCAGGTGTACAATTTAGTGATTCAACCTTCCATACAACACCCTGTGCTCATCACAAGTGCCCTCTTTAACCCCCATCATCTATTTCACCCATCCCTCTCACATCTCCCCTCTGGTAACCATCAGTTTCTTCCTTATAGTTAAGAATCTGTTTCTAGGTTTGCCTCCCTCTCTCTCGTTTTTCCCCCTTTGTTCATTTGCTTTGTTTCTTAAATTCCACATATGAATGAAATTATATAGTGTTTTAATGGTAGCAAGTGAATTTTGTAGATCATTAAGAGGGGATAGAATATGTATTGTTTACCAGTTTGTGAAATCCTCTTTTTCACAAATATTTTATTAATATCTCTTACAATTTGTCCCCCATATATCACAGATTGGGAGATTTGCCTTATAAATATTGTGCCAATAAGGAATGTCTCCATATTCTATACTACTATATTCAAGATTTATAAATTATCATTGAGCAATTTTTGCTACTTAATTACAGTGTCTTCCACACAGTGTAAAAATTATGAATAATGCACTTGTAATGCATAAAAAGATAGTAGAGTTTAGCAATGACATTTATTATTTTCAACATTAAAAATTATTGAACTATATACTCCGTATTCTCAAAGCCAGAAATACTCATTTGCTCAGATATACAGAATATACCAGTGGGAATTAATTATAGTCTAAAGCAATTGAGAAAGTAGGCAATACCAAGTCAATTCTGTTCTTTATACCATATAACTTTTGAAATGTTTTAAAAGTGAATGGTTAAGAAGTAATAGTTTAATAATCATTACAGGTCTAGAATGATAAACAGGTAACAGCAGATTTGGGTATGAAGACTCCAAGTTATAATTTTTCCTGACTTTGCTTAGGCAGATTGGAAACAGGCCTTTATATTGGCATTACTCATCAATAAGAGCTGGAACATTGAAATTTCTACTTCTGTTCATATACAATCAATTAATATAATGCATATAATATGCAATAGAAAGCATATAAGAAAGTAAAATTATTTCAGTATTGAAGTAAATATTTTATGAGTAATCTCAATACTATGATTTTACATTTTTATGTTTGTCCTTACTGCATTAGAGATAAAAAATTTATCTCACAAATTAACATAAATTGATAATGTGCCTTTTATGTCCTTAATAAAGTTAAATAAAATAATACATATATGTATAAATAATACATATATAAGTGTGTATTTGTGCATATTTGTATGTTTGGCATTACAGCTCATTTAACATTTTTTTTTTTTTAATTTTTTTTTTCAACGTTTATTTATTTTTGGGACAGAGAGAGACACAGCATGAACGGGGGAGGGGCAGAGAGAGAGGGAGACACAGAATCGGAAACAGGCTCCAGGTTCTGAGCCCTCAGCCCAGAGCCCGACGCGGGGCTCGAACTCACGGACCGCGAGATCGTGACCTGGCTGAAGTCGGACGCTTAACCGACTGCGCCACCCAGGCGCCCCTCATTTAACATTTTATAATAGTTACATTTAATTTTTACAAAACCCTATAAATGTATGCATGACATTATTGGTAGTTTAAAGATGAGAACTATTTAGGTAACTAAGATTCAAGCTCAAATATTTGATATTTTGTATAGAACTCTGAACCAACTGAAAGTCTCTTCATTGTGACTTGTACATGAAAACTAATATCAAGTATGAATTATACATACTCAGATACATCACACAGACTGTGATAATCTGTAAGAATGTTGATATTTGCTCTAGTTATTAATTACCTTTAATAATTCATTTTAGTGGAAAATTGTTTCTTACATATTGAAATTCTGTAACTCAATAAGAATTGTCTTTCCCATTAGGTACATTAAGATAATTTTGTTAACTTGAGTTCGTCATGATTTATTGTTATAAATAATTTAATGGTAAATAGTATTTAATTATGCATTTTTATAGGCACACTGTTTAACTAATTTGTTACTAGCCAATAATTTTGTTATGGAAACCAACTATCCAAACATTACAAAACATAAGAAATAAAATTATAGATTTGACTTTGAGCTAACATGTGGATTTCGTATTTTTATTTGTGGATTTGTAGTTTTAGTTGAAACTAAACTCATCTTTTGGTCAAACATTCTATAGATAAATTATTCATGCTTTTTTTGTTCCTCTGGAAATTTTTGGTTTGTTTTTGTCTTTAATGAACATGCTCCACCTCATGCTTTGTCCTTCTGGTTTACAGGCGGCCTCCATGTGGTTGATTTTTCCACCGTATTGTCAATTCAATCTTTTGAGCCTTGCGTTATTTAGACATACAAATCTGTATCTATCTTCATTATTCTATCAACTTTTATTTTTTTGATTACACTTTTCTGATCTTTCTCTCTTATCTGTACAGCAAATTTCTATTCATTCTATTTTGCTGATATTTCAGCTTTTCCCATTCTGAAAATATTGGTATAATTAGCAGCTCATTTCCAGGACCTCCTTTTTTTTTTTTAACACTACATAGACTTCCTAAGCAAAAAATACCCTCTTGAATGGATTTACTGCCACATAGTGGCTCATAATGCACATGTCCAGCACAAATGTCTTTCCAACCATCTACCCCACAATTCAAACACATTACACATTAAGTTAATATTTTACTCAATATTTGTTCCTTCCAGGGCTCCTTCTCTCATCAAATAACATGCAAATTAATGTTTATATTAAAAACTTCAGGGGCGCCTGGGTGGCTCAGTTGTTTGGGCGACCAACTTTGGCTCAGGTCATGATCTCACAGTTTGTGAGTTCAAGCCCCTCTTCAGGCTCTGTGCTGACAGCTCAGAGCCTGGAGCCTGCTTCAACTTCTGTGTCTCCCTCTCCCGCTGCCCCTCCCCCATTCACACTCTGTCTCTCAAAAATAAATAAACATTAAAAAAATTTTAAATCTTCAGACTCATTTTTATGCCATCATATTCTTCATTTTTCCCCTTCTATCAATCACTAAATTGTATCAATTAGCTTCCAAATATCTCTCTTGCCCCTCCACTTTGGTTCCCTCCTTATTGTATTCAGCAGTCTTGCTTCTCTCCAATTAATCCTTCTCCAAATATATAAAATTATTTTTTATAAAAGTTTGGATTGAATTATGGTTCTCCTGAAAGCCATGTCATGATTTCCTTTTACATATAGAATAAGTATTGAATTATTTACCATGACATGCACAATAGCTCATCAATAATTCCGCCATATTTCATATTCCAGATTCTGGATATTTTCCAACACATCTGTCTTCCCTTTAGTTTTCACATATATGCAGAACTCTAAACCTTTTACTTTACATCTCTCTTGACCTGCATTACTCCTACATTTCTTGCACTCTCAGATTAAGCATGCTTCTTCCAAAAGTACATTAGGAAGAAGAATTAAGATAGAAAAACTGATCTAATTGAGTTTGAAAACCATAAATTCATAAGGTTATGTTTTACACATATATTTGAAATGTTGTTCATGAGGTGTTTAGCCTATGAGGGAAAAGACTGAAAACAAACAGAATTTGTATAGGCTTAGTATATGCAAAATTTTCAGGGTAGATGTCTAATAGAAGCCATACCAAACACTAAAACAATACCTTCAGATACCATTTTCTTAGAAAGGAATGTTAAGTCATGTTATCATTTTTATCAATATATCTTAATAGCTTAACAAAGCTATTTTCTTGTCAGTTACTGTTATCTAAATAGAAGCTGATTTCTATTGGTAAGTAAGCGGTTTCCAGTGGAACTAATTAACCAGCAAACATATATAAAATAAAATGATAAGAGTGATTACCAGACTTTTGTTGTTGTTGTTGTTGTTGTTATTGTCATTATACAGTACCTTTTAAAAGGTATAGTAATAAGATTATGAACAGTAATTATATGAAAAACCAATGTTTTTCTAAATTTTGTGTTATAATTTCTGTTATACTTGCTTCTTGCCAATCTTTTAAAATTTTTAAACAAGTGGTTCAACTATCTGAATATTAAATTAGAATATAAAAGTAAAGTTATCTCTACATTTCAAGAGTATTTAGATTAACTCTCAAGCAAGTGGATAAGAAATGTGATTCGCATCCTTTTGTCCTTATTGTATCCTTTTTCTTCCTTATTGAGAGAGAGAGAGAGCAAGTGGGGGAGGGCAGAAGGAGAAGGGGAGAGACAATCTTAAGCAGGCTCTATGCCCAGTACACAGCCTGACGTGGGATGCAATCTCAAGACCATGAGGTCATTCCCTGAACCTCATGACCTGAGCTGAAATCAAGAGTCAGATACTTGATTGACTGAGCCACCAAGGTGCCCTGCCTTTGTTGTATTCTGGTTAGAGTTTATGTTTTAATTTCAACACTAGGAAATACCCCCTTCCCATATTTTTGTGAAATACAAATGTTAGAATTTAGGTCACTAATCAATTGTTCATTATTTCTGCCTGGATTTCCATATCATTGCTCAATGACATTCCAAATTGTGGGTACCTAGGCTTTTGGTTTATCAGAGATTCCACAGCTCTTTGAGACTTCTGACTCTGAAATGTTTCTTTTTAGATTCTAATCTATATCCTGTTTTTCGTCTCAATTTGGATGCCTAAAAAAAGCAATATTTTCCTCAAATCAACTTCCTGCTTATGGTTTTCTTTTGAATAAATTACATCAATAACCTTTTGGATACTCATGTTTAGAAGTGCAAAGACCTTCTGAATTACTTTGCTTCTATTCTACTCATACCCTATAGTCAAGTCTGTATTAAAGTTTTTAAGAAGCAAAAGAGGAGGGCGCCTGGGTGGCTCAGTCAGTTGGGCCACTGACTTCGGTTCAGGTCATGATCTCGCGGTCTGTGAGTTCGAGCCCCACATCGGACTCTGTGCTGACAGCTCAGAGCCTGGAGCCTGCTTCAAATTCTGTGTCTCCCTCTCTCTCTGCCCCTGCCCCACTCACACTCTGTATCTTTCTCTCTCAAAAATAAACAGACACTAAAAAAAAAAATTAAGAAGCAAAAGATGAAATGCAGGTATGTTACTAAAAAGCAAATGTAAGCAACAATGGAAACAGTATCTCATGTCTAACTGTCCTATAGATTCTACCTTAAACATCCTTATCTGATCAATTTCCTTCTTTATACTCTTAGTGTAATTAGTGTTCTTTACTACTTATGTGTGGTAGTCATTAATTCTTCTCATTCTGGTTTAATTTTTCTTTCACATTCAATTTTACTTTTTCTCCCACAAGAACTAAACTTGGTAATGTTACTTTCTTTACCCAATAAACCATGAACAGAAGTAAAATTTGACACTTCTGGGCAGATCCTCGGGTGTTGTTCATTTCATTCTCTATTCCCTGCCTCTGTAATCATGGTAACGTGTTTTGAGATGCAGCCTGTCAGCCTGAATCTCTGAATGACCATGATAAGCAGTCTTCTGGCTGATCTGTGATAGGGATGTGGTATGAAGAAATAATTGTGGTTGTATAAATCCACTGAAATGAAGGTGTTCTTTGTTTCTGTTACATAATCACATCTTTCTTGACTTACAGTTTCTGAACCAACCTCCATTCCGTACTCAACATTTTCTACACATTTAATAATCTAATCATCTTTATAAAAGTTCAGCTCCTAACGTGACTTCAAAATATTATGCATTTCTTTACTACCTGGTAAGTTAACTACAAACTCTTTGGATCTAAATTTGAGATTATTTTTATATTCTCATCATTGCCATTTGGGCAGAAGTTGTGAAATATTTGGATACATAAGATAAAACCAGAAAAGGAACAAGTCACAACTTGGCAAGCTTTAATTCCATGACATTTGTTGAAAATCAGGAGAAAACTTACCAGAAAATATCCTCCTAGTAGTGATTTTTTGTGAGAATCCTTCTGTTGACTCAGAGTAGTCTTGTCTGCCATCCTGGTAAGCTTTCTCCATATTCTCAACAAATGTCATGGAATTAAATTTGCCAAGTCTGTTTGGCTGCTACAAAAAATATCATAGATTGGTTGGCATGTAAATAAGTGAAATTATTTCTCAAAGTTCTGGACATGGGAAGTCCAAGATCAAGTCACAGGGCAGCTTCAGTATCTAATGACAGTCCACTTTCTAGTTCACAGATATAGCCTTCTTATTGTTGTGCCCTCACATGGTGGAAGGGAGAGAGCTCCCTGGAGTCTCTTTATTAAGTCACCAATCCCACTCATGACTTAATCACCTCCCAAAGATTCCCACCTCCAAATACCATCAAACTGGGGGCAAGGATTTTAACGCATGCATTTGCGGGGGGGGGGGGGCAAAAAGATTCATTCTAATGGCCACATTATTCAATCCAAAGTTATTCAATCAGATATAAAGAAAGAAAGAAATAGGAAGCTAGCTGAAACAGTGAAGTCAAAAGGACTCGTATTAATTAATTTCTGATTATACAGTGAATATCCAGCTGTAGACAGTTATGGAAAGTGGGACTCAGGACAATACTAGCATTTCAGAAGATTGGAGAGGCAGGTAAATTAAGCAAAATAGGAAGAATTTTATAGAAACCTAGTTTTGGAGTGAAGAAGTGAAAGAAAATATTGCTTTCTCCCTATTATAAGAGTTTTGCTACTTTTACATGGGGGGTTGTTTACTCTGTCATCAGTTCTATCACATTCTGTTTATTGTTCTCACAGTATTTTTACATCTTTACTCCTGTTATAACACTTATATTTGTTATATTCCCTTTATATATTTTTTATTTCTTGAAATTAGGGAAACCATATGAAAATCTTTTTAGTCAAACCCAATAACTTGCTTATTGCTAACATTTAATTAGTACCTACAAATTGATACCATTGATTAAACTGATAAGTGAATTAAAAATGATGTTCCATAATTTTTCCTTTTATATCTGGGATCTATCTTACATTCTTTTTCATTATTTCCTATGTATTAACAGTCTATCCTATATAGCTTATATTAACTACCACCCTTACTCTCTGGATCCCAGTTTATGCCAAGAGAGAGCTCTGTCTATAGATTGTGTCACCCTTAAAATGCACATGTTAAAATATAATCCCCAATATGATGATATTTGGAGGTGGAGCCTTTAGGAGACGATTAGGCCACGAAGGTAAAGTCTTGGAGAATGAGACTAGTACCCTTGTAAAGTTCCCATAGAACTATCTCCCTCCTTCCTCTGCCATGCAAAACCACAGGGGAAAAAAAGGGTTGTTTATGCAGGAGGAGGCAGGAGTTCACCAGACATGAAATCTGTAGATGCTTTGATCTCAGACTTCCTAGCCTTCAGAACTGTGAGAAATAAATTTATGTTGTTTATAATCCATGCACTCTATGGCATTTTCTTACAGAAACCTGAATATGTTAAGACAGAAGTTGGTACCAAGAAGTGGGTACTGTTGTAAGAAATACTTAAAAATGTGGAAGTGGCTTTCAAACTCTTGATGGAGCCTGGAAAAGTATGGGGGTGCATCTATAGCCTACAGTCCCATGAACAGATCTTCAAAGGTGATTCTGATAAATGCCCAGGAAGAAAAGAGGACAGCTGTAGAAAAATCCTAAGTCTCTTAGAGAATATTTAAGTAATCTTAAACAGAATGCTGGAATAATATGGACAATAAAGGCCATTCTTATCTCAGAAATGAGGAAGAGGTTATTGGACACTGGAGGAAATGAGATCCTTGCTATAAATTGAAAAAGAACTTGGCTGAATTGGGTTCATGTCATGATGCTTTTTGGAAATATAGAAATTACAAGAAATGAAATTGGATATTTGGCTGAGGAAATCTTTGAGCAAAGTGTTGAACAAGTGACCTGGTTCTTCCTGATTGCTTATAGTGAAATGTGAGAAGAAAGAAATGACTAAATTTTGGAGTTGCTAATCAAAAAGGAATCAGAACTTAAAGATCTGGGGAATTCTCAACTATTTATATTGAAAGAAATATGAAAACCCATTTGGGAAAGAACACTAAAGGTGTGGCCAAATGACCATTTGATAAGGAGATTAATCAGCAATCTCAACAAGAAGCCAGATGCTACTACCCCAGGAGATGGAAGAATGACCCCAAAAGTCAATTCAGAGATCATCAGGGCTGTCCCTCCTATCACAGGCTCAGAGTTCAAGTTCCAGTGGACTGAGTGGTTTCAAAAGAGGGTTTCTGTCATTCATGGGATCTCAGCAGAAACTGCTGACACCTCCTCACTAGGCAGAGTCCACTCCCTGCTTCTGGAACACCAACCATCCACCCCACGTGTTGCTTTGCAGGCTTAAGTATGGCACAGGTACAGGAGCTCCACTCCAGAGGGAGCAGGCAGTAAACTTTGGTGATTTCTATGATACCTTTTCAGTTGACACACAGACTACACAAATTGAGCTGCCTTGAAGGCAAGGCTGCCTTCATTTTCATTTCAGGGGATAAGACCTTTGCAGTGAGCCCTGGAATATGAAAGGCCAAGTCAGAAAGTACAGATCAGAGTGGCCACCTATTCACATTCCAGTGTGGAGAACTGCAGGTGCCAGAAGAGCAACAGAGACTTATCACCTGGGGGAATCCCAGCCACAAGGCTTCAATCCCTGAGACCTAAGGAGGTTGGACCACAACCCCAGTGTGCCTGGAAGGCAGAGCATCCAGCCAGTAGGATCTTCTTAAGCCTGAAACTTTAACGCTGTTCATTCCACTAAGTTTTGAATTTATGTGGGATCTGCCAGTCCTTTCTTCTTTCTCTTTTTGGGAATGGACTATGCCTGTTCACAATTGCATTTTGGAAGCACATAACTTATTGGGTTTACACATTCACATGTAGAGAGGAACTTGCCTCAGAATGAATCAGTACTTAAGTCTCATCTATTTGTGATTTAGATGACATTTAGAGGAGACTTTGAACTTTAGACTTTTGAGTTGATCCTAGAATGAGTTAAGACTTTGGGGCTATGCTGATGGAATTACTGTATTTTGCATGTGAGAAGGGCATGAATTTTGGGGGTTCCAGGAGTGGAATGCTAGAGACTGAGTAGTTGTGTTCTTCCTTTCCCAAGTCCATACATTGAAACCTAGTGCTCAGTGTAATGTTTTTAAGAGGTGGGGACTTTGGATGTGACTAGATCAGGAGGGGCATCATCCCCCTCACTCCTTCCTCCATGTAAGAACACACTGAGAAGACAGCCATCTATGAAACAGGAAATGGCTGTTACAAGATACCTAATCTGCTGATGGCTTGATCTTAGAATTCCTTAGAAGTGTGAGTAGTAAGTTTCTGTTGTTTATAAATGATCCAGTCTACTATATTTGGTCAGAGCCACTGAAATGGACGAACACACCATACAAAAATATCAAAAGTAAAGGATAGTCAGTAGGTGTGGATTTAGTTATTTATTCCCATGAGTTTCTCCTGTGCAATCACCATGGGCAAGCTGTGTTCCAGTGTGAAATTAGTTGCTTTAAGTACACTGTACTTCATAACTACACTTCTCTGTAACTGGACTCAAGCAACCAGCCTGCCCAGGTGGTAGTCAAAGCCCCATGTAATTAAACAACAGTAAATGCATTTTCGTTTTGTTCCTCTATGCCACACCTACTCTTTTGTAAATGATCCTTCAAATTATCCTGTTAATTATCTTATCTCGGATATATGCTTTATGGTAGGCTACTGACTAGTATACACTTAGCTAAATAAAGTCTTGTTGCTGAATATTTGTAGTTAAAAGGATTTCCATAGGGTAATATTTCATAAATTTGAGATACTATATTGATATTGTAATGAATAAGTATATTTTGGAGGCAGAATGCTAAAATAAATACGAAAAAATGCTGTTAACAATTAGTTTCACTCACTGAGTATTTGACTCACTGCTAAATATAAAATCTGTTTAAATATTAACAAAATCAAAACTTGGATGTCTTGTGTGAAGATATTTCTACTATGAAAATAGAATTAAACCCCAGAGACTGAAAGCTTTATGAAACTGTTGAAAATTAGAATCTAGAATTTATTCACAACTTCATTTGCCCTGCTTCTGTGACATATCCTATTCCTTTTTTCAGATCTAGTAAATGTCCCAAATTCTCTCAGTAAATCTAGTCAATAGCCAACAAGGATCGTCTCTTCGGAGACATAAGCATTTCTTTTCTTATATACTTAAACACCTGAGTACAAAAATGATTGTCATTGATTAAAACAGTCATTATGTTTATATAAACTGCAGCATTCTGTCTAGACATAGAGGAGGTCAGAATGTAATGATTGAAATGCCTCACCTCTCAGGTTTTAATTTGAGACTACATAAAGATTAAGAAGGAGGGAGGCATAATGCATTACTTATTAGAAAATATATTCACTAAGGATCTTCAAATTTATCTTTTTTGGTCTGTCCAAGTTTTCTGAATGACCCAAGTAGAGTTACTTCTTTTTCTACAATAACATTTAAGTTATTGTAGAATAACAGTTAAGGTCACATATCTGAGCCAGATAGGGAAAGAAAACAAGCCAGACACCTTCTTTAAACTCATTCAAACACTCTTAGCCTAATTTATTATTTTCTACTTATAGATACACAGTCATTTAATAATAGGAATTATGACATGTTTCTCGCATTTAAATCTGTAACAATGTTTTAGATAACATGGGATTTTAGAACTTCCGATAATACTTAAAATACTTTATACGATTAGCACGGTTGTTATCATTTACCAATTATCCAAATATTTCTACTCATGTGACGGGTATATGTGTTAGTGTGAATTCTTATTTATTTATTAGTATTTTGGTCCCAAATAGATTTTAAACTGCTTTAAAACAAGGATCTCTACCATATTTCACTTAATCCAATATTTTATCCGGCATAATGTAATGAACATACAACAAAATAATCATCCATAATACTAATAATGATAACATTGATTGACTACTGCATACATGTTAAATTTTAATAAGCAGCATACTTACATTATTCCTCTTAATCCTTACTTTAGTCCTATGAAAAATTATTTTAGTTCAGGACAATTAGAGTGCTTTAATTAGAAAATTAGGGATTGTTGAGATTCAGAAATGTGTCCAATTTCTCAGTTACCAAATGAAAAAGCTCTGTAGTCTTGATAATGTTGGCAAATACTTGACAGAAAATTCTATATTTTATTCCATCTCCCAAAAGAGTGGTATATGGACTTTGACTTTTTTTAACTTTATCTGATAAAACTTTTTCATCATCTTCTATAGTAAATGTTTTTTATATTTAAAGGTTTTGCTACCATGAGTAGATATCTTAATAAATTGAGTACTATTATAAAGTATATGTGCTCTATTTCTTCAAAACTCAAAAAAATGGATATTAATCAACCTCAGTGGTTATATAATCACATTTCAAAGGTTCAGCATGGTTTCTGTAAAGCAACATCAGTTCAGCTATGACATAAATATAGTTATTTATAATCTGTTTACAAGTATTTGTATATATCTTAATTTCCTGTTTTTTTCTGTGAATAAAAAGAAAATATAAGAATGTGAGGTCTTATTTCTTAGATATGTGAAGACCACATAAACATAATTTTGCTGAGAGGGTACTTGGGTGGCTCAGTCAGGTAAGCATCCAAAACCTTGATTTTGGCTCAGGTCATGATCTCACGGTTCTTGAGATGGGTCCTCACGCTGGGCTCTGCTCTGAGAGAACCTGCTTAGCATTCTCTCTCATCTCTTTTGGCCCTTTCACCATTCATGTACTCTCTTTTAAAATAAATAAATAATTTAAAAAATAATAATATCTTTGCTGAGAATGGTGACAGAGAAGTTATAGAGTATCAATTATCTTTAATATGAAGTATCTTTAAATGACTTAAATAACAGCTGAAATTGATTATAATATTCAGTAATATTTAAAATAAACTTTGTATTAAAGCAATTGAGGAAAGAGTGTATAGTATTTTTCTTTTTATTTATCAAAGCTATTAACATTCACCAGTATTATAAGTCTACCAAAAATTTAAGTATACATTTAATAATACATTTAGTCATAATAAAATAAATACTCAAAATAAATACTCATAATAATATACTCAGTCATAATAAAAATGCATTTCGACAGGCTATTTTTTCACTTCAGACTTAATGACATTTGGCGATCCTTCAGCTGTTAAGATTAAAATACATAAAAACAAAATATAAATAGAATATGTCCAACTGCAATGTAAAACTGGCATTTCCAAAGGGATATTTTTCTAATTCAGTTCTTCCAAACAACTGGGATAATAAGTTATGCAGATAGATCAAGAGAGGACCATACAACATACAGCTGTGAAAATCCACACACAAATTCCAAACTCCTGTTTATGCATTCATAAAATTAATAGCCATCTTTTAGTTTTTGGAATTGAAAATTATTTTGTTGAAACTATCTAAATGTTTAATCAACTCAATAATCCTCTCCATGAATTTTGCTATTATTAGATTCTTCTTTACTTTCCTCCTAACATATTTTCAGATATCTTCCTCTTGCCACATTCTAAGCAATCAAATTGGAATAATGATAAAAAATAAATAACCATAACAAGTAATGCCTCCTGGAGAAAAACTGTTGGTTGATAATAAAGAAGTTTTATTGTCTGATCTCTTTATTACCAAAAAGGAATAAAATAAAATGACAGAAATTTGTAGGCATGGAAATGACTTTTGTAATGTTCCCTATCTTTGCAGTTCATGATATCAGAGAATATTTATATTTGCAGTTTTCTTCTGATTCTGATGGGAGATGCAACGATGTCACTTACTATGGCAAGTAAGTGTTCAATCATAGTATGAATTCTGACATGGATAATGTCTGACACACAATAAGTACTCCATTAGTATCTATGCAATATGTAAGTTAATAAGCATAAAATATGGCTTCAACATCCTACACAAAGTATATTAAATATGATTGATCTTGACCATTGGCATATAGCATTCTAATTCAAAATCAATGCAAAACTTAATATATATATATATATATATATATATATATATATATATATATATAATGTGACTTTAGGATTAATCACAACTCTAACTCAATTTTAATTCTTTCTTAATATAGTACCTTTCTTTCTTAATATATATAATTTTCAAATATATACACTAATACTAATCATAATCTAACTAACTCAGTGTTGTCTAAAAGATGACAAAGGTTGAAATTTTGATACCAACAAATTTGGGTGTGTAGCAAAGACATACCTGGGAATTAAGCAGTAATTGAAAGGATTTTCTTTAAACTGGACAGTGAAAAGAGAATGGTAATTCTTCATGTTATAGGAGAGAGATTGAAACTCAAAATGAAAGATAAACTTGCAACGATTTTCTATGCTAATATTTCTAGGTAATAATGCATTCATTCCTGTAGTGAATATTTTTTAATCCATTATTAGTGTTCAAAACTACGTGAAGCATTGGAGTATAAACCATGTTTAAATGGAGTGGGAGCTACTCAAGTGTTTTAAGAGTTGAAGATTAATTATAACAATATTTCAGAATGATTATAGCAGAAGATAGGAAGAAATGAAGTTGAGGAAGGAAAGACTGTAGAGAAGAGATCAATCAGGAATTTATTACAATTGTACAAAAGTCAGAAGAGAGGTCTCAAGCTAAGGCAGTGAAGAAGAGGTGACTCCAATGAATTCCCTTTCTGATAATCAGTTAGAATATACAAAATTGCTGGTGAAAATAGATGAAGGATCTGAAAGAAATGTAGTTTTCTCATATGGGGTGAAAATGTATGAGATTACATGTCTCCATATAACATAATTTTGTCTGAATATGTGCATGTATCTCACAGTGCTTAGGAATAGTTTTTTTTTTTTTTTTTAAGTCATTTATTTTGAGAGAGAGAGAGAGAGAGCACGGAAGAGGCAGAAAGAGAGGGAGAGAGAAAGAGAATCCCAAGCAGGCTCTACACCATCAGAAGGAGCCCGGGTGGAACTCAAACTCACAAATGGTGAGGTCATGACCTGAGCTGAATCCAATGCTTAACCGACTGAGCTACCCAGGTACCACTGGACCAATTATGTCTCCAATTGAAGAAAGAAAGAAAGAGGGGCGCCTGGGTGGCGCAGTCGGTTAAGCGTCCGACTTCAGCCAGGTCACGATCTCGCGGTCCGTGAGTTCGAGCCCCGCGTCAGGCTCTGGGCTGATGGCTCAGAGCCTGGAGCCTGTTTCCGATTCTGTGCCTCTCTCTCTCTCTCTCTGCCCCTCCCCCGTTCATGCTGTGTCTCTCTCTGTCCCAAAAATAAATAAAAACGTTGAAAAAAAAATTAAAAGAAAGAAAGAAAGAAAGACTAAGCTAATAAAAATTTTTGTGGATCTAATTAATTTCCAGAATTATTTTCAAGGTTTAGTAAAATAGCTCTCAAGACTAAATGTCATGACGATGAAGAGGTGATGGTTTAGAACACAAAAATTGGAATTTCAGATGGAGCACGTTTTGTGCTTTCATTTACTCTGTATGTGGTTATCTGTCTGTCTTCTATCCAGCTATACTGATTTATCAATAGCTTAGCTATTATTACTTTTTTGTTGTTGTTGCTGAGTTTCTTGAAACATGTAATTAAATAAAGATGCCAAAATTTAAATCTAATAAAAATATGATGCAATACAGTTTGTACAATGTGGGTACCTAGATCAAATGAAAAAAAGTTTTTATTCATAGCGATGCTACTAGTTTCAGTACAACTGTCTGCTATTTGAAATCTTACAATGAAGAGCTATATTCGTGATATACAAAACATATTAATGATGCATGCAACCTGAAAACATTACTGTAATTCCATTAATTGTAAAACATCTGTGACCTCCTTGAAGGCACCGTTATTTTATTCAGTTTTGTAACAGCTGCGATCAGCATGCAGTAGGTAATCAACCAGTGCTTGCTATTTCAATTATATAATGTATCTGTTATGAAACTATCTGAATGAAATAGAAGAGTAAATATTTATTGCACACAAATTTATCTATAGGTGCAGAAGAAGACATGTTTGAAGACATGCTTAGTTTTCATGTTTAGAATTATGTATTAATAGCTCAATCTGTAAATAAGTCAAATACTCTAATACAATGGTTATAATGACATGTTATGTGCATAACATTTTATGTATTACTATATATATATCATAAATAGAAATACCTTATATCAAGGTTATGATGGATAAATACAAAATGGAATACACAGTAGTATGTTGGTGTGTGAATTTTTAAGTTTTGATATACTAATCTCCATTACTCTTTCAAAATTGTAGGTACTATCATTACAGTCTCGTGTGTCTATCCAGGGCAAGGAAATGCTCATGCATGCACCTTTGTATTTCCTCTTTTTTATTCTTTCAGTGGTTGGTATTCCAACTAAATGATACCATTTGACTCAGTATAATAGATAAGACAATCTGTGGACTTGCTTTATTTCTCATTTTCTGTGTTCTTCCTCAGCTAATTTGTTTTAATTTGATCATGTCTACATGGTTAGAAGACATAACACTTGCAATATTTCTGTTGCTTTAATACTCATATTTGTTTTAATGTTTGCTCTTCATATAAATATATTCAATTATCACTGATAGTCCTTGAGCTGTAATTTCCCAAGTCATTTCTTCATTGTTTGAAGCTCATCTTCCAGTAATTTCCCAAGAAAGACTCATGGGCACAAAATAAGTTCTTTCGTGTTGAAAAAAAACATCTTTATATTGGCTTTGTACTCGAAGAATTTGAACTGATTATGAAACCCATGGATCACACTTTCCCTCTCTATGTAGCAGGAGTTGCTCAATTGGACTGTAATATTGAATGTTGCTTTTGAGGAAATTGAAACCAGCTGATTAATTTTCCCTTCTAAGTAATGTTATTACAAAAAAAAACCTTGATACCTTTTATCTTTAGAGTTCAATGGTGTTATCTAAATGTGATAGTAAAACGTTTTTATTTAAATTTTCTTGGTATATTATATAACATTTCAATATGTAGTCTTATAGCTGTGTTCATAGATGTATTTGAGCTTTAATGTCTAATTAGATAGAAGGAGAGAGGGGAAATGAGAAGATTCCCTTACCAGCAAAAACTGAGTTTTCTTACCTGTTGTTTTGCTGTGTTTCAAGATAGAGAGTTTCATATGTGAGGACAGTCTGTAAAAGAGGCAAAAAAAGGATGAATTCTAAAATGGACAACCTGGAAGTGGATCCACCTTCACCACAAACAAAATGACTTCCAAATTAATTAACATTTAAACTAAGATGAACAACTCAATTTATAGAAAGTGTAAGTTACAAAAACATGGAAGTATACCTACTAGAAATAATAATTTAAAAAAATTTTCCTTAAACCAAATACATAAAAAACAGCAGTTTTTCAATATGCTCACTTTGCCCAGTTGGGAAATATAATTTATTTATTTATTTTTTTAAGTGTTTATTTCTTTTGAGAGTGAGAGAGACACACAGAGAGAGAATCCCAAGCAGGCCTCATGCTGTTATCACAGAGCAGGATGCCATGCTCTATCCCACAAATGGTGAGATCATGACCTGAGCTCTAATCAAGAGTTAAACAATTAATCGACCCCACCCATGTGCCCCTGAAAATAGAATTTATTTTTTTTTATTTTTTTTTTTTAATTTTTTTTTCAACGTTTATTTATTTTTGGGACAGAGAGAGACAGAGCATGAACGGGGAAGGGGCAGAGAGAGAGGGAGACACAGAATCGGAAACAGGCTCCAGGCTCTGAGCCATCAGCCCAGAGCCTGACGCGGGGCTCGAACTCACGGACCGCGAGATCGTGACCTGGCTGAAGTCGGACACCTAACCGACTGCGCCACCCAGGCGCCCCTGAAAATAGAATTTAAAGTATAATCTATAACAATCATGGAGTGGGTGTACCTCAAGCCTAGGTGAGATTCAAGTATTGTATGTTCATTTCAGGAAAATTTCTTGGAAGCCTGGCAAAGACTATTCTTGGGGATTAAATAACCTCTTATCCACTGCTGTGGGTCTGGACACATATTGGACACTGTAAGATTCCAAATGGGAGACTAGAAAGTCTCCTGTAAGGGAAAAACAAAAATAAAATCTTGAGACCGAAGCATTAAAGTCAACATGTTACTTTGGCTTATTTAGAAATCCTTAGTCACAGGGCTTGGAGGGCAGGCAGATGGTGAGTGGATGAGACATTTTGTAGAAGATTGCTGCCATTAAGTTGCTTTTAAGTCATACAAATCATCAGAATCCTATATGCTCTGGGGAACTAATAAGATAACAAATGAAGAGGCAAATAACCATTTGAATTAAAAAAGAGAAAAAGAGAGAATGGTCTATCTGTATAAAAGTCTCTACAACATTTAGGCACAAGAAACACCACTTTAGGACTGATGCATTGGAAAGAGATGTTCTTTCTTTCACCCTGCAGATGCGGCACCCCAGATCCCAGCGCCTTAGTGGACATGGGGAAGACCACCCCCAGTGTGCATGTAGACCTTGGTTGTCCTGTAGAACCTGAGTAGATGCCTAGCTTGAGAGTTATTCACAGAAAAGTTAGCAGTGTCCAGCAGATATATCTTAAAAATAGGTTTCTATAAATATTCTGGAGATATATATGGGAAAATAACATTACTTACAAGGGAAAATAAATCAGCTGTCCCGTATAAATAAATATACTGGCATAAACTGGAGACAGAAATATGTCACTAACAGTATATGTGAGATTTAGACCTGCCTTTATTAAAAGGGCATTAAGGGAGGAAAACAAACGTGACTCATTGCTATTAATTGTATTTCACACCCTAGGTGGAAGAAACTGCCATGTTTACATTAAACAACAACAAAAAACCCACATAATTTTAAGATTAAATATTGAGTAATAGACAATACACATGCACGCGCGCACACACACACACACACACACACTTTACATAATAAAATATATAAAAAGGACACAGAAAATAGACATGCACTTGTCCTCACAAGATCAGAGCATTTGATCTTTATGTAATCAACAAATGCACTGGATTATTTATAAATATACTAAATCTCAAGCAGAATAATGGGATAGGGCATAGAATAAGGAGATAATTTTAGTTATGTTCTTGGAACCTTGGTTAAAGTATTTGGGGGTAAAAGAAATAAAATCTCTCCTTCACCTGACATATTAACAAAGTTAATTTCAAATGTATTAAAAAATCAAATGCAAGATAAAATGCAAATCAAATTATTTATATACTTATTAAACACATAATCTTGAGATAGTGTTTTCATTACTTTAAAGGGTATAGCTTCTTATTTAAAGGTTGTGGGGTACATATATTTGCTATGTTTAAATTAAAAATGAGAGTTACAAAAAACAATAAAAAAGGACCAAGAATGATAGGCTGTTGATGTTAAACATGTTACTGCCTGTGTTCTCCTCTAGGATTTTAAGGGTTTCCTGTCTCACATCTAGGTCTTCAATCCATTTTGAATTTATTTTTGATTATGGTGTAAGACAGTGCTCCAGGTTCATTTTTATGCATGTTGCTGTCCAGTTTTCCCAACACCATTTATTGAAGAGACTGCCTCTTTACCATTGGATATTCTTTCCTGCTTTGCCAAAGAATGATTGCCAATATAGAACTACCCTATGATTTAGCAATTGCACTACTAGGTATTTAGCCAAAGAATACAATAATACTAATTCGAAGGGATACATGCACCCTGATGTTTATAGTAGCATTATCAGCAATAGCCAAATTATATATATATATATATATATATATATGTGTATATATATATATATATATGTGTATATATATATATATATATGAACAAGATCTATGATTTCACTTATATGTGGTATTTAAGAAACAAACAAAAAAATGATCATAGGGGGATAAAAGAGAGAAATAAACCAAGCAAAATACTCTTAACTATAGGAAACAAACTGATGGCTACCAGAAGAGAGGTGGGTAGGGGGATGGGTGAAAGAGGTGATGCGTATTAAGGAGTGAACTTGTGTGCTAAGCATCAGGTGTTTTATGGAAGTGTTGACTCACCAAATTCTACGTCTAAAACTAATGTTACACTGTATGTTAACCAACTGGAATTTAAATAAAAATTAAAAAAGAGAAGATTGATACGTGTGACTACATGAAAATTAACAAATTCTATATGTTTGTAGTACTACAAAATTAAATTACAAATTATATTCTAAGGCTTAATATGTATACTTTAAAAAATATACACAAAAAAGGAAAGTATTAAAAAAAGAGATAAAAGTTATGAAGAAATCATATTTGAAACAATAGCCGGTATTCAAATATTATCAACCTTACCAGTAATTAAAGAAAAAACAAAGCATTATGATGCAATATTTAAGAAATTCTATTAGTAAAATTTTTAAAAGAATGAAAATAACTACTATCAATAATAATGTATTAAATGATTCTGTGTAATATTGTTAGAAATGTAAATTGGTATGCAAATTCTAGAACAACATATGTTTATATGTTATCTTATTACATCTTTTAACAATGAATTAAACATTTCCATTTTGGACAAAATTCAATAGTCAAAGATTCATTTGTAATGCTGTTTATACCAATATATTTCAATGATAAAAATAAAATTGAAAGGAAGCCAAATGTCCAACAGTAGAAAATTGTTTTTTTTGTTTTTTTTTTATTGTTGGCACTTAACATGCAATGCAATAATACAGCATTATATTATTTATATAGATTAACATTTCTTGACATGAAAGGATAGCCTAAATTGCTACACATAAACCATGAAATTATGCCAGAAATTTGGAAGACAGTATATACTCTGCCTAGCACAATCCCACTTTTTGAAAAAAAAAATAAGAAAGCACATATGCAGTTTCACAATGTTACTTAGGAGTTAATATTATATTAATATATATATATATATTTATAGCTATATTTATTTTGTGATGATTTCCCTCTTTATTATTTTAATTACAATTTTTGTGTTAAATTTTGGAGTTACACTTTTATCTAAGAAGAACTAGAATCTATAGGAAGATTCTAGTTAATCTCACATATTTCATGATAGAGTAGGATATAAATACCTAGACATTAGAGACTGTGCCCACTCAGAAGAACTCAAAACAATTTCCTTACTCTGCCATTAATGTGACTAAGTGGTCTTTCTTCAGTTTTAAAAATTTCCTACTCTGATGTTTACCAGAAGGGAGTTGGGGTGGGGGGTGGTGGTGGGGGGGAGTTGGGGTGGGGGGTGGGTGAAATAGATGGTGGAGATTAGAGTACACTCATCATGATGAGCACTGAGTAATGTAGAGAATTGTTGAATCATTATATTGTACACCTGAAATTAATATAACTGCACGTTAACTATATCGGAATTAAAATTTTAAATAAAATAAAATAAAATAAAATAAAATAAAATAAAATAAAATAAAAAAATAATATATATAAATATATAAATAAATTTTTGAGAAAGAAATAAAAACATAAAAAATGTCTCCTCAAATATTTTAGCTTCACAAGCAAATGATTTATTTGTACTTCACCACAAGCTATCTTACTCTGCTCAGTTCTAACCTTGGAGAGACAATAAAAGAACACAGACTGCCAACCCTTCAGGGATTGGAGAAACAAGAATTCAAGAGAGAGGCTTGATATAGATATCCCAATGGAAGTCATTGGATCTAACTATCCATTTATATTTGGTTTTGCTCTTATGAAAGAGCTAAACACATACAAATGTATAATCTATAGGTGGATAATAAAAGAGAAATACAACTTTTCACTGAACAATCCAATACTTTGTTAAACTATTGATGCATCTGTAGCTTGAAATTTTAAAAATGTTGGGAAATGCAGTATACTTTTTGAGATCTAGCCATTAAGTTGTCCTTAATCATAATAAATAATTAAAATAAAATGCTTATTGAACACACATTAGACATGATTATTGTGTGTATATATGTGCATTTGTTTATATGTATATATTGCAAGTCATTTTTTAATATTCAAATTATTTACAAATTGATTTTGAATGTTAGTGAAATCTAAGATAGTTTTTATTAAAAATGGAAAATATGTACTAATAGTATCTCTAAAATTTGAACTAGTTATTTGCAAGGGTGTTCTGAAAACTAACTATTGTGTAGTAAGTACTACACTTGGTACTTGTATGCTCTGTGTGTGTTTGCATGCACATATAAAAGCTCTCTCACAGTGATCTATGTAGATACACAAATATTCATATATCCATTACTGTTGTGCTTTGAAATAATAATAAAAAAATTAAAATGCAAGCCCAGGCTTGAACTGACAAATGCCTGCAGTTAAAGGAGGCAGAATAAGATAATTTTCTGATGCAACATGTACCAGTTTAGGAAAAAGTGATATACTGCCTTCAGGCTCAAAAAGCTTTGATCTGAGGCAATAGATTTTCTTTCTTAACTTTGCTGTCTGCAATCTGAATGAGACAGATTTACCCTGAGGTGAGAGATAGCTAGTTGTATACACCTTGCTTTCTAATCCAGAGGAGACCAAACATTGAGTTCCATAAACAATTAGTATTGTGAGAAATTTAATGTAATTAAATAATCGTTATGCTAGGGATCCTGAAAGTGACTAAGTGAAGCAAGAAATAATTTTCAAAAATTTCATACTCATAAAAGAAGGAAAATAAACAGGAAAATTAATTTTCACTGAAAAGAGAAATTGGTTTATGCCTGTTTTTAATCCTGTAGGAACAGACACTTCACAAAATGTGTGTGTGTGTGTGTGTGTGTGTGTGTGTGTGTGTGACAAAAACCCTCTTGAAAAGAAGCTTAATATCAACAATAAGGGAAAGACAAATTCAGACTAGAATGAGGTATCACTGCACCAAATAGAATAACTGACATTTTAAAGACTGATCATGCCAAATGTTGGTGAAGATGCAAAAAAAACTTGAACTCAGTCACTGCTCTTGGGAATGTAAAATAATACGCCCACTTTGGAAATGGTTCTGTTTTTCTTAGAAAAAAATAAGCAGTCAGCTTACTTTTTGATCCTGCATTTTAAGAGAATTGAATGTCAAGTCTAGATTCCATTCCCTTTAATTCCATCGGTTTCCCCTCATCCTTGAGTATTTTCTCACAGGCATGTACTGATCAGCAATCTGCTGAGTAATTGTGGGAAAGAAACTGCAGATCTTTGTGCCTCTCCTTTCTGCTACTCTGTTCTATAATCTCTATCCACCTTCTTTCCCTTAGACTCATCAACTAGGTGTCTGCAACTCAGGAAGTTCATTGGGTTTTATCTCCCTTTGCCATGCTCTGGAAAACTCTCTCAAGGCAATAAGATTACCAACAATAGGGCTCATCTTGTTTCTTGTCTCTCCAGGATCACTGTCCCTCATTCCATGATTTCCAACATTTAAAAGTTGTTTATATATTTTGTCTGTTTTTTTTTTTTTTTAGTTGTTTCAGGTAGTAGTGTAAAGTTCTACCCTGTTAACGCACCTTGGTCAGAAGTATCTTATATTGGTTTCACTATCTGTTTCTCCCCTAGTTCTCCATTTTCATGAAATTGTTACTCATTGTTTTTATGTGCTCACACTTAAGGATTTCTGCTTCTTTCTTGTACCTATATCCAGATATCCATATCTAACCCATGAACAGATTCGATGGGCTGTATCATCTAATATATCAAGATTTGACAGTTTTATATCATATTCTCCTACTGCTTTAAGTCAACATTATTACTTACACAGACTGAAAAAAATTCTTATTGGTAATTCTGCATCCACATTTGTTGCCTTTCATTTAATTATCCCCACAGCATGGCAGAGTAACACACACAGAACATTGTTCATTACATATATTTTTGCTCAAACAACCCCCACCCCAAATGCTTTCTATCTATGCAGAGAAAAATATAATCTTTCCTTTACATGAGCCCCTTCTAATATTGGGCTATCAACCCCATATTTATTTTCCTCCACTTGCCTTGGCATGTTCTTTGTCACTGAAACATTTAACAAGCATGCTATCAACTTTCTCTAGATGCACGTTCTTTCAATTCCTTCAGGCCTATCTCATCACAGTCTTTCCATGACCGTGCCTTTCAGTGCATATACTCATCAGTCCCTATTTTACCTTAGTATATTTTCAGTTTTTATTATAACCATTAGAGCAACTTATCAAATTATATGGTTATGTTTCACACCTGCATCATTTAAATTTTGAAAACATGGCTTACTTGAATTTTATTCCCTGCTATGACCTCACCTCCACCCCAGAATCAGAAAAATCTCTGACACATTTTAGGGAATAAACGTGTTACCTATATCAAATGTATGAGACCCACTGAAATTTACAACACCGGTCACCTAGGGTTTATTAATGTCATTTTAGAAATAATGAAAGAGATTCAGAATATTTGAGTAACCCTACCTATAAGTTAATGAGTTAATAAATTAATTTGGGACAAAATAAATTATTTTCCTAATATATATAGCTGCTAGGACATATAGTTTAAACACTCACTAGATACATGGATCATTATGATTGCATGCATAGAAAGAGGCCAATAAATGTTGGCGCTATTTTTATAATTAAATATAAAATTTGTTTTGTTATAATATTCTAGCAGTATGAAATATAGTTTACACTGGTATTCAGGACATTTTACAAACTCTATTTTGGTTCCTTTGGAATCATATCAACCATCCGTCACATCTACTTGAAATGTATGGATGCTTTTTCTACATTAGAAAAATCTTATTGTGCAACTAGGGGAGGAAAATGAGGAATAGTATAGGTAGTTGGTGACATGCATTTCTTTTGTTCACAGTATCTAGTAAAATGTCTTTTTATTTAGCTAGTTTCCAGTAAAAGTATCCCCATTTGTTGAATACAGTGTTCAATGTATCTATTAGGTTAGTACTGCCAAGAGTTTTTCAAATCTCTATCTTTTTAGAATGTTTATCTCCTGAGTATATATAGATGCTTCAAACTATAGCCCCCTATAGGTGATCCAAAAAATTATCCATTTAGTTCTGTCATTTTTGCTTTACATATCTGAAGCAAAACTTTTGAAATATGTCATTACATAATTGTTAGTTTTTTGTGGTGACAAAATATATTCTCTCATTATGTAGTTACCCTATTTATCACTGTTAATAACTGTAGCTCTAAAATATATGGTATCTAATAGGTTTATGCATAAGCTTTAACTTTGGGTTAACAGTTGCTTGATGTATATTTCTCAGCATTTTACTTTCAATATTTTGTGTCCAAATTTTAAAACTACATAAGCCATAGCTGAATTTTATTTGCTAATCCAGACTGGTAATCTTTGTTTGTTGTTGTTGTTATTGTTTGTTTGTTTGTGTTTAGTTTTACCTGTCATGACTTGTCATGACAACTGGGTACTAAGTTTTGGTTCAAGTGTATGTTAAATATTTTATTCCTCTATTACTTGCAACTACATGAAGACAATTATTTCACTATTTTTGTTTCAATAACATTTACCTAGAGATTCATAACTAATATGTAGCAATGATTATTATAATAATAAATCAGTGAATTAAATTTAAAGCCACCACTGAATTTGAAGCATCAGAATTTTTTTCTTCTTTGTCTATTCCTTTATTCAAAAAAATTAAAGATTGTGGTATTATTGAATTTTATTTACAATACCTAAAATATACTATTGATAATAACTAGGCCAATCCCTTTATCCATTATAAATCATGTTTTATTATTCCTGGGGGGAGGAACAAGAATTGCCATCAATCAGTTATTATCAAAATAATTTTCAAGGATCTTCTGGAAAAACAAAATTTTAATGAAGAAGCTTCACTATTTGGACAAGACATTATTTTCACTGTACACCTTTAACTTAATGAGACCTAACTGACAGTATCTTATTTACTCTATCCAGTGAACCTGGATTTGTTTCTCAATTTGGTTGAAGTTTTCAATGGATTAGATATCTGATTAAGTTATCTACTGATAAGTTTTGAGCAGGGTTTTCAGGGAAAAAAACAACACTTAAGTAGAATTTCCTATTGTTTTTGTCCAGCTTATAAAGTTTTTATTACTCAAACTGAAAGTAACTATTGAATAAACAAATTCTGAAGGATAAACAATAACTATTATTATATTTAAAGTAAACTTCTAACTTGTGTCGTTTAATAACGAAGTTATTTGAATAATCCAAACTATACTTAAGTTATCAGCTCATTATTATGAAAGCGTTGATGTTGTGTCCATCATTTTCCAGCAGAAAATGTTAGATTGTCCATTATAAATGACAATTATATTTATGATTGGACTTACATTGGCTAAGTGAATCAAAGTACACATGTCTATAGAAGATGACCAACTTACACATTCAATAAATTGTATGAAATCCAAATACTAATGCTAAAATAAGACTTCTTATTATTCTCGCAGAAAAATTTTAACACATTACTGCCAATAAAATATTCTGGAATCTTCCAATTTGAGCCCTCATTCATTATAAAATTTATTTCAAATTGTGAACATTCAACTGTTGTAATGTTCACAGTTAATAGAAAGAACATGGAGTGAAATGCAAAATACAGCAAAAAGCAAAAAATTAAATATTATGGTTCAAATGTAAGTGGTTAGTTTGACTTAAACAACGTAGAGAAAATGAAGAGATGTTAAAATCAGGCATACAAACAAACATTAAGACCACTAAGATGTCAAGCATTTATAAGAATTTGATCATTTTATGCCCTCTTGTTCTAAACAGAATGAGCAGCTCAGATCATGATGTGCCCATATGCCCAACTATATCATGCTCCTGCCTATTGAAACCTCTTATTTTCTGTATCACACTCCAGTAGAATGCATAGTCTCATTTATTAATCCTTTCCCAATAAAAGCTCAAGTTGCTAACATTATTTTGAATATCGGATGGTAAACTTCAGACTCTTGTAGAAAATCTCTATGTCAGTTTTCCAAGCATGATTCTCCGTCATACCTCTTCTATACCAGTTCCCTTTTTGCCCTTCACTGTGTTTACTGTCTATTTTCAGTATTTTTCCTTTAGGAGACTCTATTATGGAATCAGACATGGAAAAAAAGAAAAAAGAAAAACCAGCAAAAGCCATCAGCCTTTATTAAAATGTTACAGCATAAGAATAGCTCTAAAATAAAGCTCATGGAGGACACGAAGAGATTTCAGATTTTATAGGGAAGATTGAGAAAGGTCAAGTACAGTTTTGTTTTGAGAGTTGTTCACTGTTCAAACTCTTGGAAGGTATAAAAATACTTGGTGTTAATCACAGTACGAAGGTTGTCAAAACTGGTGTTGCAGATTAGTAGTCATTGATTGGACAGTCTGTTTAACAAGATGGATGGAAAGGTAATAACAGATGAATAACTTGCAAGGATCAAAGTGAAAATTGTCTAGTCTTCCTGGGATTGAAGAACTAAAAATTGAATCTTGGATCTTTCTGATATATGAACAACATATTTATTCTTTTTGAGTCCTTGTTTCCTCACTATAAAATATGAATGATAGTTATTTCATAACTATTTCAGAATCGTAAGCCAAATAATATATGTGTAATACTTAACACAGTTTCTGGCCTATAAAAATAAAGAGTGGCAAACATACTTATTAATAATTAGTGATTTTCTTTTGCCTTCTGTTTTTTTCTCATGTGCTCTCATATGAATTTCACCAAATCTTTGATGAAGCAAACTTAAAAAAATAAGAACTGTGATTATTCAATCTGTTGCCATTCCTTGTCAAGTTTCCTTCCAGAACATTCCAGAGACCAATTCTCAGCAGTCCTTCCTTTTCAGTACTTTATCTTTAATCTGTATTAATGAATTTGTAGTGGTTCAAAGCTAATTTTCTTACTGTCATTCTCTAACTCATTTAAACAAATGTTTATGTCAATTCCAGACAAGACTTCCATAAGATCAATTCTGTTCTGTTTAAAACCTTCAATGGCCCCTTATTTTTACAGTAAGATCTGATTCTTTAGTTCTGCATTCATGGTGTTTTGTTGTATTTACTGTCCTAAATAATTGGCCTTATTGAAGTCTAAGCCTCCTCCTTAAGTAACCTTACTCCTAGACAAATTGATTTACATACTTTCCACCAAAAATGCCCCATAATTTCTTTTTTTTCCCCATAATTTCTTATATCTATTCCTCTGCTTATTTAGTTTTCTTTATCTAGAATTTCCTTTTTTTCTCTGCACAAATTAAAGTCATACACGACTTAAACCCACCTAATAACTATCTATCATTTATAAAGATTTCCCACACTCCCTAATATTGAGCTATATTTCTCCATTATCTGAACTTCCATAATACCTAATCTGTATCTTTCTAACATGTAGATAATGTATCTACATTTCTTATTAATATTCATCTGTTAGGCCGAGATCCTTGAGAGACAGGGAGCTATTTTTTTATTACTTTTTAGATCTTCCCAAGAAGATTTAGAACACAAGTATATTTCAGTGACTGAATGGCAAGACCCTTCTCCTGCCTCCAAGTGTTGATATCTTTCCAATATCATACATCAGCTTTAACAAAGCAAGGAATCACCATTCTATATGATAACTGACTGTCATAAAAACTAAAGTTACAGTTTTCCAGCACATTAACATTTCTTGAAAGGGGGGCTCAGGTAATTTCTCTTTAGGATATCATTTGTGGATGTGGAATATCTCATGTGTTGTGCCCATAAATACAAATGAAAAAAAGCAAGGTGAGAATCTGTAAATGTACTTGTCAGTGCAGCACAGTTTGTTTTGTAAATGATTTGTGTTGCTATAAGATCAAATGTTGTCAGTTCTTTTTGATCATACTTATCCAAGGGCAGTTTTGCAGGATGAGAGTTTTCTCATATCTCACTCTCATTTAGAAAAACACAGTGACTTACTATAAAAGCTGAGCTGCTGGGTTACGCTTACCCTGACCAGTACTAATGGAATGATGAAAAGATTGACAAGTGTTTGACATATTAATGGAATTACTTTCCAAGATTTTGGAGCATTTGGCTTGTAATGAAGTAGTCTACAATATTTTCCTTTATTGATGTGATTTTTACTGATTCAAGCATGTAATATATATAAAATACAGTTTCATGATATTGGTTCACAAAAGTCTTTTTGTAAGACAGGGCTATGTTTAAATGCTTTTCATATTTTATAAGCTAAGTAACAGGTAAACAAAAATATGAAAATATGCCGTAAGAAGTGGGGAACAAAAAGGAAAATTACAAAGACATTTGGCCAGGCTTCCCATTGGAAGATTTGATTTCTGGTGTCAGTTTTATAACCTAAAATCTATATGATTCTGGAGAAGTCAATTAACATTTTTTAAAACTTTGATCCCATAGATTATGCAACTGGAAAAATGCAACATCTGCCTGTGTTACTTTCCAGAAATTTAGTCAAGGTCAACTGAAATAACATATGCAAACATTTTTTAGTTTGCAAACTATAAAGTGAGGTGAGTGAACTGTAATTTTACTAAATCGAGTTAGAACACAATAAAAAACGGAACATTTGGGACGTTGGACAGTGATAAAAGTGGATAACTATTTTGGTTTTGTGTTTAAATCATTTTGGTAAATGGTACTTCCTAAGAATCTATTGAATTTTCATTGATGGAATAGAGCAGCCTAAGATAGCAGATATCAAAAAGAATTCATGTATTAGGGTAGATCAAATACACACATATGAAATAACTTTAAGCTTCAAAGACAATGAAAAGGTTTTGAGAATGTGGTAATATATGCAAATTATGGAAGAATTCAGTCTGAGTCCTGATAAATCAGAAAAGACATCAGAGGTCAGGTTTATCTTGGGCTGGACATTAAATAGTTTGTAGAACACAGATTTTGCAAAAAGAGAGAGACAGGGAGGGAGGATATGGGGAGACAGAAATGTATAAATAAGGCAGAAGAAAACAACCAAGACCTGGTTTATGAATAGCAAGGAAAATAAACTAGCTGAAACTGATTAAAAAGAATGAAGATTGAATTAGTCAGAAGTCCCCACAGACCAGTTTGTAAGATTTTGGAATGAATTTCACTCCTGCAAAGCATAGTTTTTTCAGTGCCATCTGATCAAAAAAAGGTGAAAAACAAACAAAATCCCAAAAGATAGAAACAAGCAATGAAAAAATACACAAGATTTCACATCATTGGTATCTATTTCATGATCCAGTTGAAGAATAGATTGAAGCCAGAATGAAATGGTGATTTTCCAAGTTTCAATGTAATCTTTGGTTTCAGATTATTTCCAAATACATACACATGCGGGTGTCCTATGAAATCCGGTGATTGTAGAGGACATGCATAATGTCAGCTATCCTCCACATGGTTCCAATAAGACTCTTTAGCAGCCCTGGCAGTTGCCTGGCATCAATCACAATTATAAACTTGCTTCTGGTGACTATTCATCTTCCCCATTCCTGGTGCATATGGAGTTAAGGATTAAAATAAATCTTCGCTATTTCTAGTAATATTTTAGAGATGGCTTAACTCTCATCAGCAACAGGGGTTTGTATTTGAGTAACTGTGCAGCCAGACAGGAAGACAGAATGAGGGAGAGCCTGCACCACAGAGAAAGTGAGCTGGACTGAACCTGCTCTGCCTGTGTTGGGCACTGTGGGAAAATTCTTTTCTTCTCTAAGTCTCAGTTTCCACTGTTGAAAACCAAGAGGTTCAAATGTCTCTCAGAAGTTATTTATTAATATAAAATAAAATATCTTTAAGTTTATTTTTTTAATGAGAGAGAAAGAATGAACAGAGGGGGAGGGGCAGAGAGAGGGAGAGACAGAATCCCCAGCAGGCTCCAAGCTGTCAGGGCAGAGCTTGACAAGGGGCTCACAACTGTGAGATCATGACCTGAGCCAAGAGCAAACGTTGGACGCTTAACTGACTGAGCCATGCAGGCACCCCTACAAAATAAAATACTATTAAAATTTTGTAAAGTGCTTAGCATAATGTCTGGTACATAGAAAATATGCAAAATGTGATGACTAATTATTGACTACTAGACCCCAAGATTAACCTCATGTTTCCCTAAAGCAGTCATATGATGAGTTAGGGAACCGAAAGTAGTCAATCCCTTTTTATCCTGAGAGGAACCATAAGGTTATGGGGCTTAAACTCATATTCAGACATGTAAATTAGGTTACAAGCTCTTCGCAGTCAGGGGCAAAGTCTTATTTGATTTCTTCATCCCTAGCGCCTAGCAAAGTGCCTAGTAAATAGTAGATGCAATAAATGTTTGATGAATGCAGCTATTAAAAGGGAAAAGGAAGAGCCAAAACATCAGTTCTGACCATCAGTTGTAGCAAGTGGGAATAGACCAATTTAGATAACTTTAGTTGTTAAATGAGAAGTAAGTCTTAAGGGCTTGACATAGCTGGGTTTGAATTGAGCTGTGATACTCTTCAGTCCATAGGGGAACTGCAATAATCATGCTGGGCTGACAAGTTCTCAGAACACTTCTACCAAAAGTAGCTGTTTTGTATCATGCCTAATTGCTATTGTTTTCCTGCAAGGGTCTTTTCTGCTATATTGTACGACGATATATTTTATAAAAGTATAATCATTCCTTTCCTAAATGCATCTAACAAGAAAAATGCACAATTTTTCATCATAGAAGCATTAACATATTAGGATCCCTTATATACAATGTTGCCTAGACAGACAAATATATTAAATTTTTAAAAATTGTTTAAAGAGAGGAACATTAAAACTCCTTTTTTAAAATGCAAATGTTTTCATTAGAACACGGGGGACTGGAAAGAAACTAAAGCAAGTCTGATCAAATTACTGCGCTTCCGATAAGTGTTTCTGCCTAAAGGAAATACTAAACCTTTAATAAAAAATGTGTGAGGTCAAAAGAATTTTCATAATAATAACAGGACATTATTTGCCTTTTCCATGGTGCTGACATTTACACTGATGGTGTGAATGCAATGATGGTTAAAACTACTGACATCACATCACAAATAAAATCAACACAATATTAAATGTCCCCAGTGAACTACTGAAATTATAATTTTACAAATTCTGGATCCTAAGTACACATCTTTACTTTTTTAATACTGGATGTGACAAAAATGTGTCAATAGAGAATGCATTTTTTGTATATACTGAAATATGACACACACACATTCTTAACAATATATGTCTGCACTCAGTATCTTCATATTTTGTTGAGAATTGTTACATCTACATTGAATAGGGATACTGATCTGTATTTTACTTTATTTTTTCTTGATTTTTTTTGGTTTGCATTTTTGGAGTTCTTTTATCAGGATACTGATTATATTCCCATTCTGTTTATAATAATTTATAATTTAAATTCGGAAATAAAGTTATTTTCCTTCTAGGACTGCATCTTGGGCTGAGAAAGTATGTGTGAGACTACTTCTGACTTCATCACTAAATCCCAGATATGCAAAACTACTTTTGCAGTATCCTGAGAAAGTCTCATATTAGCATATCAGGAGTTGTCTGTGATCTCACTTGTGGGAGCTCATAGAGCCTGGCTGGCTAAGATTTAAGTAAGGAATGTTTGCAGCCTGGAAAACGACTGGTTTAGAAGCAGCAAAGCAGACCAGGAAAACCGGGTCTCCTTTGAAATATGAAGCTTGAAGGCAGCCTGACCTTGCCTGTGGATCAACATGTTTTCCCATTCTGTAAACGCTTAATCTAAAGTAGTACAACAACTCCCTTCCTATGACGTATACACTGTCTCTGTGACGTATGCCTGCATGTCACTACCCTGATTGTACTGTTACCCCGATGATTTGAGTACCTTTGTTCCTGCTTTTGAAACTGCACGTTCCTTTCCCGTACACTGCTTGAAATGTACTGATAATATTCTCAATAAAAACTGGAGAAAAGCCTTGCTGGGGGCCATTGCGACTAGAACGCTTGGCCTCCTCGTTCTCTCCTTTCTCTGATTCAGGAGTCTGGAGTAATGGGTCATCTGCTGCCCCAGGTTTTGCTGGTCAAACCCAGCACTCACTGATGCTCCCTCCTTTTGTTTTTTGTTTGTTTGTTTTCCATTTTGTATTTGTTTCATTTGGGTGATTTCTATTGCTCTCACTAAGATTTATTTTTCTTCAGTATATAATCTACTAACTCCTGTATTAGTTTTATAGGCTGCTGTAATGATTTACCACAAACCAAGTGGTTTAAAACAGCAGACTTCTATTCTGTCACAATTCACAGTCCTGTTGGCCGGGATCCAAAATCAAGGTGTCAGCAGAGTCACACTGCCCCTGGAGGCTCTACAGAAGAATTAATTATTCCTTTCCTCTTTCAGTTTCTGGCAGCTATGGGCATTCTTTGGCTTGTTCTTCAGCACCTTCTCCCCTGCATGTCTCTTAAAAGGACACGTCATGGATTTAGTACAACCTAGATGATATACAGATGACTGCCTCATCTCAAGATCCTTGATTATATCTGCAAACATGGATTTGATATTACCTTATTTTTACAAATACACTCCCAGGATTAGGATGTGGCCATATCATTTTGAGAGCCACCACTTAGCCCACTACCACCTCAATCAGTCTATTTATCATCTGTAGAAATATGATGGTTCTTTCATTATAATCTCTGTATCCTCATTTAATATATTTCTTTTCCTTTTTGTGTATTGTAAAACCTTGGTTTGCAAGCATAATTCGTTCTGGAAACATGCTTGTAATCCAAAGCGCTTGCACATCAAAGCAAATTTGAAGAACCACTGGCCGTTGTGATCATGACGTCCGGCATCAAGTACTACTGGTATTGCCGGACAAGTCTCGTTTATCAATTAAAATTTATTAGAAATGTTTTTTTGTCTTGCAGAACACTTGCAGAACAAGTTACTTGCAATCCAAGGTTTTACTGTATAAGGAACAGAATTATAATACTTTTCAATTTTGTTTTCCCAATAATTGTATCATTTATGTCATTTCTGTGTCTTTGATTTTTTTAAACATCATTGTGAGTCACATTTTTCTATTTCTTTGCATGTGTGTGTGTGTGTGTGTGTGTGTGTGTTTTATTGAATGGCAATTATTTTCAATTTTAGCTTTTTGAGTACCAGACATATAGTATCCTATAAATACTCCAGAGCTTTGTTTTGGGATAAGATTATATTATTTAAATTTAATCTGGTAATGTTAGACTTACTTTTAATTCCTGTTTGTCTAGGAACATTTTGTTTCCTAATGAGGCAATATCTTTCTGAGTATTCTGTCTGATGCTCTATGAATTAGGAGAGTCTCTACTCTGGCTTTTAGAAACATGAACTATTCCTGATCCTGCATGATCCATAGACCCTCTTGAGTCTCCTTGGTTGTTAGGGACTGAAGTGTGTACCTTAAAATTCACATATTGAATCCCTAACCCACAATATGACTGTTTTTGGAGACAGAGCCTTTAAATAGGTAATTAATGTTAAATGAACTCATAAAGGTGGAGCTCTAACCCAATATAGGTGGTGTCCTTCTAAGAAGAGGAAGGGATGCCAGGAATATGTGTGCACAGAGAGAAGGCCGTGGGAGGGCACTACAGCAAGGAAACTGCAAACCAAGGGAAGAGGCCTCCGGAGAAAAAAAACTAGAGGATTTCCAGCCTCTGTAACTGTCATAAAATAAATTTATGTTGTCTAATCCATCCATTCTGGGGTATTTTGTTATGGCAGCCTTAGTAGATTAATACATTGGCCGTGGACAGTTTACTCTTAAGGAGAACGAACCCCTGCAGATCTGGGCAGCTCTAGGCCTGTGCACCTCTCCCCTCTCTGATGCTTGTCCCTGTGAACTCTCACTGCCTCAAACTCCCTGGGCCTCCAGCTCTGTTCTTTGGGAGGAAGACTCAATAGTGTACAAATGTTAACTTGCCTTAATTCAACTGATAAATCCAATGCATTTTCAAGTCTAATTAAAAAAAATTATTCTCAGAAATAGACAAAGCTATTTTAAAGTGCATAATCTTAGATTACGTAAGAAGGGCCATAAAAGCTTGGAACTGTTAGACCCCTGCACTTCAAAGCTCTATGCGGTCCTCTCTTGATACTTGTCACCATGAAATTTCTCTTTTTCCAGCTGAATATTATATTTTCATTATACCTTACTATGTATTTTTTAACCATTAATTTTAAAATTTTATGCCATTTTTCCTGGTGAAAAACTTACATGTGATCAGCCTTCCACACAAATTAGCACTAATGGCAATCTATATATCTATATCTATCTATCTATATCTATATCTATATATATATAGATATGCACCCATATATATGTATATATATGTAATGTCAATCTATCTATATATATATGTATACATATGTATATATATATAATGGCAATCTATATATATCGATATATAGATAATGTATAAATATAGATAGATAGATATAGCCACTACCATCAGCTATTGATTTGGCAAATCTATGCAATATCTACTGATGCTCCACAATTACACGTGAAGATTTAACTCACATTTTTCTATCTCCTCCAAATACCTCGTAACTATATTATTATATTATTTGAGTGTTTTCATTAGGTGATGCTTTATCCATAAATAATAATAATGTTATATATAATTGTTTAAGATCAAAATAAGAGAAAAATAACTTTTAAAGTCCTGAAATTAATCTTGGGACTATCAACTACTGTTTCTTATTGCATAATTATTGTCATTGATATTATCTACTAATGTTTATGGGAGTGTGGCATTATACATACTCTGTGTGGCAGATGTGAACTTTATGCTGTCAGACACTTCCTATGACCTATTATGTGTTCTGCTTAACATCACAGTGGGGATGACTCTCACAAGCTATGTTTCCCAGTGTGTTTCCTGGTAGCCCATGCCGACTCATTTCTGCCTGGGTTTGTTCAATGTGAAGTGCTGGTATGACGTTACAACACTGAAAGGATCAGAGAAGCTTGTTACTTTCTCTTCTTTGTATCTAGCAGATTCTTGTCATCACTGTCTCTTTTCTGTTACTAACAGACCTCCAACAAGATCTTCATAATTACAGCATTTGCCTGTTGGATCTGTTCCTCTGAGCTCCAGCAATATCACTTCCATCCCTAGGAAACCAATTATCTACATTAAATACACATTATTTTAAATACTTAGGATAGTTTATTTCATCCATGATATATTGACACTAAAATAATTTATGTTGAAACATCCTCATTAGAATATTAATTTTCCACATTTCCCCCTAAGGAAATGGGTACATTTAAATTGATAAACTAGGAAAACAGAAAGCCCCCTAGAGCTTTGTACCTCAAGAAGAATAGGAAAATGGGTGACATTAACTGGTTCAATAATGTGAAATATTAAGGAAGAGTACAACAGTCAGCTATTATTGATCCCAATACAGATTTGAATAAGAAAAAGACACTCAAAGTGTTTCAGAATAAGCAAACAGCTACTGGCAAAATAAACCAATTTAGAAAGAATTGTAACTGAAAACCAGAATGCCCAATAAGGTAGAGCTTTTATATTGTGTACAGATACATACCCAGAAAAGCCCCCTCTTATGGAAGTTGGAGAAATCTGTTACAAAGGTATGGCAAAACATCCAAAGATATGGTAAAAAAATACCAGTTAATAACTGGCATATAGCAAATTTAGGTGTTTACATTAACAGATCAACTCAGGGGCATACAATTGTAACGTTTTCAGTGATTGTGAGAACATAAAGCCCAATTTGTTCACTTTATTAAAAAATTAATTAAATAAAAATTTTAAAATGTTAAGTGATCTGAAATCTGCCTTATAATGTGTAAATTCAGTCTAGAGATCACATATTTGTCTTAGTCCTTTGTTTATTCAACTATTTGTCTATTTCCAAAAGGGTTAAGAACACGGTGGTTTTAATTGGCACATTGTAAAGGTTTTGTGTATATTGAATACATACTTGAAAAACATAGTGGCTATATATTTATTTAATTTATAGTTATAAAATAGTATAACAAAAAAGTCATTTCATCACAAACACTGTGACTTAGTAAAACTTCTTGTCTCAATTCTCCTTACATATAAGATAGAATTTGTGGTTGAAACTAATTGCTGAAAACTGTCATTTGTGAAAACATAATTAGCCCCATGCTGTAGCACCTGGGTGGCTCAGTCAGTTCAGCTTCTGACTCTTGATTTCAGCTCAAGTTATGATCATGGTTCCTGAGATGGAGCCTCGCATCAGGCTCTGGCCTCTGTACTGACAGCATGGAGCCTGCTTGGGATTCTCTCTCTCCTGCTCTCTCGCTCTCTCTCTCAAAACAAAGATTAAAAAAAAAAAAGAAAAGTAAACCCATGATTATTGAATGGTGTTAAATGACAATAGTAGACCATTCTGGTTTACTTGTAGAGTGAGCTAACTAAGACGGGTTAAGAAAGGGAGGTCAGGCACATTCTTTCACTTCTAATGGTATTAATGGCTTTCTCTTCTGTGACAAGAATGGTTGCCACTTCCCATGCCCCTCAAATTCTCTAAGTTCTGGGCATCTGGAATTTTTGTCTTAACAACTCCTAGAAATACCTAAACACTTAGTGCCCAAGAATCATAATGTTATGATAGACAAGGGGGCTCTCTTGCCTACCCTGTAAGAAGGGAGAATACTGGTATGGAGAGAGATTCTTTTCCATTGAATGGATGCCTCTTTGGGATGAAAAATGGATTGGAAGACCTCTGCCTTCTATTACCCTTGACCCAAGAGTTTTTCCAATAAAGTCTACTTCTCAAAACAAACTGATATTCAGGAAGTCATCTGACCTTACTTCCATGGACTTGATTTGAGGAATAATACAAAATAACTTTATAGTAGAGGTATTGTGTAAATATATCATTACATAAATGGAATTCTGGGGTTTTGTAATGAGAGCAGTTGGGAATCAGTGCAGGTTGTAGGAGGGACATTTAAGGAATTCTGATATGCTAATGTGTTGAGTTGCTGGCTCAATGGTGGTCAATATTGTGCAACTGGGAATTGATGGAAAAGAATCTGTCAATTATTGAGTAGTAAATACAGTCTCAACCTTACAGGAGAGTCAAAAGGGCATTAGAAAAATAGAGAAAGACCTAAAGTTCAAGGAAAACTAGATCCTTTTGGCAAGTTAGTAAGGAACTTAATATTTATATTGGAAATAGGACACAGGGGTGGAATTGATCATAGGTGAAGCAAATGGAAAATAACAATAGGATAAAGAGCAAGATTGTCCTAAAGCTGAGTCACTGGGTGTTTTAACCTAAATTGTTTACTGTATCTCCCACTAATATCACAGCTTCCCTAGTCTTCGCAACATGCCTATACTTATACAGATACTAAGGGATATTTGAATACTTAGTGTGGTTAGATTTCAGAGTCAGGAATTTAGTATGTCATTGTGAAGGATTTTAAAAGTTTTAAATTAAACTGATGCAATTTTTTCCCCAAACCATGGCCCGAAACTACCTGTGCCAGAATCACCTGGAAAGTGGTTACAACATCTATTGCTGTGCCTTCCAAACCCTTTAAATGAAGAAGAATTCTTGGAGTGGGTATTAGAAGTCTCAATTCCTGACAGTCCTCTCAGGTGACTCTTATATATAAATAAAATTGGAGACTCTTAGACCTAAGAAGATGTTATTAATTGGATAGTTGACTAAACAGAGGGTATGTTTCTAAAGAAAGGTATGAGATATCAATCATAGATATCTTTAAATATAGGATTTAAAAAATCTGCTCCAAGTAGATAAGCATAACTGTGCCGGGAGGTGACCTTCAGTTCTGAGATTCTATATATTTTTTTCTTCTAAAACAGGATTAATCACCTCTCACTGAGTGGGTGTTAGTTCTAAGTATTTCAATTATTTTCCCCTTCCACATAATTTTGTTTATGAGTCATCAAAGCTAAACAGCTTTAAAAACAAATTTCACTTGTTCTAATAAATGATCCTCATGTATGTACAATATCCTTGTTTTGAACCCAAGCTGCAATTCATTTATAAAACCATAATTAATACATGAAGGTGTCTAATTATTTGATAAAAGCACAAATAGGTCCCAGTATGGCTGTAAGACTATCTTCCTGATTTGTGGATTTGTGGATTTTATCTGTTGACCACATTACCTGATATACTTCTTGTTAACTGTGTATATTTCAAAAGGACTGTGTATTCAGAGCTTCAGACCTTGAGATTCATGGACCTCTCTGTGGCCTTCTGGTACACCCAATTGGCTTGTCTACATAAAAATAACTTTAACATCAACCATAAGAGAATTTTTGTGGAACAAGAAAAGTTAAGAATGGGTAAAAATAGGAAAAATGTATACCAGTTATGGCAGAAAATTACTAATTCTATGCTTATTTTTCATATATATATATGTATGTATATGTATATATATATGCTTATTTTTCATATATATATATATTTTTCATATATATATATTTTCCTAACCATGTATCTTTCACATCTACTGACAAGAATAATAAAAAACAAGTGTCCCTCTTCCAAGGGGAAAATTTTACAATTAATACCCAGTTTACTTTAGTACAAGGATACTGAGCAGGACACCTATGGCTGTTTCCTGTTTCAATAATGATATGATCTACTCTGTATTCAGATGAGATTAAACCAACTCATGTTCTTGGTTCAGAGTCAAAAGCTGTTGAGGAGGAAAATTTATTGTAATGAAATATCCTTCAGGAAAAATAGAAAAAAAAATATCGGAGTGTGACTAAAGACACAAATGCTTTTACGAAGACTGTAAACTCTTAAATTTTTACATTAAAAATTAGTAAGTTGTATTCACATTTTGCATTAGTTCTTCGAGAAGAAACAATAAGTTATAATTTTAAATGAGGGGCTTTGCAAAATACTTTCATTAATATTCTCTAGTAACTCTGATCCTTAGATAATGATAAAAGAATTGGCCATCACTAGAAATGAGACAGACTGGCAAGTAGAGAATAGTCTCATATCAAAATATCTTCTCATATTTTGCTGAAATAAGACATTTTTATTCATTAGTTGGAAGGTCCCTCTTTTGAAGCGCACAATGTATTGTTTGCTGATTTGGATTTGACAGTACCTTGGTCAGTTACTGAAGATATTCAATTTCATTCCAAATCAATGTAACATACAATTTTAAGCATTTCCTTTTCTGTCAGTGGATTTTAGGAATGTAATCTCTTATGTTGGATGTATTCAGAATTTTTGTAAGTATTCGGGAAGAAGCTTCAATTTTGATATGTGTGATAGATTGAATTTCTGGCCATCCATGTTCTACTACATAAATTGATATATATTTCCTTTGTGTTCACTTTGGGTTTTACATTTTATGTTTTCTTAATTGGGTTTGGGATTCTTTTCCCCATTTTACAATCACACACATATACATACACACACAACTGTATATATTTGTTTTATTCCTAGACTCAAAATTTTTGATTTATATTTCCTTACAGTTTTAAATTTTTTGCCCGTACCAAAAGTTTTTGTCTGACTTTTCATTATATAGTCGACATAGAAAATATGCTTTAATACTAAGATACGTTGAACAAAATAGTGTTGTTTCGGAGGAACAATTAGATAATGAATCAGGTATAAATAATGTAAAATTTAATGTTAGATGTAACACATATGATTTTTAGATATACTTTATGCTTAGAAAAATATTTAGCTAGATTTTGGCATAAGCATAATGCTATCTATAAATTTGGAGAAGCATATGATATAGATAAACTAAGGTTACAGCCACTGTGAAACTCTATTAATTCTGTGACTTTAGGCCATGAGCATTCTCACATAGCACTTTATTCAACCGTGACATAGGGATTAACATAATAATATCTATTCTCTAGATTTGTTCTAAGAAATACTCCATACTATATGAAAAGTGTTCTAGAGCAGTTTCTGATTTATAATAAATGCCCATGTGTTAGCTGTTATTTTCATTTTTATTTTTTATTATGTGATTAAAATACAGTGTTATGGGTTGAATTATGTACACTGAAAACATATGTTGAAGTCCTAATTCCCAAATAGGGTCTTTGCAGATGTAATCACTTAAAGATGAGTTCACATTGAATTAGGGTTGATACAAATCCAATACAACTGATGTCCTTATAAAAAGAGAAGAGGACACACAGACACAAAGGGGTAGAATATCATGTAATGACAGAGGCAAAGATTGGAGTGATTTGTTTCTACATACCAAAGAACAGCAAGTATTGCTGGTAATTGCCAGAAGCTAGGAGAGAGGCATGGGACAGATTCTCCCAGAAGAAGCCAAACCTCTTGACACCTTGATTTCAAATCTTTTCCCTCCAGAACTGCAAGAAAATAAATTTGTTTTAAGCCATCTAATTTGCAGTACTTTGTTATGACAGCCCTAGGGAGCTAATAAACATATTTGAATTATAGCCATATGTGCAGTTACAATTGAATGAATAGTGTAAGTAAAGCTCAATAAGCAGAATCTAAGGGCAAGTCACGTGTTGAAAACACACCAAGAAAAGGCAGTAGTAGATCCATCCACCACACCTATTGGGCAATAATGGACACAGAATTGGAGAGATGACAACCAAGAAAATGAATCAGGTAGTCAGGTGTCAAGGGAGGGCAAGCATGAGGTGGACCATTAAGACAGGTGGGTAAGCAAAAGGGAAGGAAAAGATGCATGCTAACCAAAAAAGCACAACACAGGGTAGTAGTAGTAGTAGTAGGGTGGATCCAATAATACGACTGTGGACTATATTACAGCTAATTATTCTGCTTTGAAAAATGTTAGCAAAAAAGTATAACTTGAAATTGAATTGTCATATACTGATCTAGAGTTCACAAGTCGTTGCTTTATAAATCATTTCTCTAGTTCAGTAAAGGCCTTAGAATTTGAAAAGGACAAGTGAGCTTAGAGATAGGTATAAAAATGTGGCCTAAGGTAAAAATGATGCAGGGAAGGTAATTTTGTGGCAACTTGGATAACTGTTTTCTAATGTCATTAATTATCTCTTCAGGGTTTTAGGTATCATTACCACAGTCCTTTTAAGTATTATTTAAATTCTAAATTTTGAATAATTATATATATTTTTAACTCTCCTTATCTGTCTAAAATTGTGCTTTAAGTAAGTGTTTTGTGGACTCACTCTTATTCCATAAGCCTGGTATTTTCATTCAAATAAACTGAAGGAAGTCATATAAAGATTTGTCTAAATATAACTAGAAATTAGGAAGTGTTCGACAACGGTAACAATTGCAAGCTCTCTTGAACCAAGAAGGTACGTAAAATTGGGGTTTGTTTAAAGTCAAATCTCGGTTATATTTCTCTTTTTCTATCATCATGTTAGCATTTTCAGGTTCATTACCTAAGTCATTCTATTTATTAGTTTCAATGAGTAATCTCTGTCTTTTAACTTTAGCTGAGACTAGAAATTATAGGTGTCACCACAGCAACAGAATAAACATGTTTAATTTCATTTTTATTTTTTCTCTATGTGAACACACTCATTTCACTTCATGTTAAGTTTTGCTGTTTGGAAAACTTAAGAAAATTTTCAGAAAAAACTCTATTCAACATGCCCTATACATGTCCTTCAATATCATATAGATCCCACAAAACTCTCTGTCTCTCTCTCTCTGTCTCTCTCTCACACACACATACACAAACACACAGGGACATACACATATCTTTAACAATCATATAAATCCAAGTTATGCAAATAATGTGATATATGAGTTTTATGATAGTAAGTAAATAAATAAATAAATCTCATCATTTAAAGAAATCCGCTAATTCATAATTTGTTCTCAAAATCTTAACCATAGTAAATGATGAGGTGGGAAATGTGCTTGAATAAAAAAACTAATAAAAATTAATTAAATATTAAGACAATTTTGACTTATGAAATAATTTTACATTTAGGCCCATGAGAGTTTTTAGCATAGATGGAAAAATTAAACAATAATTTATTTAGGTTGTACAAACATGAGCAGATTTCGGTTTCTTAATGATAAATCAAGAAGTCATTCTCTAGATTTTAAGTTCTTATTTCACAATGTAAGCAATTCTTTAGACCTTAACTTTGTGAATTTGTAGATTTTCATTGTATTTTTATGATGTCAAAATAATTGGTGAAATATTGCGTTTAAAAAGAAGCTAGACTTGCTATAGAGTCAGTTCTAATTATTATCTGGAACTTATTATGAAAGAGATATTCATACTGTTTCTCACTGAACTTTTCACATTGTTAGCAATCTTTCATAAAAGTAAACATATCAATCAAATAAATTTAGATATGTTCTCTACACCTGTTCTTGTAAAACCTGAGATTTGTATTCAGGATATAGTCTTCTTTAATAATCGGCTCTTAGTAAAGAACTCCCACGGTTATTCTTTTTTCATGGAGATTAGAGTCATCCTCCCATAAAAAGAGAGGGTATTCAAGAAAAGCATATTTTCATGAGTACTAGGATTCATTACAGGTGGCTGTGGATAGGGATGATGAGTAACTGCCAAATAAGCAGAAAATGAAACCATTTTCCCCAACTCTAGACATTTTCCCTACTCTACACAGATTTCTTCAAGCAAATCAGTACATATGACATAGATTAGGCACTTGAAAAAACACTTCTCAGCAGAACCAACTACATAACTTGCAGGGTCAGGTGCTGCAAGAAAATGTAGGGATTTTGTTTAACAATTATTAAGAATTTCAAGATGCTAATAACAGAACACTAAACCATGTGTGGGGCCCCATGGTGCTACACAGGTCACATACCTATGAAGCCAGCAGTACTGTTTTGGAGGGTTTTTAAGGGCTGTGTTTGATCAGACGCATCAAATGGCCACCAGAGTATCTCCAGTCTTTTATATGGTTATCCTATTTTCACTCTCCTGCACATAAGAGCAGAAAAAGCATTTTACTGTCCTCTATTTTCTAATCCTGTTAATGTCAGTACGATACCCTCCTTTCAGCCTCCATTTTCCAACAAGACAAGTTGGAGAAGAAATATCAACCAACCCACTTATTTACAACAACTTGCTCAATAAGTTATTCCATTGCTAAGGTTGAATCTTAAAAAGCAGAAATGGTTGATATTTAATTAGGGCTGTATGTGTGCTGGGTCCTGTGCAGTAGCTTTACAGATATTAGCTCATTGAATCTTCAAAACAAATATGAATTATTTTATCTTCAATTTAAAGATGGTGAAACAGGTGAAGAAGCTGAGAAGTATGTTTCTGATTATCTATCTAGTAAGTGGTAGAATCTCGATGCAAATCAAGTCATAATGCATCCAAAATCTGCACTTTGAACTATGAGGTTATTTTATATTGACACATAATATATTTTTCTTCATGTTGTTTTATTAACTATTTTATTGCCGTGTGATATATATGTAGAAAGAAGTTTGCATATCATAAATGGACATCTTGAATTACCACAAATTACCATGAGTCCATCATTCAGTTTTTTCCTTTAGAAGTTCATTACTGTCCCCGATTCTAGCACCATAAACATATTTCCTTTTACTTAAACTTATATAAATGGAACCAGTTAGATCTATATATTTGGGAGTCTTTTATCATTATGTTTGTGAGATTCATCCATGGTGCTGGTGTAGCAGTGGTTAAATCATTTTGATTGCCGAACACTCTACCATTCAGCACTAAACTTATTTATTTAATTGCTGTTAGAGATCAAGGTTTTTTCAGGTTGTTTTTCTATTATGGGTAATTCTGCTATGAATGTCCTTGGACAGTTGTTTTGTTGCTCTGGGAGTAAAATTGTTGAGTGACAGGTTATGCATAAGTTAATTTTAGTATAAACTGTTAAAATGATTTCCAAAGGTTTTAAAGCATTTCACACTCCCATTAGCAATCTTTAAACTTAACTATTTTTTAATGTTTACTTCTTTATTCTTCTTTTTTTTTTTTTTTTTTTGAGATGGAGAGAGCAAGCATGAGCAGGGGAGGAGTAGAGAGAGAGAGAGAGAGAGAGAGAGAGAGAGAATCACAATCAGGCTCCAGGCTATTAGCGCAGACCTTTACAATCTCATGACCCTGAGATCATGACCTGATCTGAAGTCAGGAGTCAGATGTTTAATCGACTGAGTCACCGAGGCGCCCCTAAATTCAACTATTTTTGTAGGTGAGTAGTAATATTTCTCAGTTTTTATTTTGCATTCTTCTGATGAATAATGAGTTTAAGCATATTTTCAAGTGTTTATTGACCAACTGGATAGCATTTGTGGTGTGCTTGTTCATGTTTTTTGTACTTGTTTTATTGTTGCTATCTGCCTTATTTTTATTTATATGTAAAGCCTCTTTATGCATTATAAATATAATATGTATATTAGTTATAAATTTTGTAAGTATCCTCCCTCACTTGGTGGTATGCCAATCATTTTCTAAATATTTCTTATTGATAAACTTCATAAGGTAAGATATATTAAGTCATACTTATATAACCTACAATTGAATGGATACTAGGCAGCCATAATATCAATTTCTTGAATATTACATATGTTTTTTACAGAAATTCCTCCCAATAACTTCTATCCCACTTACTTTAACTATATCCTGAATCAAACATCTTATTATTTCTGAATATTTATTTGTTTCTTTTGTAATCAGACAATGATTAACAATCAAGAAGCTACCATAAATTCATCTACATACTAATGTGGAAAAGGGGATAATTCAGGAAATAAAATTTATTGCATATCTCACTGAACAACTCCTATTCCATACGAGAAGACAAGAGAACTTTAAATCAAATAGAGGTGAACAAAACAAGGGTGTTCATTATATAAAACAATTGTAAATTTTTTTATCCCGTTAAAATTCAATTCAACTCATAAGCATACAGTAAGCATCCATTTCATGTCATGCTATACGATGGATGTGTGATATTGCAATTTACAAAAAGGTCTGTGTGTTTGCTAGGCAAGGATCTATTCATCAGCAGTTCAACTGACATGGGAAACAAGATTTTAAGTGATCCAAGATTTCACTGAGGGAGTGAAAGTGGACTTAGAGTCAGCTAATGAAAAAGAATGTAGATTTCTACAAGCAGCACAAGGTGATTTCGAGTTAGCACATGAATGTAGCGGATTTGAAATCTGGATTAGTAAATTTTCGTGCAACATTGGAAAATGGGAGGCATTAGGATTTTATAAAGGCTCTCTTACAGTAGATTTGAAAACTGGCAATAAAGATTTTAAGGCTGTGGTAAGGTATTTTTGTCATCTCACCAGATAAAATTTCATACTAAAATGACTGCTTTCCTGGAATGTCTCAGGCACACATTGATTCAAAATCAAAACTGTCATAGATATGCTCATTGCTAAAATCAGTTCATTCTTCAGAATTCTTCTGTGAAGTTAAGTAAGCTATCCATTCCTCAATATGTATTAGTTAAGTCTTTTTATTCTTTAGATTTGTGGTCTAACCTGGCTTTTACTTGTATTTTCTGTAACAAATGCACAAAGCTATGAACTAAATTGAAAAATTACACTTGTGTAAAAAAAGTCTAAAATATTCTGTTCTCTTCTTCATGTTAAAAAATTACTTTCATGAAGAAATACTCTTGGAATATTATCTGAAGTCTGTGTCATTAATTCATTCTTTTAGATAACCTGTAATTTACAATTTTTTCAAATAAGATCATCAAAGAAATCTGAAGTACTATTTTCCACTTAGTAATATCTTGGAACTATGCCCTCTACCTATATTTTGAGGTCACAGAAAAGCTATCACAAAAACTCAATCCATAAATACATATGTACTGTAAATAATGCACTTAAGAGCATGTGTTTTCTTTTCTTTTTTTAAATTTTTTTAATGTTACCTATTTTTAAAATTTTTTAAATGTTTTATTTATTTTTTAGAAACAGAGAAAGAGTGCAAGCGGGGGAGGTGCAGGGAGAGAGACACAGAATCCAAAGCAGGCTCCAGACTCTGAGCTGTCAGCACAGAGCCTGATACAGGGCTTGAAACCATAAACCGTGAGATCATGACCTGGGCTGAAGTCCAATACTTAACTGACTGAGTCTCCCAGGAGCCCCTAATGTTTACTTATTTTTGAGAGAGAGAGAAAGAGCATGAGCCAGGGAGGGACAGAGAGAGAAAAGGAGACAGAATCCAAAGCAGGCCCCAGGCTCTGAGCCATCAGCACAGAGCCAGTTGCGGGGCTGGAACTCATAGACCATAAGATCATGACCTAAGCCAAAGTGGATGCCTAACCGACTGAGCCACTCTGGTGCCCCTAGAACATGGTGTTTTCAATCACAAATGGCTGCTTTAATCATACCTATAGAATAATTTCCTTCCTATCTTAGTTTCATAAAAGTTACAGCCATCTTACACAAGAAACCCATTTTGCACTTGTCTGAATGGTGTCAGCCAATTAGAAGCAAATCTCTGTCTTAAAATTTTTCTGCTCACTTAAAAAAATTACTTGCATTTTTCTTTCATTATAATAATTATTTTTATTTAAAAAGAAAGTTTGGTAGTAGCCTTAAATCTGCCTCTGCTGAGTGAGTTCTTATTGCTAAAGAAGAATGGGGAAATGATTTTGTATGTTGAAGTAAAATCACCATATTAAGATAAACTGACAAATTTCACAACCTAAGAGTTAAATCAGTTTTTTTTATTATTTAAAAAAAAATTTTAATGTTTATTTATTTTTGAGACAGAGAGAGATAGAGCATGCGCAGGGAAGGGGCAGAGAGAGAGGGAGACAAGAATGCGAAGTAGGCTCCAGGCTCTGAGCTGTCAGCACAGAGCCCGATGTGGGGCTCGAACTCACGAACTGTGAGATCATGACCTGAGCCGAAGTTGGATGCTTAACTGACTGAGCCACCCAGGCACCCCGAGTTAAATCAGTTTTATAGAAAGTCTAACATTAACAAAGTAAAATAAATAAATAAATAAATAAATAAATACCCAGAGAGAAATTGTAATGGAATAATTCTCAGTTTAAAATAACCTAATAAGAAAAGGATGCCCCATAATATTATAGCAGTGCTATAAATATTGGAAATGGAAATTCCAATTTATGGAAAGGGGAACAAATGTCTATCAACTGATGAATGGATAAGGAAGATGTGGTATATATATATATATATATATATATATATATATACACACACACACACACACACACACACACATACACACACACACACAGGAATACTACTTGCCGATGAGAAAGAACTAAATCTTGCCATTTGCAACAACGTGGATGGAACTGGAGGGTATTATGCTAAGTGAAATAAGTTGGTCAGAGAAAGATAGATATTATATGATTACACTCATATGTGGAAGTTGAGAAACTTAACAGATGACCGTGGCAGAAGGGAAGGAAAAATAAGATACAAAAGAGAAGGAGGCAAACCATAAGAGACTCTTAAATACAGAGAACAAACTGAGGGTTGATGGGGGTGGAGGGTTGAGGGTGAGGAAAATGGGTGATAGGTATTGAGGAGGGCACTTGGAATGAGCACTGGGTGTTGTATGTAAGTGACAAATCATAGAAATCTACTCCCGAAGCCAACACTACACTGTATGTCAGCTAAATTGAAAATAAATAAAAAATAAATAAAAGAAGATAACTTTAGTGATTTTATTAAAAACCTTATCAGGGTTCTTGGGTGGCTCAGTTGGTTGAGTGTCAGACTTGGGCTCAGGTCATAATCTCACTGTCCGTGAGTTTGAGCCCTGAATCAGGCTCACTGCTGTCAGTGCAGAGTCTACTTTGGATCCTCTGTTCCCCTCTCTCTTTGCCCCTCCCCTGCTCACGCTCTCAAAAATAAACATTTACGGGCGCCTGGGTGGCGCAGTCGGTTAAGCGTCCGACTTCAGCCAGGTCGCGATCTCGCGGTCCGGGAGTTCGAGCCCTGCGTCGGGCTCTGGGCTGATGGCTCAGAGCCTGGAGCCTGTTTCCGATTCTGTGTCTCCCTCTCTCTCTGCCCCTCCCCCGTTCATGCTCTGTCTCTCTCTGTCCCAAAAATAAATAAACGTTGAAAAAAATTAAAAAAAATAAAATAAAATAAACATTTAAAAAGTATCTCACCCAACTTCTTTCTATATAAAAAAATAAGGCCTTATGTTGGTGAAAGTTTTCTAAGCAAAATAAGAAATTATGTTAAGATAAACCGACAAATTTCACAAACTAAGAGCTAAATCAGTTTTAAAGAAATAGTAACATTAACAAAGTAAAAATAAATAAATAAATAAATAAATAAGTACCTGGAGAGAAATTGCAATGGAATATTTCTCAGCTTAAAATAAGCTAATAAGAAACAGAATGCCCCATAATGTATTTATAGAAAAATTATATAAACCAGTATCTAGAGAAATAATTAAAATGTGAAACCTCAATAACAATAAATTAAAACAATAAAAAATTATATTTTTATTTATTAGAGTGTTAATAATTCAAGGTTTAAATTAACTAACACTGGATGATTTTCCCACACATATAAACTTTAAAATACAATGAATCATGATCTTTACTGCTTCATAACCAAATCTGATCTTAATGCAAATCCATGTAGCACTCTACTAATTATGTCCATTGTCTTTAAATTAACTGAAGAACACTTGAAGAAATTCATATCATGAAAAAATCAATAAGGGTTTGTATTTTATTTTTGTCAGGCCTCTTAAAATATATACTTTTTTTAAACTTTTATTTCTTTTTCTTTTTTTTTTTTTTTTTTGGTAGGAATGAGGATGTCAAGAGATTTCTATTTGATCATTTCAGTAAGAACTTACACTTTTCTCGTCAAGTAGCTAGACTGACACGTTTGGGATATGATAAGCATTTCTAGCACCCTATTCAGTCAATCGGTTACAAGGAAATTAGCCAAAGAAACACCGAATCCATCAATAGATTAATTATGGCCAAAATGCACTTATTTGTGAATTTTTCCAAAGCTCCAACTATGACCAGCAGCACACTATGGGACTCAGTCTTGGTATTGACATTAACCCGGCTCATTGTTCAATTACATCTGTATTTTCTGTGTATTTCCTGTCATTCAGTGGCAGATAGATAACTCAGAAAAACTAGAAGGAAGATTTACCATATATGCTTGTGAATTTATTGCAGGGTTCTTCCTTACTTGCACCTGGCCTTCATTTATTCCAGGTTCAGAACTAGAAATTGTATAGAACACCATGATTTTCATAGATCATATTGGCTAAGTCTGATTTGTGTTTAATAGAATAAAATTTATTTGATTACACAGATCTCATGAGTCTTTAACAAACTTCCCTGACATTTTAGTCATTGGGATGCCATGAACGAGTTAGCTGCCATCAAAATCTCTGAAGCTAAAACAATTCTAATTTCCAGTTTGTGAATTTTCGCGTGTGTTCCTTTCTACTTTACCTTTGAAGGTGAATTCCAGCTACTTGGAATCAGGTGTCTCATCTTCCCCCATTGAAATTAGGGAATCTATTTCCATGGCAGAATCATCTCTGGTCTATAAAGGGCAGCCAAAAGTTTGTTTTTCAAAGAAACATGATGTTTTTCTCAGCAGTATCTTTTTGGTTCTTTGGTGTGATAAAGATTTTGTGGTCACTCTCATGGGCCATAGCTAGGGAGTGGGTAAATAAATGTATCACTTTAGTTTTCAAAGTATTTTAGGATAATTATTCTATATTATTAAAAAAATACCTCACATCTATACCTATTAAACATAGGCCACAACAGAGCACAGGTTTCAGGAGCCAGAATCTCTGAACAATGCAGGCACATCGATAAATTCATCACTACCTAAATTTATGTTTAATGCCCTAAATATGAACCCATGACGTAGTGCCCTAAAAGCATACTGTAAAACATGTCCTGCTGACTTGTGTCACAACAAAAATTAATCATATTTTTTTTATATTTTTTATTTCTCAGCCTGAGTTTGACTTATTAACTGGTGTTTTATTCACCTCCACTTAACCTGTTTTATGAGGCGGGGATTCCTGCCCCAGTAGTGGGGATGTCTGGCATTGAAAAGATGGAATTGACAGCAGTTTATTGGATACATACACTCACAATCTAAAGGAGGCAGATGCAGCAGCACAACACTACAGGGCTACGTGGGGGCTCCATGCAGGCGCAGGGTGAAAACCCAGGAGCTACAGGAGGCAGGCTATTTCAGGGTAAAAGGACCCCAGTTCCCACAGAAAAATGTAACTGACTTCTTTATCCATGGGCTGTCAGAGAACTGAAACGCTCTATTCAAGAACAAGCAGGAACTTTACCTTGTCCTCTCAATAGAGAGTGATTGGCTAGGGGACCTTATCCATTGGAGCCACGTGGCGATGGCAAATTGGAATTAAACCACTTGAGGCTGGACTGATTTCACCAGATAGTAATGCAATACATAATATTGTACCTTAATTTTATGGCTTACATCAACATTTGGCCTCTATGAATGCTTAGGTCTGCATAAGAAGGTTAGCAGAGATCAGAAATGAGGGCAGCTACCTTCCCCTTGGAAGGCACTGTCTCCGGCAATATTACAGGTCCACAGTGAGATGGAGACATCTGCCTCTGACGGAGCAGGAGGGCATCCTTCAGCCAGCAAGGGAGTCTCAGTGCGGTTTAGGAACAGAGGCACTCCCCACAGTCCAATTTTCCCTGGAAAGTCTCTACTGTAATTCTCACATTTCATTTTTTCTGATCAATTCTCTAACTTTCAGGTAAGGGAACTAGTAAGGTATTAAATTCAATTATTACAATAATTTTATTGTCTAATTATAAATTACAAGTCTAAATATAAATTTATTTTAACTATTTTAGCTCTATGATAATGAGACAAAATTTATTTCATTTGGAACTCATTTAAACACTTATTTTCCTTGAGCTGAAAATTTAAACTTTCTAGGATATGATTTCCTTTTCTTTTTTTTAAAGCTCTCAGTATAATCAGAAAAAACAGTTCAGTCTACCTTCCTTCTAATTTTTGTATATTTTATAGTGTTTCATGGCAACAGCTATATATTTGGGAAATGAAGGTCTCAGTTTCAAAATGGTCTTTACTCTCAGTAACTAGATGAAATTATTTCAGTAGATGTTTTTCTACTATATACCATGGACCACCATGGCTACATCTGTTCATAGGAACTATTTTTAAACTTATCCAGATGAGTTTACCAATCCATATTTCCATTTTCATTATTATCTGTTTCTTAAAATAATTTTATTTACAAATTATTGTGTCAGCATTCTGACTTGCAGACAATTCAAGCCACTCAAATTTGCTACACAGAGAAATAAATTGATTAATGTGTATTACAGAACCATTTGAGCTGGAAACAAGGTCCATTGAAAACATCAATAAATGAGGAGCATAATCATACCAGGAACTGATTTGAAAGATAACATTGCCATTGCCACCTGTAATCTTATAATGCAGCTCAAATAAAACCTGTACAACTCCCAGGAAACTTGATGTTATAACAATCTCTATTAATGGTTTGGATGTTAGACTCCTCAAAGGATCTCTCTTCAGTATACAAATGTTCCAGGCAGAATCCTCATCCTTAAATAACTCCCATGTAAACCAAAGTGCACATGGGTGTGACTGGTAGAACTTAGGTTAGGAAGGACTTTGGCAAATACAATTTATTAGATACTAAATTTGAAAGGCATAAAAAATCAACTCTGTAAAATATATATATATATATATATATATATATATATATATATATATAGGGATGATTTACAAAAGAGGGTAGATGGCTGTGAATGACAAACATTATTATAGGAACTAATTCCATTATGATAGGGAGCCTTTATAATTGGATATTAAGTCCTCCATGTGGGGAATTCTAGTATATGTATCATATTAAAGAATATTTTTCTCAGACCGCTGGGTGGCTCAGTCGGTTGAGCATTTGACATGATTTTGGCTCCAGTCCTGATCCCAGGGTTGTGGGATTGAGCCCCAGGTTGGGCTCTGTGCTGAGGGTGGAGCCTGCTTAAGATTCTCTCTCCCCCCGCTCCCTGCCCTCTCCTCTGCTCTCTTTCTAAAATAAATAAAATAATTTTTTTTTAATTTAAAGAATATTTTTTTGAGACTGTGTGTGTGTGTGTGTGTAGTTGGGACTGGGATAGTTTTGTGTGTTTGTGTTTGTTCGTCTTTCATATTATTTACCTTCTGGCCTATTAGAAGAGTAAAGTGACCTAAAAATAACAATCCATGACTGTTTTATCAGACTTTATGTTTTTTGGAGAGTCTTTAGAAAAATTCTACAACAAATAATTAAGGGAAATATACTGTTGAGATGAAGGAATTACAGTGTGTAAGCAAGTTGAGAGGAGGGTGGTTAGATGTTAGGTGGGCCTGAGGTTAAGAGAAAATTTCACAGGGGCCCCTGGGTGGCTCAGTTAGTTAAGTGTCTGACTCTTGATTTCAGTTCAGGTCATGATCTCACAGTTTGTGAGTTCCAGCCCTGCAATGCGCTCTGTGTTAACATTGTGGAGCCTAATTGGGATTCTCTCTTTCCCCCCTCTCTCTCTGTCCCTCCCTTGCTGTCTGTCTCTCTGTCTCAAAACAAATAAATAAGCTAAAAAGTTTGTAGAAAAAAAGAGATTTCAGAGAGCTCTCCGGCAAACCTAAAGACAAAGTTTAAGTTCTGTAATGGAGGCATACGAGAATGATAGTTTGATTTAAATAATTCAGTTTATTTTGATTACAAAATAAGTGGTATTTAACACAAAATTCCTTTTTTACTATCTATATAATAAGTTCTTATTTTCCTCAAAGTTCAGCAAAGTCTGAAGTGCACAGTTTTCTTTTGTGTGCCATGTGGAAAATAGGAATAACAAAGGGATATAAACCCTGCCCAATATTAATTTCTCTGCTGACATCCATTTAGATAGATTAGCATTCTATCAAGGGCACTTTGTCCAATATATCCAGAAGATGAACAGCTACAGGCTGAGTGAGCACCTATCCATGTCAAAATTGGGACAGCAGCAAAAAGAACAAAACAATAGAGAGAAATTAACAGAATGATATATGAGGATGCAAAACTGACACTTAGCCCTGCCTCCATTTTGAATAAACATATATATTACATCTCCCAGATACAAGGAAATGAGAAATTTCACTTAGAGAAATAAAAAGTAACAACAACAACAACAACAACAACAAAACCCTTTGTCAAATGTATATTCCTGTATCCCAAACAAATACACTTCTGAACAAATTTGCTGACAAAATAGTACATCCATTTTGCATTGCTGGTGTTTGAAGATATGGTATAATCTTTACAAATATCATAATCATAGAAGAAAATGGTCTATTTTCCACCATGAATAGACAAAATAGAAGTTCAGTAAACTTAATAACTTTTAATCTTTTCTTTTTCATTTTTTTTTTTTTTTTTGAAAGCCAGGACTGCAAGCCTCCTTTGATAGCCTTTGTAATTCAACTTACTTTCTTCCGCTTGTCTGTTTCCTGTGGCAATCTCTGGAGAGAGTGTAGACAACTTCCTTCCCTTCCTTTATCATTATTCAATACAGAAAATTACTCTTTTCAACAAAGGAGTAGAGTGGAAGAAAAAGGCCAACCTGAGGTTTATATTATGCAGGATTTGCCCAGACCTCATTGTAATTTGGACTAAACCATTATTCTATACTAGAGCCATATCTGTTATATCATGATCTCTAACTGTTTATCTAAATGGGCTCAAAAGGAAGAGAAATGAAAGCCATAAATATTCTGGAGTAGTCAAACAAGGCAGAAAAATATGGTTAACATTCTCATAAAAACTAACTCTACATTACCATATCTAGTCAATAAGTCATAATTCACTGGTTGAGTGTGTTGTTGTAGACATGTCTGAACATAGACAATGTTTCAGGAGCTTTACAAGTTGATATTTCCTTCACTTACATGTAACTTAGATTTCCAATAAGTATTTTTCTTTTTTAAAGTTTTTTTTTCTTTACTTTAAGAGTGAGAGAGACAGAGAACCCAAGTATGAGCAGGGGAGGGGGAGAGAGAGGGAGAGAGAGAGTCCCAAGAAGGCTCTGCACTGTCAGCACAGAGCTGGACAAAGGTTGAACTCATGAACTGTGAGATCATGACCTGGGCCAAAATCAAGGGTTGGTGGCTTAACCGACTGAGCCATCCAGGCACCCCATTTTTCTGTATATTGCATTTTTCTGTATATTAAGACAGCAAATAAAGATTATATGGAAATATCTCACTAATATAATTTAGATTGAGTTTATGATGCTATGATTAAGTAAATCCATAAAGTCAAAATAATCATTCAGCATAATCTTTTCTTTCAATAATGCATATGAAAATCAAGTATATCCAAAGTAGTAGACATTTTCTTTTAAAATCTGAATGGCTCGTAATTCTTAATTTGTATTTAGTGAAGATGAGGCTTCCAAATTAAGTGGAAAATATAACACCACCAACAACAACAAAAGCCCTTGAGACATGCATTTACTAATTGAAAATAATATAATTCACAAAAACATTCATCAGAAAGGTAAGGTTGTAGAGATGATATTTTTCTCTGGACACCCTGACAGATATGGAGATTCTGGTCCATTTAATCACCAAAACAAAAATAAAATTCCTCCAGAATTAATAGCTTGGAGATAATTTTAGTTGTAACAGGAAGCCAATATAAATCTGCCAAGATAGGACTAATATGTTGTTTCTTCACAGTGAAAGTTAAATTATTATCCAACAAGTTCTAGATATGCTGTAATTTGAAGATAGCCTTATCAAAAAAGCCATAAAACTAAATAGTACAGTAATCAGTTGCTACAGCAACAGTGATGTGAAATAAATAAATGAGATCCTCAAAAAAGCAAGTTATACAAAACATGCAAAGGTATGGCATAAATTCATAAGGCATTAAATTCACATAAATTTTAAAAAATCTTGTTGAAAGATGAATGCTTGCACTCTTGAAAGCATTGGTTATTTAAAAACTTAGAGGTGCATGTTAAAAAATGCAAAGTGAAAGAAGTTTCTTATTTGCAAGACTGAGAACTCCCATTCAAGAGTAAAACAAAAGATGACTTTTGTGCTCACAGGAATGACTTTAAAAATTAAATATTTTAATATCATCTAAGAACACAAAATTTTTAAAAAGTCAAATCTTCCTAAAATTATTTACTTTATTTTTCTCACTTTCTCCTACTCTTCTTTGTTTCCTTCTTTCTCCATGTCCGTGTCTTCTTTCTTCTTAATATTCAACATTTTCAAACTATTTTATTTTATGTCTGGCTACAATTAAATAGTTAAAATAGTATTTATTATTATTTATATTTTCAGGTGAATGAACGTGAGCTATAATAATATTCCAGAGTGGTACAAAATTTTAGTTTCAATAAAAATCTCTGTATTTTGCTTCAAAGACATGAAGGTAAATATCTTATTGTGCTTTCTTAGATGGTGTCACAATATTCCCAAGAGAAGTACATAGTGCAATGATTGCATGGTGGAAGAGTTATTTTATTCCTAAACGAATAATTAATTATAAAATTTCAGTGACACTGAACACATCCAATATAAATCAACATTCAATTCATTTAAATTTATACCCAAAAGTGGAATTGCCGGATCATAAGGTAGTCCTATTTTAAATTATTTTGAGGAAAGTTCCATACTGTTTTTTCCACAGAGGCCACACCAGTGTTCATTCCCACCAAAAGTCTGCAAGGGTTCCAATTTCTCCACATGCTTGGCTATTTGTATGCTTTTTTGGAGAAATAACTTTTCAAGTCCTTAGCCCATTTTTAAAATTGGGTGATTAATTTTTTAGTTAGTGAGTTGTACGTGTTTCTTATATATTTTGGAGATCAGCATCTCATCAGATAGCTGGTTTGCAAATGTTCTCTCCCAACTTCCATTAGTTGTCTTTTTACCCTGTTGAATATTTTCTTTGTTACACAAAAGCTTTTCAGTTTGATGTGGTCTTACTTGTTTATTTTTATTTTTGTTATTCTTGCTTTTGGTGTCAAATCCATGAATCATTGTGGACCAGTGTCAAAAAGAATTGAAATCAGGATCTCAAACAGATACTGGCACTGTTCGCTACGGTAATTGTGGCACTATTCGCAGTAGTCAAGATGTGGAAGCGATCTCAAAGTTCATCGACAGATGAATGGATACAGAAAATATGGTATATACACACAAGGGAATACTATTTAGCTTTTAAAAAGAAGGACGTTCTACAATATGTGACATGGATGAATCATGAAAACATCATGATAAATGAAATCAGCTAGTCACAAAAAGACAAATACCGTAGTATAACTCCATTAATATGAGTTATCCAAATCAGTCAAATTCATAGGATTACAGAATGGAATGATGGCTTCCAGGGGCTGGAGGGAAGGAGAAATGGAGGATTCCTAATCAACAAGCATAAAGTTTCAATAGCAAGACGAATAAACTCTAGAGATCTGTTGTATATCATTGTACCTATAGGTAGGAAATAATGCACAGCACCCTGAAAAATGTGTTGAGTTGGTAGATCTCCTGTTAAGTGTTATCACCAAAAAACAAAATTGGTAAATGGAAATATATAATCTAGTATTTAATCTACCTAATTTGACTGTAATTTCAGGGAAAATAAGTAACCAAAATGACAACATGTTTTAACATTGTATTTTCATTTGACCCAATGTGACCTACTACGCTTTTTTTTGTACAGAATATTGAATAATTGATATACTTCAGGGGAAAACTATTTTGGATGGGATAGATGCTACCTACATTGTATCTGAAACAAAAATTTCTATTAGGAAGGAAAGACTTATTAAAATCAAATATGACATCAATATAAGACAGAGCTAAAGAGAGGAAAGATATATTGACTTACATAAGAAGACATACTAAAATAGATTATTTTTTTTTCATCACATGCAAGTATTTATGAGTTTGTTTGCTGTTTTCACATTCTGTTCACATTTTTAACCTTAGTAAGTGTGAGGTATTCTGTGTCAAATCCAGTTACACGCTTTCATAAAATCCATCATTTCCTTATTCTTTATTACTAGAATCCCAGATTTCTTTGGGGAAATAAAGGGCCCAGATTAATCGTTTCCTAGACTTCCATGAAATAATGAATGGAAATGCAACATACTTGTGACAAATAAGATGTAAGTGGAGGTCTGCTTGTTGACTTGCCAGAAAACATGATTGTTCTGACTAAAACAGTCAGCATGCACATTTTATCTTTCTTTATCCTTTTTTTATTCTTCTTGCTTTGGAGTAGCAAACTAGAGATCCCAGATTATTTTGTGAACATGAGGATGTAACCTCCATGTGTAGATAGGGAGAATATAAAGATACAAGATACAGATATGCTGATGACATCATCAAGCTACAAATGTCAGTCCTGGATTGCTCAACAACAATGCATTGTTGTTTTTAGATGAGATAAACAAACCCTTTTGATAAATCAGTTACCTGCAGCAGAAATCAGATATCAATATATTGTTGCACTAAACGTTCTACTCATACATGGTTTTAGTCACATTAAAGAAAACAAAATCCTTTTGATCTTTTAATTTTTTTCTTTGTGGTATATTTTCATACCCTTAAATGACACGTGTAACATCAGAATAAGTCAATATTTTCCTTTAATGACATGTTTATAAAGATTATAATAATATCTATATGCTCTATGTGTGTGGTCCTAACCCTCATTCCTTCCAGATTTTCTATAATTCTATCACAGCCCAAATAGAAAGGGAATGGTTAAAATACAGATTTAGCACATAGATAAGTCCATCTATTGAATTGTTATTTTTTTCCTGGGAAGTTTGCGGCGATATATAAAATGTTTTTTAAAAAACTGATACTTGATTGGAGCCTCCCAGAGAGTTTTGGATGAAAAAGTTCAATGGATTCAAGCATTTCACCTCAATGTGCATCTCATTTGTGAATCATTTTTACATATTCACACTGCTTTTTTTTATTAAAAATAAAGAATCATTATAAGGAATGTATTTACTCTGACATGTACTTATCTTGAAAACGTTTACATTGATATCTTTAATTTATTAAAGAAAATTTTAGATGTAAGTAAACTGGAAATATTTAAGGTAAAATCTATTAGGCTTGAAATTACTATAATCAAATCTCTATAGAAACTTAAAGGGACTTGGAATTCCCAAAAGTTTTGCAAGTTGGCTCAAGCAAAAATTAAAAAAAAAAAACACCTCATACATTGTTATTGTAAATACCAACTTTAGGTATTATCTTATATCCTGTGGCATTTGGATACTCTTAAATTCCAACAAGGCTTTCTTTGATCTGTATGTTCCTTTGAGGGATATATTATTTAAGTCTGATATTTAAAAAAATTTAAAAAGAAAATTTAGGGAAAAATGAAGAAATAAAAAGGGCAGTTTAAAAATCATTTTTTAATCTGCAGACACCACACTTCCAATGCAGAAAAACAATAATCATACTCAAGGGATTCCAAAGTAGAAAAATTGTTTGTAAACTGCCTTTAGAACAGAATGTGACATGCACTATATATAGCATGGTTATTCTGATGAGTTTATACCACTGCAAGTCTTTTCATATTATTTATAAAACCAATTACATGCTGATTCAGAAATAACATTTCACAGCTTGCCTTGTCAGATTACCACATGATTAAGACTGGCAATGATTCTTTTCTTTTTTCCTAATCAAATGACCTAGCCATTTTCCAAGGTCAGGTGTGTGTGGAAAAATGGGAGTTCACTGCCTTGGCAGTCGTCTGCTTCATGCTTTTCTCATATAATTCTTCTTCCACACGAGGCAACTGTGACCTCCATTCTGTTCCTTCCTGCTGATTCCTACTTTACTCCTGCCCTCACCACCTGCAAATTCTGCTGTGATGATTGCCTAACTCTTTTAGAAGCAGTCTCAGAGTATCAGGTCTAACAAAAGATACTCTGCCAATAACTCTTACAAACATAGCAACTGTAGTACTGAGATTTTCTTTGACAGAACAAGACTCAGATAGCCTACATTCAAATGTTTGTTCCACTCTGGCTGTGTGATCATGGTCAAGGTCCTGCACTGCTCTGTGCTCACAAGCCTTGACTGTAAATTGGGGATAACAACAGTGCTACTCTTTAGGGTTGTTGTAAGAACTTGACTATATAATGTGCATAAAACTAAAACTAAAATTGGAACTGAGGCCTTTGCATACTAATCATGTTATTATTTGGCTAATCATAACAGTACTATATAATAATATAAGAGTACTGGGGTATTTTAATAATGCTAAGGTCATTATTATTATGAAACAAATTCACATGAATAAGCTCAGGCTGAAATTTACATAGTGTAGGAGACTATGAGTTTGGCTGAAATTGCAGGGGTGCAAAATAGAATATAAAATAAATGCATGAATACAGTGCTACATATTATCAAGAATGGTGACATTGGCAAAGGAAAGAAGAACAACAGCTTTTAACTGTATCCTCCAAGGTTTCAACACCAGTCCTTCCTTCTGTGAGTGGGTGATTATAGATATGTTACTTTATAACTGAGATCTTTTATTTAATTAAACTTAGGAAAATATCTCTACCTTCTGTGTTGTGACACATGAGAAATCCATAAAAAGCATACGCTATAATATTATACCAGTGTTTTGCTGTTTTCTTGTGCACTGGCCTCTCACTGGCTTATACATTCTTAATGTATACATTAAGGCTGTATACAGCCTCACGATGACCAGTGGGTAAATCTTTACACTGGTTTTCTTCACTTACCATATATATTTATCTTGTATTGAGATTAATAATATTATGAACACTTGAACATCACTCTAGTTATCCATTTTAGATGCTTTCCTTTTATTTCATAATATAGAAAACATATGGTTAAATTCTTTCCATGTTATTTTATTGAAGGGAATATTTTTTACTCCCATAAAATAAGAATTTTGGCTATACACTTAATATGGGAGAAGGATGTTAAAATGCAATGCATACATATTGATTACGTGCCAGGCATTTTAAACTTACCATCTCATTATAATTCTTAGACAAATTTTAGAACTTGGTAATAATAAATATAGTTTTTCTCAATTCCTTTAATTAGCAATCAATTATTAAATATATTTTATAGGACCATTTCCTTTATTATGTTAGTATATTTTTCTGTATTCTGATTTGATTACACACTTTTCAGTAGGATTGCAACGAAGGTATGGAAGATGAGTATCCCTTTAAGAAAAGTGACCTACGGACGCCTAGGTGGCTCAGTGGATTGAACATCTGACTCTTGATTTCAGCTCAGGTCATGATACCAGGGTTGTGGGATCAAGCCCCATGAATCTGGCTCAGTGCTCACTCTGCCCCTTTCCCCTGCTCTTGTGCGCATGCTGTGGTCTCTCTAAAATAAATCTGAAAAAAGAGAGAGAGAGAAAAGAAAAAAAAGCAACCTAATAAGAGAACTCAGAGAACATAAATTTAAAAGAAAATATAAATAGGGGCGCCTGGGTGGCTCAGTTGGCTGAGCGACCAACTTCAGCTCAGGTCATGATCTCATGGTTTGTGAGCTCGAGCCCCACATCGGGCTCTGTGCTGACTGCCCAGAGCCTGGAGCCTGCTTCAGATTCTGTGTCTCCCTCTCTCTCTGCCCCTCCCCACTCATTCTCTGTCTCTCTCTGTCTCAGAAATAAACATTAAAAAAAATTAAATATATATATATATATAAATATTATGTAATATAGGAAAACCAGTTTAGTGACACCTATGTCACCAAGGCATGCATGCGTTTGTTGACAAAGGAAATAGAAACAGAGACATGAGAGAATTTCAGTGGAATGGAACCACCAGGTTTAAGTAAACTAAACATTTTAATCATTTTACAAATGACACGTAATCTATAAATTTATCATCTACTTTGTTCAAACACAAGGCAAAAATGCACCACTCACAAAAAAAAAAAAATCTTTGACTTTAAAAGGCAGGATTGTTTAATTTCAGTCTATTCCTTATCATATGAATAGAGTCATTCTCCCAGAAAGTGTGCCTGGCGTAGCCTAGTATTAAAAAGATCCAGATTTATGTGTCCATATGCCATGGACCTGCTTTATGGTAAAGGCTGAACATTATTGCAGCACAGTGACGACTTGTGATCAAAGTGATGATTGTGATCATAGCCTCAACAGCTTCAAGGAAAGGGCTGCATCTGCTGAAGAGGAGAGTTGGGTGAGTTGAGTCATCTCTATGAATGGGAATAATACAACTGCCATCCCCAAGACACTGAAAAGGAATGTTTTTCTACCTTTCTCAAGGATTCAGAAATTTTGTGCCTTAATCCTGCCACCTGCTGGTATGACATAAAACTGAAAAGAGATGACAAAATAGATTTTAATATGAATTTTGCAGAAAACTTATCAAGTTTTAAGTTACTTAATAAAAAACAGCTCATGTTTTCTCAGGAAAGTTAGTGTGCTTTTCTTAGAATCTATGACTCTTTAAAAATTATATAAATATATCCAAAGAAGGAAAATAAGAAATACTAGTAAGTATTTTTATATCAAAAAGTCTCTATTTTCCATAGCTGTTTTAAGAACCTGGTTTTAAAACAAGTGATTTGGGAGTGCCTGGATGTCTCAGTTGGTTGAGTGACCGACACTTGATATGAGCTCAGGTCATGATCTCGCAGGTTCATGGGATTGATCCTGGCATCAGGCTCCACGCTGACAACATGGAGCGTGCTTGAGACTCTCTCTCTCTCTCTCTCTCTCTCTCTCTCTCTGTCTCTTTCTCCCCCTCTCTATCTCTCCCCCTCTCTGTCCCTCTCTATATCTCTCTGTCAAAATAAATAAATAAACTTAAAATAAAACAACATAAAATATTTGTATATAAATGAACTCAGAAAAGTATGAACGTTAAGAGAGTATTTTTATAAGAGATGCAAGTATTAAATGTAAGTGTGCCTTGCAGAACTGTTAATTAAAAAAATGAGTAACTCCTATCTCCTTGGTTTTTCCAGTTTCTTGGCTTCCCATGAGTTCTTTGCAAATGTGGGCCAGGGAATCTTAGCCACAATAGAGTCACGTGAGGAGAAACTATTGTATTATTGCCATACAATGATCATACACATGACTTGAGCTAAATCTGTACTGAGAGAAATTATAGGGACACAGTATAATTATAGTTTGCAAGGAAACCTATATGATTATAATTTGAAGAATTTAAAGAAATTGGTTTTTTTTTTTCACTTTGGGGACAAAATCTTTGTCTCATGAAAACTGATTCTTTTTTCTTTTCAGGAGAGCAGACAATTATATACTCAGAAACATAATTAGTACAATACTGATTAAAGCAAAAGGCATTTTAAAAAGCCACTTATTAGTCATGCATTTTTTCATTATGTCAAGAGAATATCTTAGGAAAAGACCAAAAAAAACAAAAAAAAAAAAAAAAAACCTCAAGGAATTAAAAAAAAAAAAATCTTCAGTGTAGCTAATGCCTTATTTTCAACATTTTATCCAACTACAATTGTTCATGCTTATTACATCCAAGCCAGTTAAAAATGTTTGCGAAGGCTTTCATAACTTCTGAGGTAGTTGTGCAGAAAGTGGAGCTTTAGGCAATGACTTCTTCGTAAATACTCTGTTAAGAAATACAACCCAGGGAACAAGGGAGAACAGGGTGAACAAAGCAAGGAACAGAAAGTCAGAACAGATACATTACGGAGGTGAGATGTCTGCCCCAAGTGTAACTGACTGATAGATATACCTGAGATAGCCTCTAAGAATCCCTGAGGTTTTCCAGAAACTGATGGGGAGGATTTGGTTCATCAGTTCCAGTCTCCAATTTGTAGATGTTTCACTTCCAGGGGTGTTATGTCCCGGGCACTTCTGAGGCACTTCTGAGCACTTCTGAGACAAACTGTTAAACGTTATATGATTGGATAATGGGTGAGTGAAAATTTATTGTACTAGTCTTAAAATTTCAACGTAAGTTTAAAGTTACAGCAAACCAAAAGCTTTTAAGGTAACCTCCCTTGTTATATACCATTTCAAACTGGCCTATTGTCCGCAGCAAACTTTGTGAATCATGGTTTTCTCTTTTCTTCACACATTCCCTGAAGGCACTTTGATCCTTGGTTCAAATAGATCCTGAGAGATGTGGCCATATAGGCCTTCCTTATAAAACATATGTGTATATATAAATACACTTACTGTGAGCAAAATTTGGTTAAGTAAAAGGAATCAGGACTGACATCGTGTCATGGACAGTAAATGGATGGCTTAGATTAATATATTAATTTTAGTAATTATATTATTATATTAAAATATATCCTTTATGTGGAACGGTGATAAAATTTTATAGCATGTAGACAGTGCTCAATAATATGGTCTTATTATAGTTAAGTAGGAAAATGAAAATAAACAAGTACATGGTAAACAAAAAGTTTTCTTTCATCCTTCCCAAATTAATAAAAGGTAGTCACAGTTTTTATCAACTCTGATTTCCCCCATGAAGAGAAATTAATTGGGCTTAACATATTTAATTAACGAAAAACATTCTTAATTACTCAATTTTACCATATCTTGTTTTTTTCCCAAGATAATATTATGTTATACAAGTTACATTTAGAAAATATAGATATCAAGAACCTGGTTTGTAAGTGATTGGAATGTAATTTCATATTTTGTATAATATAATAAGTATATCATAATAGATGCATATTGACAACATAATTATAGAAAATGGAAAGTATGGCTTATTTTCATCTTGGTAAATTGAGTGTTGTTGATTTGCTACGTAAATACTTGAAACCTAAAAGCGTCTTCAAATAATTTGGCTTGTCTGTTTAAATGCATTTGGTGCCTAACATTTGTTAGACACACTTCTTAGCATTTCACAAATACTAACTTTTTTAATTCTCAGGATTATCCTATAAGACAGGTAGGTATCCATCTGGAAAGAGTGGCTCAAAGGCTTTAATCAACTTGCTTAATGTCACATAGCTACTTTGCTTTTCAACAATATAGACGGGTAAATATATGATGATTATTGTGATTCTTGGAACATATAACACACATATTTAATAAAAATACGATAAACATTCAGTTTGAAGCTATAATTTTAAATAAGGTAAAAAAGTAATTTTGAACTTCAGCTACCATATCCTTAATGACTTTTTTTTTTGGACCATATCCAAAATGACTTTTGTTTATGGTTAATATATTAGGAGAAGAGCTGTAAAGATCAGTGAGGCTTAAAAATGTCAGCACCTCCCTTGTAATATAGGGACACAGAATTAAACTTAAAATGCAAATAAGTCATTTGGAAATATTTGTGTTCTTCAATGAGTATGGACTATCCCATCCATACTTGATGAAACAATCAATCTTTCTAGAAAGTTGTAATTTAAATAGCAAATTGTATTTTTTATCTTAACAACTGAACTTAAATCTCAGTGATAGAAGTTTACAATCTAAATTTTAGTAAGTAAAATTGTGTACCAATTATTACATTGTTTATAATTTAATAACCATTGCATGATAGATAATATAAATCAATTAATACAAAATTATAGCATTATTATAATTAACAGAATTTGCCTTTAAATATCATATGACGGTATACACTTTCTTCTTTTTAGGCAATATAAGGGCAATGAGTTTCATGAGGCTCAACAACTCAATGCATACCATGAACCATCAGCAGAGCACTGCATCTGGCAAGGAAGATTTGAAAAGATTTACTAAATCTTTATTCCATTATTTCATTTACAAACTTGTCTCTTCTCCTTTTGGTATCTTAAATGCAATTAGCATTTTGTTCAGTTTCTCTGCAAACAAAACAAAACAAAACAAAACAAAACAAAACAAAAAAACAAATAAAAGCCAACCGAGGATACTGGAAATCATTCCCACTTTTCTGCAAGGATCATCCCTGAATTTATAGCTTTACCAATGTTTTCTCATTTTCCAAGATCTCCAAATGCTGCAGATGTGGTATATATTTCTGGCCCTCTTGCCTATTTGCGACAAGAGTCCAAACTAATCTCTGTAGTTCTATACCTCATTCAGAATTTCTTCTAGCTTCCAATCTCATTCCGGTCTCCATACATTAAACTCCTTTAACTCTTATAAAACATATTTTCCTTTAAACATTACTGTCAGAAAATTTCAGAAATACTGGGAAATCAGAAGCTTGTTAACTTACCTTTATTCATACGCATGCATGCCTAATATCCGATTCCTCCTTCAAAATTCAGGGATGACTCTTTCCAATAATCTATCTTTATTAGTATTTTTACTGATACCTCATTGAGCCTTAGCATTCTTGAACTATTTGCTTCCCATAAAAACTTCTCTGCTCAGCCCCATCTGAAGGGCCCTTTGCTTTTCTTGTGTATTGTTAGGAAATACCCTTGGTATGATTCTTGAATAACACCTTTTTTTCATTTTTGTTAAAAGTCTTGCCCTCCCCCCTACATTTAGGATTTCATGGAGAGTTCCCTACAACCAGTTGACAGAGTTAAAGAAGACTTTAGCCTGGTTTACAGATCAGTTCCACAGGATTGTAGGCACCACTTGAAGATGGATAGCTGGAGCACTGTAGCTCCTCTCTGAGATATTGCTGAAGGACAGTAGGGAGAGAAAGCCTCCCAGTGGCCAAAACTTCAGGAAGGATTCCTGCTTCTTCACTTTGCTTTGAATGAGAAATAACCAGATGTGCACTTATGTATTTGTTTATGTTATGATTTATGCTTGGCTGGTTAGTCAGGGACTTGGAAGGAACATGATTGGAAAATATGTGACAAAGAAATTGGAGAAGAGTTATATTACATGGAATGGCTTTGAATGGGGAAAAAAATGAAGATGTTTGTGTTGTTTGTAAATACTTATCAGAAGGTGAATTCACTGGGGCAACTGGGTGGCTCAGTCAGTTAAGCGTCCAACTTCAGCTCAGGTCATGATCTTGCGGGTTCATGAGTTCGAACCCCACTTCGTAGTCTGTGCTGACACCTCAAAGCCTGGTGCCTGCTATAGATTCTGTGTCTACCTCTCTCTCTTTCTGCCCCTCCGCAACTCATGCTCTTTCTCTCTCTCTCAAAAATGAATAAACACTAAATTTTTTTTTAAAGTTGAACTCAGCAAAAAGAATTTTAGTTATCAAGTGATTAGGGTGATCCATTTTATGGATACCAAATGGCCTCTTTTCCCAGCTTCCTCTGTCATTGCCCACTGGGTTGATGAGCAAAGTGGAAATGGTAGCAAAAATGGAAGTTATGCATAGGTTCAGCTACATGGAATTTCACTCACCAAGGCTGAATGCCAAGGGCCTAATTTGTCAGCGGCAAAGACCAAAAGTCAGCCCCCAATAAGACACCATTCCGGGGGTGATGAGCCTGATACCTGGAGGTAGGTTGATTATACTGGACCGCTTCCATTATGAAATGAGCAACATTTTATACTAAAATGAACACTTACTCTGGTTCGAATTTGTCTGCAGGAGGTCTAAATTAACCCTGTGTTTTTATTGGTTTCTGGTAGGACAGTGCTCCCATTTTATTTTCATTCAAATTGTCATGGAAATTTTAGTTCTTTGCTTGTCTATATACATAATAGAACCAGTTTATTAATATCTATGAGAAAGACAGCTGGAATATTGATAGAGCTAAGTATTCTCTAATCCATTCCAGATTTGATACATATCTATAAAACTGTACCCATTAGATGTAAACTCCACAAATACAGTACTCCAGTAGGGTCAAATTGCAACTTTCAAGAGGGAAACGTTACAAATAAAAACCTGAATTCAAAAAATTTTAAGTTATAGTCACAATATTTTGTAGCAAATAATATTTTATTCACCTTTTGTGTTATATTTTAAAATTAATATAGGACAAATAAATAATTTCATTAGCCTTTCTAATGACTACATACAGAATGATATGGAGAAAACTGAGTAAAAATACAGCAACTATTTTTGTGTATTTTCATTTTAATAATCTATTTTCTATTATGCATGCATATATAGGATTATTTCAAATCTCTTCGATTTAATTTAATTTAATTTTACCTTCCTTATATTTATGATTTTTTAATTAAAAAGTGACTTTAAGGCAGCATTATAGATTTGTAAGAGGAAACAAATGCATGCTTTCATATGTTCATCATCCACCAGGATTTTTCTCCTACATGAGCTCATGAATTACTCACAACAAATGTTTGAAGTGAGAATTCTCATTACCATTTAAAATAATAATAATCCTGAGGTACAGCGAAGTTAATTAAATTGCAAAGTTTTATACAAGCACATTGGGGACAGATCTGTGATTCTAACTCAGGTCTTTAATCTCCACTGAACTTTTCATTTTTTAGCATTCATATTACTAAAATATATATTACTATATTTAAAATAACTCTTTTCTCAGTATTTTTATTTAGAAGCAGAAATGTTGTCTTTATATTTTTAGCAAAATATTTTTCATATGCTTTTATTCCTGAATTGTAGATCTTCCTCTAAAATTCTAATTGTTCTGATGAAATATTAGACTTCATCATTCAGAGATTTAAGATCAAATCCTTTAAAAATGCGTAAGTACTCAATATTCCCCATTTAAAAATAATATGTTGGGATATATCCAGTTTCACCTTTAACAACACAATTTAGCCCAATCCAAAACTCACATACTTAGGTACTGCTTAGAAGTTACCACGCCCCTGTTCCAAAGCGTGGAATGAATCTTGACTCTTATTAGATTAGGGCATAAAGAGCTAACAATACTGTGTATTTGTTGGGGTAAACTACAAAAGATGCACCTTACCCAGGTACACTTTATGAATAAAAACTCTAGGCACATGATGAACGTATAAGTGGAATTGTTTAAGGCATTTTAAGAATCTCTAATGATCCAGATGATATCTGCACTTCCTGATCACTGGTGCCAATGATAACATGATGTATTTAATTCTCTGTCAGCTTTAGAGAGGATGTTGCAGTTTTATGTGCATTTGGTTTTTAATATTAGCTCTGCTTCTTAATTATTGGATGTTATTCACTTTCACCTTTGTCATCTGCCCTTACAGTGGAGTTCTAAGTGCTTTCATCGGAAGTCGACCCAAAGCTGAGTCATCGGGCTGATATTCAGGTTAATTTTTCAGTGTGTCATTCAGCATCATCCTCGGTGTTGTTTTCAGCATCTACTCATGTCACTGGAGGAAAAAGCACTTTTCACAGTTATAATCAGAGCTGCAGGGGCACCTGGGTGGCTGAATCAGTTAAGCGTCTGACTCTTGATATTGGCTCAGGTCATGATCTCACAGTCGTGAGACAGAGCCAGTATTGGGCTCTGCACTGACAGCGAAGGGCCTGCTTGGGATTCTCTCTCCCTCTCTCTCTGCCCCTGCCTCCCCACCCAGCCTCCTCAAAATAAATAAATAAAGTTGAAAAAAAAAAAAAGACCACAACTTGGAATTCAAAAGTGACGATAGGTTTGATGTGAAAAGCTGAAGTGTCCATTTCCTGAGTTACTTAAACTACCAGATGTGTTTGAACCATCTGCTCATTGGAGCCTAGGACCAGTGGCTGTTTCCCAAATTGAACTCACACACAGCTAAGTGAAGTGGTTTTGTTTTTATTTTCTCAGTGTTTCATTCTCTGAACCAAATATGTGAAATATATGTTTCTACTTGATCTCATCCATCTGAAAAAAAGCACTCTTTGAATTTTGTGTTAGTATTATTACTACCTAAGAAAAAGCTATGTTAGCCACTGTACAAAATGTTCCAGAGATGCAAGGCACTCACTGTTATTTTCTCTTTATTATTCCTTAAGCATTCTGCCTTATTTTATGTTATTACATTAATCATCTGACATGAAAATCGATTCTAAAACATTTCAACACCTTAAAGAGAACTTTCATTTCCTTTTTTCTTATCTATTTGTAGGGGTTAATGTTTATCAGACTTTCCATTTTATCATAACCAAGGAATGACAGGAATTTTCTTAAATTACACTTTATGACAATGAACTTCCCACAAGACAATTTAAATGCAATTTGTTGTGCAGAAAATACTTTCTTCAAAAATGTTAATTGATCTCAGTGTTTAGACATTAATTTAAAAACACAACACTAAGTAATCAAAGCTGAGAAGACCCTACTTATATTGTCTCTGAGATATGTTTATTTCCCCATAGTATAATGATCTCTAATGAAAATCAAAAGTCATGAGGACATGGCAACATAATGAATTTTCTGCTGAAAATGAGACTTGTAAAATAGGGACAATAGGAATGTTCAGTCCTTTGGATGGGAAAAAAGAGCATGACATAAACTAAAAGCTTGAGTGGGGATTAAAATAGTAACTTGGAAAATATGTGTTTGCTCCTTATACTTAATTGATATTCACTTTAATTTAATGTATCTGTTAGAAGAAATATACTGACAATTTTGGGAGTAACATTTACATTTGACAATCATATCAGCAGGTGCACTACTGAGATTATTTTAAGTTTTTTGAGAAACATATTCATGATATGGAGAGTAAATAAAAACTAATAACTATATTGCTCTATTTTTATAAATATTCTGAGTCAAACTGATTGTCAATTTGAATTATGAATATACAAACATTTTAAAAATATATTAACAGATACATTAATATTTTTTGAAATAAAAGATCATGTCTGTTATAAGGCAATATGTCTTATATACAAGATGTACAGGACTGGTAAACAAAACAAAACAAACCATTATTTAAGTGTTTAACATTTCAAAAATGTCAAAAGACATTCAAAAATTATATATATTAAAAAATCCAAATATTATATATTTTATATATAATGTGAAAGATATTTAAGTATAATTTGAAGTATACATATGAAAGAGACCAAATATGAACTCTAAACAATTATAACTGCAAATAAAATATCATGTATTATTAAACATTTTAGTTAAACATTAACCCAACATTTCATAACCTCTTTTGATTTAGAATGAATTTATAAGTTTATGTTGAAGTAATTGAAATAAAGTAACTACAGTTGGTTATCTGGTACTAGACTGAGTTTAATTTTCCAAGAATTAATTTTATTTAAACAGTTCTACTAGACTATCAGAATATAAAACTACAAATAGCTTTGGAGAGCGTATTTGATTACCTTTATATTTATTTTTCAAAAACAATTTTTGAAATCATCATGAAGACTGACAACCTTTATGACCAAAATTTTCAACTTCCTTTGTTTTTGTTTGCATTGTGTAAGTATAACTCTCAGCATATCACAGAGGATTTAGAAGTGTGAAGATTAACTTTTCTTCTCATTTAACTAAAATGAAAATGTGTGTTTCTGTTTCAACCCAGTAAATACAATTGCATTGCCCCTTTATCTTATTGCTTGAAATGGGTGATTAGAATTTTTTGAAAAAGTAGTAAGTTTAAAGACCATATCAAAAAAAAATTAATCATTCTAACTTTCTTTTTCTTGGAATCCTTTATTTCGACCAGGGTGGTTGGGAAAGAAAAGACAGATATTTCCTTCTACTACTTAGAGATCAGAGAAAAGATTTATTTGAAGCCAATGACTAGAGCAGAAATAGGCAGGCATATTAATTACCAGTGAATGGAGCAAGATTCAAGGGACACTCACTCAAGTTGTTTTTCACCCAGTTTATAATTCAGGGTACAAATATCTAGGTAGATAACAAAGGAGATTTTGCAATGAAAATTAATGCTACATAATTTGTGTTTCAGCAGTAGCTGAGCCCATAAATAATAACATTTGAAACTGTATTTAAATCTGCAAGCAGACTACCTCTAAAAATCTTACTAATATTAGAAGAAATCGAGGAAGATATGAGTAGAGCAGAAGTGAAACCATTTTCTGGAGAATCATAGTACCAGACATGCACACAGTGCATGAATTTACATACAGAAGAGGTAGAAATCTATTTAAACAAGATTGCAATATATAGTCCAGGCCGGTAAGTAAAAGGCACAGTTTATTTACATTGTCTAAGCAGGACAAATAGAAATGTGGACTTGAAAGTTTACTGTGGGACCAATTCCCCCATGTCCCCCAATCCTCCCCTCGCTCACTGTAGTATCCTGATTAGTTTCTAAGTTCTGAAACAAAGCTAATTCTTCTTAGTGGTGAATAACAATAAGCACTAAATAATAACATCTTCCGTTGGGGAGACTGTCAACACATCCGCATATGAGTGGAAAGAGATAAAGGGAGTATATTTAGCTACAGATTACAACCATTTCCCTATCTATGTCTCCTGCAAAATAGTAGCTAAGTTCCTTTTTGAAGTCAAGGTAGTTTCATCCATTATGTATTTTGAAGTGATATTTTGATATTTGGTATTTTTGGCAATTAAATACTAATTGATTTTGTAGTATTGATTTTTACTTTGTCAGTTAATTACCAAGGGGTTACTATCAGTAGGGATTGATAGTAATTAGTGCTAATGTAGTTTTTAATACATAAATAGTGATGAGCATTCTAAATAGTAATGAGGTTCCTAAGTAGCAAGTAACTAATTAATTATGTTGGTCATTAGGATAAAAAGAAATAAACAGCATAACGCATGAAGTCAAAATTCCATTCGTTATGAAATGCTCCTAGTATATCTCTAATATTTTTAGCTTAAACTTAGTTAGTAATGAACTTGTTACCAATAAGTTCTATATAAGCAAAAATTCAATTTTCCAGGCATTGCTAAAAAAAAAAAAGATCATTCCTAACACAAACATTGCAAGTAATGCAGACAAGTATGTTAGGATTTTATTGCTGCATGACAAGAAAGTATTACTTTAGAGGTTTAAACAACACCCACTTATTATCTCATAGTTTCTGCAGGTCAAGAATCTGGTCACAGAATAACTAGGTTCTGTGTTGAAAGACTCACAAGCTGAAATCAGAGCACAGACCAGCCCTTTTTTTTTTTTTTTTTTGATTTGTTTTGTTTTCTTTTTTGTTTTGTTTTGTTTTGTTTTGTTTTGTTTTGTTTTGTTTAAGGCAATGAGAAGAATCACTGCAAGCTCATTCAAGTTGTCAAAATTTAGTTTCTGGCATTTGTGAGACTGCCTTGCCATATAAGCCCTTTCACATTAAAAACCAGAAATAGAGACTCTGGCTCTTATTAATTCCTTCTAATGTTTTGCATCTCTCTCATTAGGAGGACCTAAGTCTCTTTTAAGGGCTCCTCTAATTAGGTTAGACCCATTGAGGATAATATTCCATTTTATCATTAACTGATTTGTGACTTTAAAGATGTCCTCAAAATCTCTTCATACCAGCACCTAATCCAGTTTGATTTAGTAACTTGGAGAAAGTTCATGTACACCAGAGAAAGGGGATCTTGAAGGGCCATCTAATAATTCTGCCTAACATAAGAGGTAAGTGTATTGGAAACCTAAAGAGGTCTAACTTATTGCCATGTAATTAAGCATGGCTGAAGCATTCCCCCACTGTCCATTAATGGGGTAGAGCAAATCTATATTATAACCCAATTACACATGGAAATTGATAACAAAAATAAGTTGTTTGATTTTCATTTTTGAAAAACAGTTGAAAGATCTTCTTCTTACTCAAAATCCTTCAAAGAAAAACCAGAATTTCATTAATAGATAACTGAAGAAATTTGAAAAAGACTAATGCACAAAGGTATTATCCATATAGTATCACAGTGAGGGCTCCCTTTCAAAAAACTTGCCACTACTCTCACCCATGCATAAATAGCTCCTGACATACCAAATCATCTTTATTCCTTGAACAGTCCACACAGTATCATGTCTGTTCCATTTGTTCAATTATTTTTTTACTTAAAATTTTTCAACGTTTATTTATTTTCTTAAGAGAGAGAGAGAGAGAGAGGGAGAGAGAGAGAGAGCACGAGCCAGGGAGGGGCAGTGAGAGAGAGACACAGAATCTGAAGCAGGCTCCAGGCTCCTAGCTGACGGCAGCAAGCCCCATGCAGGGCTCAAACTTACAAACCCGTGAGATCATCACTTGAGCCAAAGTTGGACACTTAACCTACTGAGCTACCCAGGTGCCCCTGTTCAATTATTTTTTCTATATGGATTATCAGGCCATTCTGGGTGTGCCCATAAACCCCCTTCTATTTCCAAAGCATCTGGCTGATATATTAAAACCTGTGTGAAGTGTTCTTTTTTTCTGGGATCCCACTGGTAACTTGTTATGGACTGAATGAACCACGCCCCCACCCCCTAGAATTCATTCACTGAAGCCCTAACCCTCAGTGTGATGGCTTTAAAAAGTGAGGCTTTTTCAGGTAATTAGGTTTTACATAAGGTCATGAAGGTCGGACCTTCATGATGAGACCAGAGCTCTTTTTCTCTCTGCCATATGAGGGCACAGCAAGAAGATGGCTACTTGCAAACCAGCAATAAAATCAGCTGACATCTTGGTCTTGGACCTCTCAACCTCCAGACCTGTGAGAAAATAAATTCCTATTTTTTATGTCACCTGGTCTTATGGTATTTTCTTACAGCAACATGAGCAGAATAAGACATTTGTATATATCTCTATTGTGGAGTTTATTACATTCAATGGTTTGCTAACTTCCCATTCGTTCTTGAATTCCATTTTGGTAAGAAGTGCTTTGCCAAAGTATGATTGTTTGTCATCTACAAACAGTAGATACTTGTCACATTGCCTGCCTCAGAGTGATCACTCAGTAAAAATACAATAAAATATAGTTGAATATATGGTCACTCAGTAAAAGATAGTTGAATCAATAAGATAAATGAATATAAGTCAGTTAGAATAGAAACATAGTATGTTTTTCACTACATACTAGCAGTTTTTAATTACAAATTTTGCCTTGTTAATTACCAATAGATAAAAGACTAATTATTATCAGGGCCCTAAAAGACTGGAGTATAATCAATAGCTAAACAGAAAAGAATTGAATTTTTATATATTCCACCAACACATGGGAAAGATTATTTGCCGGTCAAAATATCACTTTTCACCACCCACAAACTCATTTCATTTTGATGGACCCTAATGTTTGCTCATATTTTGGTAAAATACTACTGTTGGAGAAAAATAAATCACATTGTTTCCAGGTCATTAAGTAATATCTACTTTCTAAAAATAATCAGCAGACAGAATGAGATAAGGAACTAAGCATCAAAGGTAAACCTACATGCTGAAACTAGTAAAAATCCAGATATGGAAAAATGATCCTACTTTCATGTCTTCATACAGCACAGGTGAAATTTTTCAGGCCTTATACTTTATTTTAAAATTAAGTGTCATCTAATATCATATAAATAAGTCTGTATAATCAATAAATGGATTTCTTCATGAAATATATGGCATATTATTGGCACAAGTTAAGGTCATGTAAAGTTTAAATTTACATAAATGAAGACGTACTTACATTTCTAACCAATATGTCCTGACCATTTCACAAAAAGCATAAATCAGTATTTCCATTTGATATTGACAGATTGTCAGGAAAGGAAAATCTACTTAGAAATTTCAGTAGTCTAAACAAATTTTGAGAGTGGGACAAAAAAGTGCAAATTTAGCACACAAAAAAGTGCCAATATCTGTAGTAAAATATTTATTTAATGTGAAGTAATCATGCATGCTCGCAAGTATATTAGAAAAGATATACCCTTTGACTAGCCAAGAAATATAGAGACAAATGAAAGATATGTGAAATTAATTCTGCTTCTAATAAAAAGTCATAAAAATCACAATATGTAGCCTGTCAAAATGTGTAATAGGCATTGTTTCGGGTTTACATGTGTTGATTAGATAAAACTTAAATACAATAATTTTCCATTTGTAGTTTTGACAGTGACTTGTTTCACTTTTCCAGGATTGTGTATTCTCTATACACACATATGATTATGTAGTTATATACAATCTAACTTTAATGCCTAGTTATTGACATGTAAAAACCACTTTTTTGCTCAATAATTTGCTAATTCGTTTGTTAATTCTCATTTTTAATTTTCATAAAATAAACCCATTTAACAATCATTACACAGTGATTTGAGTTCTAAGTGCCTGATTTTGTGCTTATTTTGCCATACTAATCTCACTGGAGCCTGCCAAAAACTCTGAATACTAGACTCACATTATTTGTTTTACAAATGAAATTTGTAACTGAGGTTAAGGTAGGTTAAATGAACTGTTCAACATCAAACCACCAATAAGTATGTCAAAGCCAGAATTGAAATAAGTATGACCTCCTTAAAATTGGGGACATATCACAATCTCAACTCAGGAAATCATATCTCAATTTTTCTTATGTCTCTCTCAGCTATTCAAAACTAATGCCAGGATTGTGACATTGTATTTGGTGGAAATGGGAAGAGGCAAACTCATATTTGTAGCTCGCCTATACAAAATTTTAAAAATGAGAATTATTGAATTGCTTGGTGTGAGGTATCAATTTTCTGATGAATGGATATAGAAAAGGACATATGTAAATTCTTGTGGCTATTTTTATTAATGTAACTAATGAATGTAGTCATTGTCCAAACATCCTGTTACATTTATTTCACACTGATCAATTAGTTATCCAATTTGCCATGCTGGACTACATGCAAAGACAGATATTCTGGCAGGATTTTCCAAGCAAAATTTAGTTCCTTTTTTAACATCAAAAAACAATCTTAATATTGAAGAATTAAAATCAAAGCATCAAAGGAAACTTAATGGAATAGTCATTATGCAATTCTAATTCACTCTTAGCTGCTGCCCTCCAGCAAAGCTCTTACCTATCTCTAAAGGAATAAAAGAGAAATTAACATATTCCCCCAATGGTTGGGAGATTCATTTTCGTAACTTTATAAATTAATAGAGAACTTTAAAAGACTAGTTCAAATTTCTCAACTAATATTTGGATTGATCTTACACACATTAAAAATATCATAGAAATGTTGTATTATATATTTCTAATTCTTGAAATATGTAAGTTGGTAGGTCAAAGAGAATATTAAGAGGATAGCCAGTCTTCATGTTCATGTTGTCAACCATTAGCACACTACTAAGGCTCAAAAAGACATCAGAGGTCAATCTGCTAAATCTGCCAGGTGTTCAGCTGGTTGATGTCTGAATGACCCCCAGTGGCTACCAGAAGGAATGAAAAGGATTATCTAAAACAAAGTTTCCCACCCACCCTCTCTATGGGTTCTATCTATGGGACTCTTCCATCTTCTTGGAGTTCCAGTTATGACACAAATGTCAACCCATCCACTTCCTAATATTCCCTAAATTTCCCCCTGACATTAATTTCATTTTGACAGGTCTGTCAATTTGTATGAGAGTTCTGTGGGCCATTCAAGAATGAGGTGGAGAAAAGAAGGCGTGAATAATACTGTTTCTTTACCATATCCGAAAATGGAATATTCTAAGGGTATGACATATGACATATTATTATAATTTAAGTAAAACTGATGAATCAACCATAAATTTTAATGGGATAGGCCTAGATGAAGTAATATTGGTGTCTAAAGGCAGAACAATATATTCTAAGGAATTAAATAATCAAATTCACTGGCATACTGTGACTTCCCTGGGTGGGAAGAAATAATAATTCCAACAATTGCAAAAAAATTTCCACATCCAATATTTCAACATTTGAAATTCTCCTTTCAGGGTTCTAATTATATGAGACATATCTATAAAATAAAGTTCATTATATAATTTTAAAATGTGACCAATCATACTTTCTTCATTGAATGTGATGGTGGAATTTTAAAATATTTTTCCTAATGTTGATAGGCTAACAGAAAGACAAGGCCAATTTAAGTTGTATAATCTCAGCACCTGGGTGGCTTAGTCGGTTAAGTGTCCGACTTGGGCTCAGGTCATGATCTAACAGTTCATGGGTTTGAGCCCCGAGTTGGGCTCTGTGCTGACAGCTCAGAGCCTAGAGCCTGCTTCAGATTCTGTGTCCCCCTCTCTCTCTGCCCCTCCCCCACTTGCACTCTTTCTCTCTCTCTGTTAAAAATAAATAAGCATTAAAAAAATTTAAGTTGCATAATCTCAGAATCCTTTACTAATTCAATAATGTATAGAAGCTGATAGAAAAATAACTGAAAAACCTGCCTCAAAGGAGTAGTAGGATACTTTGCATTTATTTAATTCATATGTGTGTTGCCCTGTATTTTTACAATCCCATTTTAGTTAAGACCTGTGATATTACTATAAATCCAAATCCTATAATAAGAAACAGAGACACTAAGGGAGGGATGGATAATTTAAAAACCCATTCATCATAGAAAATTCAGAATATTACACATAAAAAGGCCTTTTACTGATCTTATGTTCTCATCAATTTCATTGACCATTCAGCATTTTAAAGCACACTACTCTGGATATCAGAGATTTACTCATTCATATCATCAATGCTATTGATTGCCTACCCTCTGTCACACATACCACATTTGCAGTAGTGAACAACTGAACAAGTCGTGAACAAGTGAACAAATACTATCCTCATGGAGCTTATATTTTAGAGGCCATATAAAATACATAGATACTTCATTATATCATTTAATTTCTGATAGTGTTAATATGATGAAGAAAAATAAAGGAGTAATTAATGCAGTGGGTTTACTTGAGTGTTGATTTTAGATAGAACTGATAGCAATGACTATGGTGATGAAGACAATTTTTGAGAAACCTAAATGAAATGAAGGACTGAGCTATAATGACAGAATTGAAGGTGGAGAAAACATAAAGTACAATAACAGTCCCGCATTTGGAACAAGTTTGGCTCATTTAACAAAAAAGGCAGTGTTGTGGTGAATGGCAAAACAAATAGGGAATGAATTTGCGGACACCTGGTCATGGAGGACTTGAGTACTGCAGAAAATATTTTGTATTTATTGTAGATGCGATGGGAATCTATTGGAAATTTTTGATTCTGAAAGCCAATCCTAGGTTCTGTGTGGTAAAATTAGGGTAGATAGGAAGAGTAAAATCAGATAGACCACTTAGTGGGCTGTTGTTGAAGTTCAGGCAACAGATAAATACTTATTGATTCAGCTCTGACATGTTAAGAGCTTAGAATCTGTCACTCCCATTATTACATGAAAAAAAAAAACTGAGAAAATTTTAAAAAATCAACATTTTTCTTGGAACTATCAGCAGATTGAGGATTAGAGCTGAGACCTGCTTACCTGGAACAGAGAAGCCTCTGGAGCCATAAATTGTTAAGAACACTTCAGTGGCAATTCTCTATGAATTGTTGGAGGCAGAGTGTCGCTAGCATGGGAGTGAAAAACTCCATGGGAGTACAACCATAGCACCCTTAACATACTCATGCCTTCATGGGTTTTACCTCCAGGAATTCCATTAGCTCTTTGTGAAAAAGAGTCAAGAAAAAAAAAAAAAAAGACAGAAAAAGAAAAAAAAGAAAAAAAAAGAAAAAGAAAAAGAAAAAGAAAAAGACCCTTATGGCTCTGACAGTAGTTTACTTTTCTACTCTAGTGTCAGAGCTAGGAGGTGATTTTTTTTTCAAGGTTCATCCATGATATAGCATGTTTCGGTACTTTATTCCCTTTTACAGTTGAATAATACTCCATTGCATGCGTATCTCATATTTTGTTGATCTATTCATCCATTAATAGCCATTTTATTTTCCACTTTTGGCTATTATGAACAATGCTGCCATAAATACTGATAGTTTCTGTGTGAACACATATTTTAATTACTCTTGGTTTAGGAGTTCAACTTCTTTTGGGTATATATGTAGGAGTGGAATTGCTGGGCCATATGGTAAATCTATATTTTTAAAATTTTTTTAATGTTTTATTTATTTTTGAGACAGGGAGAGACAGAGCATGAACAGGGGAGGGTCAGAGAGAGGGAGACACAGAATCCGAAACAGGCTCCAGGCTCTGAGCTGTCGGCACAGAGCCCCATATAGGGCTCGATCTCACAGTCCGCGAGATCCTGACCTGAGCTGAAGTCAGCCGCTTAACCGACTGAGCCACCCAGGCGCCCCGGTAAATCTATATTTAATCATATGGGGAACTGCCAGACTTTTCCAATGCATTAGGACAATTTTTTTTTTTATTCCTACCAGCAAGGTACAAGGGTTCTAATTTTTCTACATCCTTGCCAACTCTTGTTACCTGATGTTTTTTTCTAGCTTTTCTTATGGATGCGTTTTATCTCATGGTTTTGATGTGCGTTTTTAGAAGAGTAATGATGTCAAGAAGCTTTTAATGTACATATTGGTTATTTATATATCTTCTTGAATATGACTGTTCGGATCCTTTGTCCATTTTTAATTTGGTTATTTGTCTTTTTATATTAAGTTGTAAGGATTCATTATAAATTCTAGATATATAAGCTTTTTATCACATATGTAATTTCTCCCATTCTACAAGTTGCATTTTTTTTTAACTTTCTTGATGGTGTCCTTTGAAAAATAAGTTTGAATTTTAAAGAAGACAATTTTATTTTGTCTTTTCTTGCTTGTACTTTTCTGTGTCATATGTAAGAATCCTTTGCCAAATCCAAGATCATAAATGTTTAACCCTATGTATTCTTCTGAGAGTTTTACAGTTTTTGACCCATTTTGAGTTAATTATTATATATGGTTTGAGATAAGGGTCAAATTCATTTTTCACATGAACTGTTTGAGCTTTCCAGAATCATTTCTTGATAAAACTATTCTTTTCACATTGAATTAAATTGGCAACCTTGTCAAAAATTAGAGGATCAGAAGAATATGATTTATATCTGTAATATTAATTCTATTTCATTAGTGTATATGAATTTCTTTGTGTCAATACTCAACTTTATTGATAAATCTTTCTTTGTAGTAAGCTTTGAAATTGGGAATTCTGAGTTATCCCACTTAGTTCTACTTTTCCAAGACTATTTTATATTGGTCTCTTACAGTTCCTTATGAATTTATAGAGTTGAATGACAATTTATACAAACAAATCAGGTGAGATTCTAATAGGAATTCTTAAAATGTAAACGGCAACATATTGGATATGTTTCACTTTGTGTTGAATGTTACTGGTCATTATTTCAATATGAGTGCAAATCTTACTCACTGTTCACAATAATTCTTCCCCAATCCTATGCAACAAACCTGAAGGGCTCCCAGGGCATCAATCCAACAGATAGAATCGATAGCTGTGACTAATATGGAGACATCTTTTGATACCTTCTATCCATTAGGACTTGGTCAAGTTAGATGTATTTAGACGAATGATATTTAATAGGCAGAACATTTTGGAATTCAGTTGGCTTGAATCATGCCTATTTTTGTGATATATATTCCTTCATAATGTCTTTTTTTTCATTTTAGATCTGCCATCTCTTTTGATTACTGATGTTATATGGGCAAGTTCCTCCAGCTGATCTTCTAGGTCATTAACTGTTTCTTTGGCAATTATTCTGCTTCTCAATCCAACCACTGAGTTCTTTATACCTTCTCTTATATTGTCTATATTCTGTATGTCCACTGTGTTCTTTATAACCACTCATTCCTGCTTTATTATTTTAATATCAGATTGGATCTTGTTGAGGATGTCTACATGCTTGCTTGTTTTCATCACAAGACAAATAATTTCTTCTTTGAATTTTATTGAGATAGAAGAAATTTTCATTCTTAAAATTTATCTCGGTTAAGAAGGAAAGCTCTAGCCTGGTTTTTGCCCTCCCTGGTGAGGATAGGGAGTACTCCAGGGGTTTAGGCTTGCTTTAGATTTGGAAACCGTATTCATACTTACTATAAAATTCTTGAATAAAACAAAAGAATGGAGAAGTGCAGGAAAAATATTTTTAAGAAATAATGAAGTTTATAAAATATTTTAATTACACTAAAGACACTACGGTATTTTGGTGATAAATTGGTGATTGGTATATGAAAATGTTCATTAAATATAAGGAAGTTATAAATATGTGGGAAATAATACTGAGTGGTTTATGAAAGGTACTAGTTATTTTTCATTGTTGAGAATCCAAAACACAAGGAATAGCCACCTAGGCACAATATTGAAAATACAGAAACAAAATTCATGTGGAACATAAAAAGAATCAAACTCTGTTTCATCTGCAGAGCAAAACTTGAAGAGCACAAAGAATGCTGGCTATGTTTCCTTATGAAGCTTTCTGGTTGCATTTTATTACTATACATACAAGTATTTATATTATTACTCAAATGAAACTAAATATTTTCTGTATTGAAAAGACATAATTAATGTAGATTCATTCATAGGATCCATTATATTGCAGGCAAAAAAATCAATGAAAAGGAAACATATCTGATAGATTTTGAACTCTTGAAGTAATATAATTTTTAATTCAATTTTCCAGTGCGATGAAGTAAAATTAAGAATTTAAGGGGAGCCTGGGTGGCACAGTCGTTTAAGCGTCCGACTTCAGCCAGGTCCCGATCTCGCGGTCCGTGAGTTCGAGCCCCGCGTCAGGCTCTGGGCTGATGGCTCGGAGCCTGGAGCCTGTTTCCGATTCTGTGTCTCCCTCTCTCTCTGCCCCTCCCCCGTTCATGCTCTGTCTCTCTCTGTCCCAAAAATAAATAAACGTTGAAAAAAAAATTAAAAAAAAAAAAAAGAAGAATTTAAGCTCTTTTTTTGTGGTGCCTAAGAGGCAGTAAGATGCTCTAGAATGAAGCTGAGCATTCTCAGCTCCTAGCTGCCAGAAACTCATTGAAGTAGATGATAAATGCAAACGGGAAGTGTATGGCCACAGAAGTTGCTGCTGATGTTCTGAGTGAACAATGTGAGGGTTACAAGGTCTGAATTAGTGATGACAATGACAAGCAAGGCTTCCTCATGAAGCAAGGTATCGAGACCCATGGCCATGTCCACCTGCTGCTGAGTAAGGGGCATTCCTGCTATTGACCAAGGAGGACTGGACAAAGAAAGTGCAAATCTGCTCGGGGTTGCATTGTGGATGCCAATCTAAGTGTTCTCAACTTAGTCATTAAAAGAGAGAGAGAGAGAGAGAGAGAGAGAGAGAGGAGAGAGAAGGATATTCATGGACTTACTGATATTACTGTGCCTCATCGCCTGGGATCCCAAAGAGCTAGCAGAATTCACACACTCTTCAATCTCTCTAAAGAATGATGCCCACCAGAAGTCCCTAAACAAAGAAGGTAAGAAACCTAGAACCAAAGCACCCAAGATTCAGTGTCTTGTTACTCCATGTGTCCTCCAATGAAAACATCAGTGTGTTGCTCTTAGCTGGCTAAGAAAAATAAGAATATGCCAAACTTTTGTCCGAGAATGAAGAAGACCAAAGAAAAATGCCAGGAATAGATCGCCAAGAGATGGAGTGGCCTGAGAGCTTCAACCTCTGAGTCTGAGTCCAGCCAAAAATGAGATTTTCTAAGAGTAATAAATAGATCACAAATTGAAAACAAACAAACAAAAAACGAAACAAAACAAAAAAGAACTTAAGAGCAAAGTCTTAGAATCTAAAGTGACATGCAAAGAGCAGTGAATTAATTCTAAAACAAATGGCTGAATATTTTATGTAAATCTTATTTAATAAATATGTACATGAGTAAATATTCTTGACAGAGACTATAGCAAGAATAAATCCATAAAGACTATAAAAATTTAGCTCTAAAATTTAGGACAGATGGAAAATAAAATATAATAAACATGTATAAAGGATGGAATAAAACAAATTTTCAATCTCAACTCTGAAAATTCAACAAATGAACATCAAAGAATCATTTTTTTTCAGTAGATAGAAGTAGAACTTAAAACAAGGTATTTCTTTTTCAAATGACTGAGGAAGAATGAAATGATATTTAGTGAAATTTACAACAAAAAAAGCTATAGATATGTATATACATATATACATAGTTTTTGTTTCTTTTGATTAATTATCCTATATTACAACTGAAATTTTACCAATAAGTGTGGTTTATTTCAAGTATGAATAATACATGTAATCTTCTGGAAGTTTAATTAAATTAGTATTTATTTTTTCTTTAAAAGGCAAAATTTTAGACTAGATAGGGAATAGACCATATAATATTTTAGTAAATATATATTCCAGATTATTATATATATCTCAAATAAAAAGATTGCTTTCTAAGGTACATTACAATAAAATTAAATGAAAATAAGAACATCATAATTAATGAATAACAAAAGAGTAAATTAATTTTTAAAGAACTACATCAAACTGAAAAATTTGACCAAAATTGATTTACAGTCACCTCTATTTTTTTTAAGACATATAAAAATTATAATCCCTAAAGCATATGTATCAACTAAGATATGTAAGTAAATATGGAATAAGCAAAAATTATTTCTGGGTATTGTAGAAATAAAACATTTCTCCTCAAAAAAAAAAAAGAAAAAACCCTTCTGTACCAACTGGAAGAGAGACAGAGAAGCACTTAATTGCTGAGTAAATATTCATATTTGCATTTATATAAAGCAGATAGACTATCACAGAAATTTAAACAGTAAAGCAGAAGAAAGAACAATGAAAACTCAAGAGACAAAGCCCTCTGAACAGTCTCCTGCACATCTCCTCAGAGACTCCAGCTAATTCTGGTGCAACATTTTAACATATCTAGCGGTTATCTGGCCTGAAAACTTGGAGATAAATATACATTGTAAAAAATGGAGACTGGGGTTAACCTTTAGTGAGATTTATCCCTATATACTATGTTAGAGTTAGATTCACTATGTCTACAAGGAAACACTTCAAGAGAATGGAGAAAAAGATCATGTTCTATACATTTGTAAAAGGTGAAATAATTTTCACTTACCCTTGCAATGTCTGCAGTGGAAAATCAATCACTGTTTATAATGATCTGGTTTACCTGCTTGTAGACTATCCTTGACTTTGAATTATACTAAACTAGGTATTTTACAGAGAATTAGTGGCAATGCCAATGCAAATAATTCTGTCCTGTGAAGCAATTCACACTCCCTCCCAAACAAACAAACAAACAAACAAACAAACAAAAGTTGGGCAGACATTAGCATGTTTAGTTTAATGTGCTTCATCCATATAAATGTGTCTGCTCTTTACATTCTTTAAATTTTATGTAAACACTTGTCTCATTTCTTCATTAATAATTAACTAAAGAAAACTTTTAAGATATGTTCATTTTACATCTGTAAGAAAGTCATGATTTTATCTTTATGGAAATGTACATTTAAATATATACGGTAACAAGAAATTTGATTCAGACTGACTTAACATGCATAATAAAATACATAAGATATTTTGATCAATGTATCTGTGTACCCAGAAGATCAAGTGATCAGTGATGTCACTCTAGTCCCAAATTTTTCCAATTTATTTAATCTGTTTTCAGCAATTTGATTTTTCCTGGCTTTAAAGTTTTCAAGATAAATTTGAACACCCATCAAATATCCAGCCACATACCTTGCCAGCTTGAAAAGTTTATTTGAAACATAATTCCAAGCAAAAGTTCTATGGTTTTCTCTGAATGGACATATTTAATTTTCATGTTAACATGTCACTAGGAGATGAAGATGCTGTGATTGGGCTAATCCAGGTCATGTTTTACATGTGGGTAATCGGGAGAAAATATTTAGATAACAATATATAAAGGCTAAGCTCCTGGGAAAAAGAGAGACAAAATGTATTTAAAGCACAAACAACAGCACATAAAAAGAATTAAATTTTAAAAAGTTGTTCCATTTGTGTTGGGCAATTAGCTAGGCATGAGCAAGGAGGTTATAAAGAAGGTTCTGGCCACACCCTCTGTGCCCTACCTGCCCCCAGGTTTAACAGCCACACCTTCAGAGCCTCCCCTAAGGGCTAATAGCACTGGAAAGGCCTAGCCACAGAGGTGGCTCAAAAGCCAAAAGGGGACTTCTAAGAGCTGAGCATACATACAAAAGGTGCAACTTGCCCTTAAGTACCTTTAAGTTTACAACAAAAGCTCACTAGACACTGATAAATACATAAAGCATAAGTAAATTCAATTAAAACAGACTGCATCCTGGGTAGACACATGTGCAGAAGCCAAAATATTATACAACCACCAGCTGTCGATCAAAAATGTCAATCAAAGCCAAATGTTCACATACCCAAAATAGGCTTAGAAAGATAAAGCTAAAGCTTCTCAGTGCCATTGCCACTCATGCTTGGGCAGTGGCCTGCTTTCACTCTTCCAAGTATCTTTACTTATCTACTCAATAAACTCTATTCTGGTCTCGGGTCTCCAATTCTTTGGTGCATCTGGGACTAGAATGGAGCAACCTGGTAACATCTTGTTTGTCAATTTAGAAATTGTGAATTTTGTTTATAAATATTAGCATCAATAGATTCAGTCAATTTATTTATTTATTTTTTAATATATGAAATTTATTGTCAAATTGGTTTCCATACAACACCCAGTGCTCATCCCAAATTCAGTCAATTTAGACATGAGTATATGTATAGTTTGTATGATGATAAAGAGAAGAGCTTTTAAAGTATTCACCTTCTAGGGGCTCAGTCAGTTGGGCCTCCGACTTCGGCTCAGGTCATGATCTCAGGGCTTGTGGGTTGGAGCACCACCCAACCCCCTCCCAACCCCTAGGATCTGTGCTGACAGCTCAGAGCCTGGAGCCTGCTTCGGATTCTGTATCTCCCTCTCTCTCTGCCCCTTCCCCACTCATTCTCTCTCTCTCTCTCTCTCTCTCTCTCTCAAAAATTAAACATAAAAAAAAGTATTCAGCTTCTATGAAAACAATAATATTTGCAAAACATAATTAGTTACCTAATACATATTTGAAAAATAAGGGCTGTTGTATTTTTTCATAGCAGTAATCTAAAATTCATCTTAGTACTATTTTTTCATTTTTTTATCATTTCTGAAATTTATTATTTATCCACTTTTCTTCTATCTTTCTAAAATAATTCTTATACTGCAGGACATACTTTTTAACATTCTTACACCAACCCAAAAGTTTACCTAAATAGTTAAATGATAAACATCAATTGTAGGTTTATTTTCTGGGAATCTTTCTCTTTACCTCCTGGGAATCTGGTTTCCCCAGAAATAATATGTAAGTATAGTAAATCCCCAATGAGTCAGTCAGCTGCAGTAGTTGATAAACAGTGCTATGCTGGGGTATCAAATGTAACAGAAATTGGTTATTCAACATTAAAATAGCGTGCATTATTTAATAATAAACAATACATTTAGGTTGCTGGAGTATGGATCCACTCAGATTTTTCCTTTCATATTTACATCTATATATTTAGCAGTAAAATTTATGCTAACTTTCTTGATAAAGAAAATGTAATATCAAGCAGAAACAGATACAGGAGCACAAATATATGTTTTTATTTAAGCAAAAATTCAAATATTCAAACCCTCTGCTTGTAATTTTTATTTTGTATAGCACTAATAAAAAGTAAAACAATCTTCCAATTTCATCTCTGATATGTAAAGAACTTGAAAGACATATATCCTGTCCTTACAAAGGAAAAAAAATAGTCAAATTGAAAGTCAATTAACTTCTTTTGGTTCATCAGGGATGCGGGGTCAAAGGTAAACTGTCATCCCAACAGTTAGAGAGGCATGAACATCCAGAAAAATACAACTGAAATTTGTTTATCTGGAACAAATTTCCAAATAAGACATCCAGATGGCTGACAGACACATGAAAAGATGCTCAACATCACTCATCAATCGGGGAAATACAAACTAAAACCACAATGAGATACCACCTCACACCTGTCAGAATGGCTAAAAGAAAACAACAGATGGTGACGATACAGAGAAAGGGGAATCCTTTTGCACTGTTGGTGGGAAGGCAAACTAGTGCAGCCACTTTGGAAAGCAGTATAGAGATTCCTCAAAAAAATTAAAAATAGAGTTACCCTATGACCCAACAATTGCTGATACATTGCTGATTCAAAGGGGGATTACAAAATGCTGATTCAAAGGGCCACACGCACCCCAATGTTTATAGCAGCCCTATCAATAATAGCCAAATTATGGAAAGATCCCAATGTTCATCGACTGAGGAATGGATAAAGAACTGGTTTATATATACAATGGAATATTACTCAGTTATCAAAAAGAATGAAATCTTGCCATTTGCAACAACGTGGATGGAACAAGACTATATTATGCTAAGTGAAATAAGTCAGCCACATAAAGATAAATATTATGATTTCACTCATATGTGGAATTCAAGAAACAAAACATATGAACATCAGGGAAGGGAAGGAAAAATAAGATGAAACAGAGAGAGAGGCAAACCATAAGAGACTCACAAATAGAACAAATAAATGGGCGATGAGCATTAAGGAGGGCACTTCTTGGGATGAGCACTGGATGTTATATGTAAGTGAGGAATCACTAAATTCTACTTCTAAAATCATTATTACACTCTATGTTAAGTAACTTGGATTTAAATAAAATTAAAAATAACTAAATAAACTTCATTTATTTCACATGTAGAGAATACACTGAACATATATTTTATAGTGTATTATTTTAATGCAGTTTATAATAATTCTCATATTCAATAATCAAAACAATAATAAAATAGGTTTACCTGCATTAATATTAAAAGACAAGCAATTTCACATTGTAGTTTTATTATAAAATATTGGGTTGATAAAACATTATATAAAAGTTAGTTGAGTGTGTAAGCACATTTAAGTAAAAGGAAAAACCATACTATATTTCAGAAAATTACATTTTGAATTTTTTTCTGGTCATCTAGAGGAGCAACCACTGCTAAAAATAACCTATTCCCTTTATGCAAACATTATTATCAAAGAAATTGCAAATCAGATGCTTACTTCAAGGCTTATTCATTTCTGAGTAATTTAGAATTCTGTATTTTTGTCTTTATGTGTGTATGTCTATGTGTTTGTGTTTGCTCTCAACTTTTTGAAGGTGTTGGGAGTTATTCGAATTGGAAAAAAGTTGCCTCCTTGAAAAACTCATCCTTCTCTTTCTCATAATTAAATGTGATCTCTGTTTATAAAATTTACCTCTACCTATTCTGGATGAAAGGCACCTTGTGCTCAGTTCTCCACATTATATTGTGGACTAAAAATGGAAATTCTTGTATGCTTTTACATTTAAGTAGAATAAATCTCTATGAAAGAAAATAATACCTGAAAATACCAACTAATGGTTATTAGATATGATTTCAATGAACATGTTGCTGACATTTAAAGAGACAAACCACTTGAAATGTTTAACAAATTCATTTTTAACATCATGTGATAAAAATGTAACTATATTTTTCTCCAACATAAAAGTCTCATATTTCAAGGAAAATGTACATACATAAAAGGGAAGATTGCCGCACATACCACAGACAATAGATGCATGCCTGCAACTCATTCAATGCTGTTCATTCTCTTTTTGCTATTGCCTTTACCGTTTGAAAATAAAATAACTGCTTGAAAATTCATTCACTGGAAAAATAAACATCAAGTACTAATTAATCATTTGCAATACTTTTATCCTAGACAAGCTTGGGAAATAAGAAAGAATTTCATATTCATGGAGGTAGGAGGAAAGTAATTTTTAAAAGGCATGGTATGGACCCCAGAATAGATGAGAACAGCTGTGTACTGGGATAGACAAGGACAGGTGTGGAAGTATCCAATCAATAAAAATACAAATGTTCACGTAAGGGCATTTTGTTAGAAATAATGTGGTTATAGTTGCTACTCAGAATATACAGAAGGTTGGTTAAATGGTCCAAATAAAAGCAAAGCTGATACAATATAATCTGAACAACAGAAGCCTGGTGAGGTCATGTTAATAGCAATCAGATGATGAACCATTGGAAACAAGCTTTGAACAGTGAGGGAAGTATCAGGTACAGGGGCATCAGTCAAAACTGTTTTGATGATGAGACTTTCTTTCATCTCCAAATCTAGCCATTCCCTACTTTCCATAACAACAGTATAAGAATAAGAATACACATCAGAACAGCTAGAACAATGTTATCTTGTTCAAGTCCCGCATTGGACTCTGTGTTGACAGTGCGGAGCCTGCTTGGGATTCTGTCTTTCTCTGCCTCTCTCTCTCTCAAAATAAAATAAACTTAAGAAACAAAACAAAACAAAAGAAAAAAAGAACAATGTTATCTTTTCATATTATTAATATGCATTCTTAATTGCTCTATGAGAATAGAGATGAGATGTAATAACATTTAGTTGTTTACATACTATTAATTGGATGTTTGAAAAGCATTGGGGTACCAATTAACAAAGTGTAGTTTATCCTGGCATCAGACCAGGAATATATGCAGCGGAATCAAACAAATAATGAAATGTATTATAAAATCTGACGCAGAACCAAGGATGGAACCAAATGTGTGTATTCTAGAAATGCTACAAGCAAATTTTGTTGTTTTAGATCACGTAAATCATGTCTTCTGTTGCAGCTCATATGGTCCTGAAGAAAACAAGATGTATAATTTTCATTTTTGTTTTTGTTTTTACTTTTTCATTCGATGTGTTTTTTTTTTTTTTCTTATTAAGGTATAATGAAGATATTATACTGGTTTCAGGTATACAACACAATGATTCCACATTTTTATATATTGGTATACATTTTGAAATGGTCCCCACAATAACTCTCGGTAACATCTGTCACTTTATAAAACTAAAACAATGTTATTACTGTATATTACATTCCCATTACTAATTTATCTTAAAACTGGAACTCTGTACTTCTTAATCTCCTTCACTCATTTTCCTCCCTTCTCTGTATGGACCTGGGTTTTTTTTTGTTGTTGTTGTTGTTGTTTGTTTGTTTGTCTTAGATTCCACATATAAGCAAAATCATGTAGCATTTGTCTTTCTCTGACTTACTTCACTCAGCATAATACCCTCAATGTCCATCCAAGTTGTTGCACATGGCAAGATTCATTCTCCTCTATGGTTGAGTAGTATCCCATTGTATATATATATATACACAACACATCTTCTTTATCCAGTCATCCATCCATGGATCCTTGCATTGTTTCCATATGTTGGATATTCTAATGTTTTCCAAAGAAAATATTCATTTTCCAAGAACTTTAGTATTAGTGTAAACATTAGGTTCTAGGTAGACTTTTAAGTCTGTTACATTACTACAATTTAGGGATGTTTAGCTTGATATCAGTGTTGCTAAATATAGCAATTGTTACTTTTAACCATTGACTAATACGAATTACTGACCTTTGGCTATTTAATAGCAAGGCACTTTGCTTAAAAATTTTGGCACTAATTACATTACTGTCTTTAGGGCCATGAACAAAGAAGATTTAAAATATAACTTAGTAGGAGGATAGATCTAGCCTTCCATTATATTCTACCCAAGTTCATAAGAGTGCTGTGATTTTCAGGATCACCTTTCCCTAGAATTGTCAAAGTTAAACATAGCATTTCTCAAAAACAATAAGCAGGTACACATTTAAAATTGCATTCATAAAGTTTCATTCAACTTACATAGAAATAAAAATGAGTATGTGATTATCTACCTTCAGTAATGGAGGAAATGATACAGAAGTAAAAAAAAAAAAAAAAGAGAGATATATTTAAAATAGCATGTGGCTAGCTAGCACTTATTTCATCCTACCATGTGTGTCCTCTAGAATATTTATAATAATAAATTAAAAGATGAATTATTATTTGACACTACTGTTAGAATCTGGACTGATTACCACAAAGTATATTAACAACAGAACAAAAAACTCCTGTCCTGCAGAATGGCACACTTAATTTTATCACAAATACAATCACTAAATCCAATGAAAATGAGAGATGGATATGGAGACAGAGTAAAAAGAAATCTGCTCCAAAAAAAAAAAAAAGTAAATATTATCAGAAGCCAAAACCAAATAGGACTGTGAATGCTGAGTGGGGATGTGTGTCTAACCTTGATTTTCCATTTGAAACATCTGCTGAACCCTAGTGAACTTAAATTTCTATTTGAGGGTCACATGGATTTGAGAGAAAAGAGGTAAAATCTGGAAACTATCTTAACTTCATGGTAAAATAAAAGCTTTCACATGAATATGGACCAAAAAGTTCCATACCTTAAATAATGATGAATTATTTCCTCTAATAAATTTCAAATCATTCTGACTTTCCATTGACATCATACAAATGTGGTATTTAAAACACTTAATTATAGATACCAACTTTATAGGCTCCTGCTTCCTATATAAGAGTACAATACTGAAAAAAAGTCAAAAAGCAAACACATATTAACATTACTTGTGTATATTTCTAATGAGCCTGTACGAATTTCTATCACCACGATATTTAAAAAATTACTGATTGCAGCATGCAATCATAGAGATGCTTTTATAAAAGATTTATTAATTTTTGACACCACATTTCTGAATGCCTTAGATATATAGGTATTTTTTGTTGTTGTTGTCCAAAGTTAACATTTTGAAGTTAGGATCTGTTGCTTAGGAATTTAATCCATGGGATAAATTTACACTCAACCTCAAAGTTGATTGTAACAATAAATAAATATGTGAAATCTTTTCTTATAGAGAGACTGGGGAAATATCTCTTTAATTTTTTTTTTCTTTCCAGCCAAATATTTTCCTTTTAAAAAATACTCTCAGGATAACTGTCAGTTTTTTTCCCTAGTCAAAAAGTAGAATAACATTTTTTTGAAAAAAAAATCTGCAGGGATTCTCTTTCGGCACACAGCAGGGTTTGACCCCATGTGGACTTACTCCCTGGAGTGAGTAATTGTCCAGCTGAAGGAAGGAATGAAGAATGATCTCACAGCCTGAAAGCCAGAGAGAAACCACAGAGACTTGAAAGACAAAAGGATACTATGTTGCAACACTCTCTTGATTCTTCTTTTTTCCCCCTTGCATGACTGTGATTTAATTTTTGTGGCCCTATACATTTGATGTACTGCTTATTTCTTTCCCTACTGCATAACGAACTCATAAATCTTATATGTGGGAAACGGGATTTTTTCTCTCTATAAATAGTGATAGCATTTAACTCAGATTATCTAAAACCGTTATTGTGTTAAACAGAAATCATGGAGCAGAAGAAGAGGAAAATTGGCTCTATGTTCCTTTGAATTTTTTTTGGACATTTCTCTCCCTTGTAATTCCACATCAGCATGAATTTATCACAACTGTAATGAAAGAAACCTTATAAGAAATCATTTGTGAAAGTACACTTTTACCTACATCATTTGGTAAACTTCCAAAGCAAATCAAGTAAGTCTTACGTACCTTATTGACAGTAGAATGAATTTTTAAGTGTTAGTCATTATTTTGTTTGATTTTTTTGGGGGGTCTGTGTTTCTGGGTGAGTATGTGGGTATTGTATCTTTTCTTGTGTAATTTCAGTTTGTGTTTTCCATTCTAAAATAGTTTTCCTAAGTTTCTGAAATCAAAAGCCATCACAGAGAAATGATTCATAACATTGTTTGGAAAATAGTTATAAATAGTGATAATTATAATCTTTTAATAATATAGCTAATAAGTCAAATATCATGACCATCCCTTGCAACATTTCATGTGTTAAGGTAACATTAAACTTTCCTCTGTTTTAAAATTATACCATGTACTCTAAAAATCTTTTCAATAAACTCTGAAATTTTGAAACTGTGTTCTTTACACCATGATGACTGACCACTTCCTTTTGGAACTGCATTTGATATATTTAAATTTAACCAGCTTTATTTACACATATGATGACTACATATTAAATAGTTATAATTAATGAATATTCTCCTTCATTCTGCATATTGTTTATTCTTAGTATACCTTTAATAATAACACATTAAGAGATATCTGAAGAGTTACAGAGGACGTAGGAATGACTGGAGGAACCAAAAACTCTAGAAGTGTGGCAAATAAGATATACCCTTGTGGAAAGGCCCAAGGAAAGCATAAAAAGGAAGAACTCATTTATTTTTTTAAGTTTTTACTTATTTATTTTGAGAGAGAGAGAGGAGTGGGGGAAGGTCAGAGAGAGAGAGGAAGAGAGAGAGAATCCCAAGCAGGTCCCATACTGTCAAGCACAGAGTCCCACGTGGGTCTCAAGCTCATGAATAGTGACTATAACCTGAGCCCAAATCATGAGTCAGATGCTTAACTGACTGAGCAACCCAGATGCCCCAAGGAAAAACTCATTTAAACTCAGGTAGATTTTCCACCAATCTGTGATTTCAGTACAATTTTACCCATTCAATGCTGATTTTAATCGTAAATCATGCCGTAATCCCTACCTCTACCCTACCAAAGGAATCGCCCTCTCTCTCTGTCTCTTTCTGTCTCTCTCTGTCTCTCTCTCTCACACACACAACAACAACAACAACAACAACAACAACAACAACAACGTATAAATCGGGAAGTTGGGCATATTGCACACAGCCGGGATATAAAAGTAAATGCATGTATGCTGGTTCACCAGAGTGAGTTCATGGGAAGGTATTGGGGAGCCAGGGAAAAATAAAGTAGGTAGCTTCTAAGGACCAGAGAAGGATGTGGCTTTACATGATGAATGTTGGTTCTCTGCAGAATCATCTTCTATTTTGTGCATATAGGATAGGATCTCTGTCTCTCTCTTACTCCATGTAGATAAGACAAAGGTGTGATTGATGCGATCATATATCTAATTTCAAAGCCAGAAATTGTTTTAGAGTGAAATGATGCAATAAAATGAATACAATTTTTCTGATAAAATCATTTTATCATGTCAAAGGACCAGTGGAATAATTCTGCTCAAGATCGACGTTCAAAAACAAGTTTGTTTATACAATGAAAATAGTATATATATATATATATATATATATATATATATATATATAATAAAAGCAAAATACAGAAATATGCTGTTGATATTAAAAGATAACATAAAAAGTGTAATTTGTTGCTACATATTCCAGTACTCTAATGAGTTTCTGAGCTTAGCTATTACTAATGTCAGGGTATTTTCCTTAAAAACAAATTGATTTTTCAATGTGATCTAATTATTTTTAATTTTTTAAATAATTGCCTAGAGCTTTGTATCATTGTATCTTCGTGATTAAAAATTTTGGAAGGGTTGGCAGTATCTATTAACTCTTCTCTTTTGAATATAGTTTTTTTTTTTTTAATAATATTCTCCTTGGGGTTCCTGGGTGGCTCAGTTGGGTAAGCAACCAACTTCGGCTCAGGTCATGATCTCGTGGTCTGTGGGTTCGAGCCCCAGAAGGGGCTCTGTAGGGACAGCTCAGAGCTGGAGCCTGCTTCAGATTCTGTGTCTTCTCTCTGTCCCTCCCCGCTAATGCTCTGTCTCTCTCTTTCTCAAAAATAAATAAACATTAAAAAAGATAAGAATATTCTTCTTAAATATGCTGAAGGTTCTGGTCAGCTGAGAACAAATTCAGTTAAATGCAGGACTTCTTAAAATTCCATTTTTAATTGAAATCTGTAAAAATTGCAGGCCAAATATTTTTACAAGTATACTTTGTTTTTGTTTGTGTTTTGCCTCCATTCTGCCTATTTTGGGCAAATATGTTAAGAAGATAATATTTATCAATTAAATTATCACTATTTACAAATATTTGAATGTATTGCAAAATTTATATGCTACAAAATTGTAGATTTTCTAATTTTCATTCCATTTAAGGTAAATATTATGAATGTATCCAATTAAAAATATGAACCTGTTGGGGCACCTGGGTGGCTCAGTCAGTTAAGCATCTGACTTCTGCTCAGGTCATGAACTCACCAGTTCCTGAGTTCTAGCCCTGCGTCAAGCTCTGTGCTGACAGCTCAGAGCCTGGACCCTGCTTTGGAATCTGTGACTCCCTCTCTCTCTGTCCCCTCCCCTACTCATGCTCTGGTTCTTTCTCTCAAAAAATAAACATTAAAAAAAAATGAACCCATCAAACGATTCTTTCCACATGTTCAGATATTCCAAAGTTTAATCAAATAATTTTAAAATTAAATGGTATTTCAGGGCGCCTGGGTGGGTCAGTAGGTTAAGTGTCCGACTTCAGCTCAGGTCATGATCGCATAGTCCGTGAGTTCGAGCCCTGCGAGCCTGCTTCGGATTCTGTGTCTCCCTCTCTTTGCCCCTCCCCCGCTCAAGCTCTGTCTCTGTCTCAAAATAAATAAAAAGCATTTAAAAAAAATTTTAAATAAAAAATTAAATATTTCATTATTTAGTTCACTTATATTTGTCTTGTTATGTGGAATGAATTTTTATAACTTTCTTTTCATTAATTTTAATTCTCTACAAAATTCAGGAGTTTAATATTTTGGGGCCTCATTGGCAATTTTAATATTAATTTGGTAAAAAGTAAAAATAAAAAATAAATTTAAAAAAAGCATTGAATACCACCGCATGTCACTAATTTTTTCCAAGTTTTAAGTTCTAATTAACAATGAGCAGCAAAAAGAGAAAATGAACATTATCATGCTGGAGCATTTTTATGTATTCAGCATCAGCATCAGGCTCCTTGTATTAAAATAAGAAAGAAAGAGTTGTGGTGTTTGCATGTGCATGTATACATGTGTGTGTATGCGTGTGTAACTTTTAATAACTTAAGCTTCTCATCAATTGGTAGACCATTACATCTTGTTTGGATAGAACCAAGAGGTGTATATTTACCACAATCTATTGCAAAGTCATTTCGGATCCACAGTTTTCTGACTATAGTAAAAAACGGACTAAAATTTAAAAAAAAGTTGTTTACACAATGACATTTGCCTCACCAAATTTAGAATATATTTTGTCATTGAAAAAATAATTTTATTATTGATGTAACTTTTAACTAAGTTTATAACATACTTTACAATGCCATAAACCCATCTTTAATGAAATGTACTTTCAAAAGCTTTACTTCTATTTCATAAATTGGATGAATGTATTTGAGCCATTTTTGCAGCTACCCAATTTTCTATTTGATGCATTAGATGAGATTGTTATAAAACTGTCTACCTTTACGTATTTGCAAATATTTTCTTATATTGATAAATTCACAGGTACCAATTCAATTTTCTAAGTACATAAGAAATCTTTGATTAAAATGATAAGGGGCGCGTAGGGGGCTCGGTCAGTTAAGCCACTTACTCATGATTTTGGTTCAGTCATGATCTCCCGGTTCATGGGTTTGAACCCCATGTCCAGCTCTGCGCTGACAGCACTGAGCCTGCTTGGTATTTCTCTCTCTCTCTCTCTCTGCCCCTCCCTCACATTCTTTCTCTCAAAATAAATAAACTTAAAAAAAACTGTTTAAAAAATGAACATTAATTCAGAAAAAGAATCATTTGACCTAAATAAAAAGTGAATCTTCAGAGTGATATGAAAATGTTACTTCTGCAGTTGAACATGCAATATTTTCACCATATTTTACAACAGTACTCATTGATGAAGTGGATGGTGATGTTTATGCAGCAGATTTGAGTTGTCTGGTCTCATGACTTCAGTGATATACTCACTACCTCTTTCTGTCATGGTCCATTGCTAATGTCAACAAATATTTTGTTCATCATGAGCTGTCTTAAAAGAAAATGTGGTACATTTATTTCATTTAAAATGCACTATCTTTTATTAGCTCACTGTTACTTAATGGGCTTACTACAGAAATTTAAAATTGTATAATTAACCAACAAAAGACAAGTAACTCTAGAGTTGCACTATGGAAGAAATGATGAAACACCAGTCTTAGTCAGTTTGGGCTCCTGTAACAAAGCATCATATATTGGGTGGCTTAAACAAAAAAAATATATTCCTAATAGCCCTGTGGGCTGTCAACTCCAAGGCTGAGGTGCCAGCAGATTCAATGTCTGGTGAGGGCTCACTTCCTGATTCACAGAAGCTCTTCTCACTGTGTCCTCACCTGGCATTAAAAAGAACGAGAGAGTTCTCTGGAGCGTAATCCCGCTCATGAGTATTCCATCCTCATGAACTAATCACCTCTCATAGTTCTAACCCACTAACATCATCATCTCGGGAGTCAGAATTGCAACATATGAATTTGGAGTAGACAAACATTCAGTACAACTATCACTGGAGCTTGCAGATGATTCTTTACATTTATCATACGATTATACATCCTCTATTTCCATACTGTCAGGAAAATAAAACAACCCTGACCACCTAAAGATTTTGTACCAATGAAGAAGAGAGAAAGAACACAATTTATTATTGAGTGTGTACATTCATTTCTTATTTTGCTGTGACAGGATACTATATACTTAGTGGATTAAACCATATAAAGGCATTCTCATATAGTTCTGCATGTCAGAAGTCCTAAAATCAGGATGTCTGCACGGCTGCATAATTTGTGGACTCTAGTGGAAAAGCTGTTTCTTTGTTTTTTCCAGCTCTAGAGGCTGTCCACATGCCTTGACTCCTAGACTTTCATTACCCCACCCTCTGCAGCTGTCAATGTATCTCCTTTTCTGCCTCTGCCTCTTCTGCATTTCTTCCCCTTACAAGGATTCTTGTGATTGCATGGACACATCTGGGTAATCCTATCTCAAATCCTTAATTTATTCACATATGCAAAATCCCTATTACTATTTAACACATTCACTGGTTCTGGGGATTAGGACTGGGACATCTTTTTGAAGCCATTATTCTTTCTACCTACGTAAAAATTAATAACATGCGTGTAGGGAGCACAAAAAGGGATACAGAATTAGAATAAAATCTCAGAAACGCCATACAGCACAGCAGAAGAAAAAATAAATTCTCTGATCTTCTTGAGAGACCCAAACCTATGCTTCCTAACAGTTTTCTTTACATGTCCTGAGAGACCACTGACCTAATTTGAGTGGTGAAGTTTTATATATCTAGAGGTCATTTGTTTGGCAAACTTGGAGATATCCCTATACTGTAAAACCTGGAAAACAACTCAGTCCTCAGAGAGATCTCTATTCCACTGGTCAGAGTAAGGACTCAGTTTCACATGTTTCCAAGGAAACATTTTAAGAAAAAGTGGAAGGGAATGCCAAAGAAAAACTGTACCTGATTGAGTTAACAAAGGGAGACTTTACTCTAGACTATTTTATTTATTTTTTTTTAATTTTTTTTTCAATGTTTATTTATTTTTGGGACAGAGAGAGACAGAGCATGAACAGGGGAGGGTCAGAGAGAGAGGGAGACACAGAATCGGAAACAGGCTCCAGGCTCTGAGCCATCAACCCAGAGCCTGACGCGGGGCTCGAAATCACGGACCGCGAGATCGTGACCTGGCTGAAGTCGGACGCTTAACCGACTGCGCCACCCAGGCGCCCCTACTCTAGACTATTTTAATAAGAAGGAAGGGTTGAACTCAGTTCTGCTGAAAGAAAATGTGGGAGAGCTTGTAAGTGCTGGGTCCAGCTAGTGAAAAAGTAGTGGATGAAACTTTGGGGATGTAGGTCAACGGGATTAGACCATGTATGCTTGCTAATTTGTACTTACCAAAGTTAGGCTCCTCAGTCCCAGAGAGCCTGAGAGATAGGAGCTCTATCTTTCTTAAAATTACATTTCAAAGGGATGACTCCAGTTCCTTGAGAAAGACAGTCCCGGGTTATAAAACTTGCCAGAGGCTGGAGGGGATTTGCATCTCAGTGGGTAGAAAAAGAATTACATTGTGAGTTTCCTAAAGTAAATGCTCAGAGACAAATGAGGTAAGGGGCCTAGATTTAGGAAGAAACCTATCTGTAAAGTTGGATCAGATTGAGGGCAACATGAAGTAAGTCTTGGTCAGGGAAAACTACCTTTTTGCTCCTTGGAAATGAAGAAAGACATTTTACTTACCCTTACATTGTACCTACATCTTACCTCTAAGTTTCTACGTTTCTTCCCAACCTCATAGACTGGAAGCTTGGTTTCTAGCCAGTTCAACACGTGACCCTCAGGACGACCATGTTCAATACTTCTATCATGCTGGATGGTATCAGCTGCTTGGAACTACTTCTGTCTAAGAACATTGCATGTTATCAGTGATTGCAGACCCTGAAAGGGAGTTTTTAGTTATGGGGAACGTGCATATATCCAGGAAAAGAAGAAAGGGTTCCTGATGGTATTTTTTTTTTTGAGGTTTGGCCGTGTGTTAAAATAAGAACTCTACTCTGCAGTTATGCATCGTGCACCTCAGCAGAAACTGGAAATACAATGCAAGCCCACCCTGATATGTTAATATACCCTTGAATAATGTTTCACAACAGTAGAGAGAAAATTTTGACATGAATTCTGAACCAGAAAGAACCCTGGGATAGCAAGATAAACTAAGGAAATTGTGAGCAAACTCTGACTTCAGTTGTTGCTGCATTCAGCAATGACACATTGTAAGAATCTGGTTATTGGCAATAGAGAAGACTCTGTAACCATGAGAAAATCAGAAACAAGATATCTATTTTTCTGTGGACAATGCGCACCCACGCAGCTTGATGTCTATGAGGTACGATGGAAAGTGGAATTACCTCCAGGAAAGATAATCTTTTGAAACAATTGTTAACTGGAGCTAGGACATAGCTGAAAACTAAGCTGCAGCTGGAAAATTGAGAGGCATATCCAGAAACAATCCTGGAATTGATCAGGCTCTGCCTATAGAACTAGATAAGGGAAAATGCAGAGATTACTCAGGAATGAAAATACTGATCTATAGAATAAAACCAAGGCTTGAAGACCTCAAAAAGCATATTCAGAGTTTTGAAATATGTAAGGCCATGGCTCTCTAATTTTTTTTCCTCCACAAGTATTAACACAATAACAAAAACTGCTGAATATGGCATTTCAATGTAAGTGGATAAATTAATAATGCACAGGCACATCTTCTCTATAATCTGTTTAAACTGTTCAAATGGCGGTATAAATGATAAGTGTTTAAGATAATCTGTTTATGAAGATATATTTGGGTGTCTGCATGCATGGGGACACAAACGGAAGAGCTGAATACCTGTAACTATTTTAAACCTATAATACATAATCAATATTCTTTTAAGTGTTACCTAGTAAAGTCATTTTCTTTCCTTCAAAATCTTGATTTTTGATATATGTATATAATTTGATATGTATATAATTCATCTTAAAAGTATAAATAATATTATCATTTAGATAATCTCTATGATAAAAAGATAATTTCAAAAAATATATTTTAGTATTTATATCTATGTATTTAAAGAGTTAATTTGAGGGAAAATAAATCACTCAACATGCATATGATTTTAAATGGGAAAAGAATAGGCACAAACTATTCTGCCCTATTGCTTTCAGGAGATTAAACTTTATGCCAGGCTTTCCTTGTCCTTTATATCTAGAGACAGAAAGTCACCTTGGGGCATATCATCTTCTTTGTTCTGCTAGAAGATATATGATTTTCCTTTTTTATCCATGCAAATGTTATGCCAGAAGGCACACTTAGACAGGGTGAGGGTGGAGAAGGACCTATTGTGTCCTCACAAAGGGAGCTCCTTACAAAGTTTTCTGGCTGCAGAGCTATCACAAGGGTAGGAGTGGAAAGTCCACTGCAGAGCAAGTAGCCTTCCGGGAGCCGAAGGCTAGACACTCACTCCTTCCACTCCATTGTTCAAATCTGTGGGACCCTCTGATGGGCTGGAAGGTTTGGAGGAAAAGACACAGCTAAGAGGCGCACCCCATGAAAGATACCAGCTTCATGGTGATTGACTTGTGATCAATACTAAAGACTGAAATTCCTGAGTATATGGCTAAGGATGACTATAGTGTTTGGGGGAAATATAAGGATGATTGGTTAAATGTGTAAGGGCTGCTGTGCTCACATTGCCCCCAGTGCCCAGTGATTTGAAACAAGCAGAAGATCACATTAGCAGGGAACGAATGTCCATTACAAGAGGCAAGTCTGGTTTACCAGCAGCCAACTCAAGTCACTGAGAAGCAGGAGCTGTGACAGACTGGTGAAACCCCACGTTTTCTGCCTAATACTTGGGAACTTAGTTGGATATAAAAAAAGCCCTGGAATTTTGGTCAATTAGAGGTCTTTAAGAAAAATAAACTTCCTAGTAGTAAGGACAAATCAGGGCAGGAGGGGAGAGGAGGGATACATGTGTCCGATATATATTATAAAACAAAGATTGGTTTCATGTGCTGCTGTGAATTGACCTAAGTAAGGGTTGTTCACTTTCAATGGATATTTTAAAAATCTTATTATAAGCCTACTTCCTGCAAGCATGCTATCAGAGTGTATGATATAAGGAAAGTGAATTTCAGACTGAATTCTGTCACACCTGCAAACATTTATTAGCAACCAATCAAGAAAATAGTTATAGAACCAATTGGTAAGCTTGAAGAAGCCATCAGCTCTCTGGCCTTTTAGCCACTCTAATAAGACTTTAAATAAATACAGTAATGGTATTCAATTCACCTTCTAGTTTAATTACACAACAACATTTTTTTTCATATTTGTAGTTGGGATGTGTTTTGTCAGTATCTAGGCTTTATTTCCAAGGGAAAAAAATTCCTCAGTCTTTTGAAACCCAACAAAGTACTCCTGCTACGCCAAAAGTGTCTTAAAGTTAATTATAGATAATATTACATATACAAATCAAGTTGACTAAGCAAGTACAACAATATAATTTTTTTTCTGGATTACTTGTAATGTATCCTTCTAAAACATGAAAAAGAATTTGGGAGAAATATTCAGGAAAGTTCCTGGTAGAGGTAATAGCAATTTGAAAAATGAATGGGTAGGAATCGTAACTTAGCTTCAAATTTTAGAAGTAGGAAGAAACTAAACTATATAGTTTTAAAGGGATAAACTGTTTCACTTCAGATAAGCTGTTATACTCACAGACTTGAGGTTAGAGCAGGGAACTGGATATTTAATGTGCCTTGGTATTTGTCTACTTCTTGGCCTGTTTGGTCGTTACATAAGTATGATGATTCAACAGTCTGCACACTTATAAATTCTCTAGTTTTCTTTATTATGTTGTATGTGAATAACAGGTTTAATGGAAAATATTTTAAATATTAAAAACAGAAACAATAAATGTGGATGGATAGTGGGGAAATTCTCAAATTTACTAAAGTGAATCTGTAGAAGTTTTGCTCATAATATGCTTCAGCTGGTATATGAAGAATGATTTGAGGATTTTCAGAAAGAAAGTGAGCATTCTAGGGCACACTGACTAGAGATGTGGAAAAGCTTTGAAAAATGCTTAGTGTAGCTGTAATGTAAGGTGAACACAGGAGTGTGGTCTAGTAAGAATTCATAAAGGAAAGCAGAAGGCCGACTAAGAATTGTTTCATATTCCCAAATCAACAACTTCATATCTTATTCTTTGAAATGTGAAGCCATTTAATTTAAACAGACTCAGTAGGCAAAAGAACCAAGAATAAAATCTTGGGAATTATTTCCATGAAATGATTGGATAGAAGTTGACTGCATGAACATGAACTTAGTGCTATTATAATTTGATCATCCTCAGCATTAAAGGTAAGGGAACTGATTTACATTGTGCTTAAGTAATTTGCACACAGATAGTGGTGGCGAGATTCAAAGACCGCCAATTCAGAATGGACCTACCATTGAATTACTGAAGTAAAGTATAAGTGGAAATTACTGATAATAAGCAAGTTGATGAGCCAGTTCTGGAGGGTTACTTGAATATCCTATTACTAGATGTTTGGAATGCAAACCCAGCTGTGATTTAGGTGTCAAATGCCCAGACAGATATAACAGAGGGACCTATTAGGAAGAGGACTGTAGTGAATGGTATATCAAGGTACGGGGATTTAATGCAGTTGGGTGTTTTACCCGAGGCCACCAGAATGTCCTAAAAAAAAATGTTCACACCAGTCTCCAACAGATCTTGCAAAATATATAGAAGAACAGGTGAGCAAATTTCATTCAAGAAGCTACAAAGGGATTTTTGTTTGCCTGATGACTATATTTCAGTCAAAAGAAGAGGTTAGAGGCAGCAACTTTTTGAAAAAGCTTATATAATTGAAGATCATATGTTACATTTATCCCATACATGCCTTGATTTTGTTCAAGCTTTAAGTAGAATCTGCCAAAACGCAACTCGATTCACTTTCTCTCTTCCTGAAACAACTGAAATTATAAGAAAAACAGTGCGTTTATAGCAACTGATATTTTACATTGAAAAATGACAGAAATGTAGGTTATAAAATATTGTTTGTTTTTTTTAAAGTTCGATATAATGGAAATGTAGGATGAGTATTTAACCAAGCCAGGTTTTCCAGACCATTATTCAATGCCTGACAGGAGTGGTGTATTGCAATAGTTTACTCAATAAAAGATATACCAAGATCAGGATTCAGATGTATAGATGTTACGTTATAATACAAGGGAGATAAACATGCATCATATTCAGTTTCTGGTAGGAAAACAGTGTGCCAAAAATCTAAAGTAGATTTTTAGATTGTGGTTACACACAAAGAAGCAAAAGCATTTCTGAAAATCTTTGTTGCCATGTAGGTCAGGTTTCTAAAGGGCTACAGAAGACAAGGAATAAGTTATTTATAATCTATTCAGTTATTGCTATTGTGTCTTACATTATTCATTGCAAAAATCAAAGAGCAAGCTTAAGATAATTTGTGTCAGTTCTCCAAGTTACAAACTTATAAAGAGATTCAGGAATGCTGAATTTATAATTCTGATAATAGATGTAATTGTGATTTCTATCATTATATGTAGAATACCTACAATGGAAAGGGATCCATTGATCATCTGAACAGAGTGTAAAGTATACAAATAGGGCATGTAATCATTTAGCAAACATCTAGGTTAAGGTCAGTGGAACCCATTGATTTACAAATACAGCCTTAGTGCTATAGGTACTAATACAACAGTAATTTCATGACAGATTTTTAATTTAAGGAAGTGTGGAAGAGAATATATATAGGGTATCTTCTGTGTAAAATGCATGCACATTTATTTATTAAATATATACCTGCATTTATGCTAACATATATATGGAGAAAGAGAGAATTTCTATCTAGCTATTTATGTAGAGTATCTCTGCAAAAAAGGGAGAAAAAACTCATAACTGGATGTTTCAACAGCAAGTAATTACATCATAGTGACAGGGCTGTGAAGAAAACTTATTTTTTGCATCAGATCCTTCTCATTTCTTGGCATTGTGTCATACATATGTATTCTCTATTAATATTATTTAATCATCTAATTAAAAAATATGTTTGAATGTAGACTTCTGGAAAACAGACTATTGAGGAGTCAGGAGCCTGCATCTAACTCTGAGATTCTAGTCAGGTTAGTAAACATTGGACTATTGAATGTCATAGTGCAAATAATAAAATTATGTGAACAAGACAGAAATTCAAGCCATCAGATTCTTATGAGTTTGGAAATACTAATGTTTTCTACTGAGATGGTTAAATTAGAAAGTGATCAACATGAGCATTTCTTCTAACTAATATAATTAGAAAACATGAACTCCTACAATTATATCCTAGATGAAGGAATAGTATCCTATTACCATTTTCTGATCCAGTACTTAGGTCAGAATTTCTTTTCTATAAATTTCATAAGTAAAGAGCTACTCACTCTACCATTATGTATCCACTCTTCAATTCTTAGTTGATTTAATCAAACTGACACCAAATTGACCAAAGTATATAGTTACTTTAAAACTGTTTTAATGCAGAGTCCACTATGCTTAGAAATAAGATAAAATATTCTTGGATAATATAACATTTTATTTTTTAAGTTACTTCCAAAATATGAAATTATCTATACCTAGATACTACATAGGTAGATAGATACTTAGAGTATAAGTGGAGACAATGAGATGGTAATTTTCTTTCAGTTTTAATTTAGATATTTTGTTGTGATAAAAAAATACTCTCTTAAATCAAGAAACATAATCACAGTATTTAGCAGCAATAATTATCAAGGCAGTTGGACAGTGCCAGGACTCAGAGAATAATAGAAACCCCACAGAGGAGAGGAAGATAATTATTGTAAATGCCAAAAATCTCTTTTAAAGAAATGGAGCAATTAAAAAATGCACTGAACCACATGTGTGTCCCCTGCTTTCATAAAAGATGCTTTAAACATTCCTATAAATAAAAGATAAATACCCATGGAAATATTTGATGGTCATTAAAGAGTCTTTCAATGGTTGAAAAATAGAGTGAAATGATATACCAATAGATATTTTTGATATATTAGAGATTTAAATAAAGAACTTCCTTAAAATCTTTAAAATGGATATTTTCTAGTATGAAACAATAATTTTATTTATTTTTTTTTAAATTTTTTTTTTCAACGTTTATTCATTTTTGGAACAGAGAGAGACAGAGCATGAACAGGGGAGGGGCAGAGAGAGAGGGAGACACAGAATCGGAAACAGGCTCCAGGCTCTGAGCCATCAGCCCAGAGCCCGATGCGGGGCTTGAACTCACGGACGGTGAGATCGTGACCTGGCTGAAGTCGGACGCTTAACCGACTGCGCCACCCAGGCACCCCTGAAACAATAATTTTAAAAGAACACATATTTCCGTAAAAGTCTTGGCTGAAGGTGATTAAAAGCATTGTAAAGAAAAAGATCTCTGGTTAATATTTAGATTCATTCTAAATAGATAAGCCTTATAGTGTTTTTACCCTTCAATTAAAACTTTTTTTAAAAAAAGCTCAATATGTTATTGATACACATTTCAGTAAAAATGGTGCAGTTTCCATGCTGTTAAGCCATATTAACAAGCCAAATGACTTATAGTTTGCAGATTTCACAAAAATAAACAAAGCAGTGTGTTTGCAAAGTAAATCATCTAAATGGATTTATCTAGGTACATTAAGTGAAATGATACTAATTTTCAGCTTATTCATTTGACAGAGCTTATCCTATGTTTGTCTAGGCAGATTCTGTAGTTTTGGATCACTGACATTGATATAATCATATAACTGTGGTAAACATGAGAAAACTAATTTACATAGATATATTCTATTGAATATAACTGAGGGTTTTAAGGCCTAAGGATTTTCAGCATTGTCTTTTACCCTTAGAGGTGATAATTAGGTTTAGCTTCTCTCTAACAAAGCATTGATTAGTTATAAACATTTATTAGTCTACTACTAGATGATTACAAGTAAACTAATGGATTAGCAAGGGGGAGAATTTGATGGGATCATTAGACATTGCTAAAAAATAAGTGAATTACATATAATTATCCTTATTTCTCCTCACTGGCTTTACTAGATTTATAATATACTGGATCATGATGATACACAACATTTTTAATGTGAACAAACTGTTGTTTGTAGACATTTGATAGTATAAATATATTTGCAATAACAGATACTGCTTTTTTAAAAATAGTACATGACCATTTATTATTTGCCCTCGCATGTCAATATATGTATAAGGTAAATTCCTAGAGATGTCGTTGGTGAAATATAGCAAATGCATATTTTAAAAATGGCCAAGATTGGCCACTCTCCCCACTCCCAAGTATTAAAAAACTATAGAGTCAATTCAGAATATCAACAAAGAGCATACGAGAATTCAGGCTTCTTCATAATCTCTCAGGCAACGTGTATTATAAATTATCTGGTTTTGCTCTCTTGAAATTTTTAAAATTACATCTCATTATTTTAATTTATATTTACTTTATTATTACCAAATTTAATATTGTGTAATATATGTGATGGTAACTTAAATTTATTTATGTAAAATTCTTGATGCATAATTTTAAAACAATGTTGCTCATTGATGTGTAAAAACCTCTGAAGAAATCAAAACATCTGAACAAGTGTTAAGCATAGAAATTAGTCCTGTTAGTCCCTTTGTTTTTAGTTTAAGGTATTTTTCCTGAAATTATTCTCATTTTTTTATTAAGTCATAATTAGTAATATTTTCATGTAAGAGTTCTGGATCTCTTGTGTTTATTGCCTTGCTAAGAAAATAAAGTTTCCTTTTATTCCTATTTTACAAAGTTCCCTGGTCATTAAAAGGTAACATTTTTTAAGAGATATTTCCATATTTATTGAGATAATCAAAACTACAGTAGAATAAAATATAGTAATAGTGACAGTAAAAATCTACCACTTTAATGATAATCCAAGAAGTTTCTCATGATTATTATTTATTAACCAGAGATTTTAACTAATAAAATGTATTTGAAATGTAAGTTCCCATTTACTTCAAGTTTACATAAAAACTAAATCGTAACTAATATTATATTATAAATGTTTTTTCCCTGAACTTACTGTACAATTGTATCATTATTTTCCATTAATTTTGGAATTTGGAATTGTGTTGAGTTATATTGAGAGGCTTTTTAATATTGACACAATCTTAGATTTTATGTTTCACATAAGTCTATGAATAAATATAATGTCTTATAATGACTGATTGATTTGGGCCTCAATAGCATATAATGTAAAAATCTTCACTGAGTTGGGCGCCTAGGTGGCTCAGTCGGTTAAGTGGCCGACTTTGGCTCAGGTCATGATCTCGCGATCCGTGAGTTCGAGCTCCGCGTCGGGCTCTGTGCTGACAGCTCAGAGCCTGGAGCCTGTTTCAGATTCTGTGTCTCCCTCTTTCTGACCCTCCCTCGTTCATGCTCTGTCTCTCTCTGTCTCAAAAATAAGTAAACGTTAAAAATTTTTTTTTAAAAATCTTAACTGAGTTAAAAGAGACAATATCATACTCTTTTTAAAATTTCTTTTGAATTTATAATTATTTCAAAATGAAATGTTAAGAAAATAAAATAAACAGAATGCACTATTACTACATGCAACAATATGAATGAACTTCTAAATATAATGTTGAGCAAAAGAGGCTAGATACAAAAAGAAAACATAGCATAATGTCATTACATATTAGGTTCAGGTTTGGTAATGGCCACGAACTATAGTCTTCAAGTGTTGTGATATATGTAAAGTCCTTCCAAACAAAGCATCCAGCTTTCACTTTATCTGTTGTCATATTGTCCCCATTTCCCTTTGCCACATTTTAAAATAATTTTGTCTCCATTTTTTAAAAGATAGTGTAAAGGAACCATAACAAAATTATGAAAATCACACAATATGTTTTGCTTCCCATTACTGATAGATGGGAAAAATAAGAATACAAAATCTAAATAGAAAGAAAAACTTACATGTAAGTAAAAACTAGAAGCATAAATTGAAAAGAGTAAAACACAATTGTTTCTTTTAAACACATAGTAGATTTTTAAAATACAATGAGAAGCAAATTGCATTAACATAGTTTTCTTTATTCAGCCTTTTTTTTTTTTTTGAGTGAGGAAAAAAAATACTCTGGTTTCTTTGGTTGTGGAAACATCAAAGAATAATTGTGACAATTAAACAGAAAACAATCTTTGCATCTATATAGCTACAGATCTATAAAAGACAAACATCGACTGAAAATTTTCAAAAGTCTTCCCAATCATTTGACATATGCATTTTTATTAAGTGATAGACAGTGAAATTAATATTTCTGATTAAACAAAAAATACAGAAGTGATAACAAAGCAGATATATTTGGTTTCCAAAAGTCTACAGCTTACAAGGCAAAACAGGTCAAAACACAAAACACACGATGTATTTAAAATAATTTATTATTAGTAATAATAATAATAATAATAATAATAGGATCATTGCCCCCAAAGAATTTGATTGAAATGGCCATCTATACAATATTGTGTGTATGTATTAAACTCAAGTATGGTCCTATGTTACATTCTTTAGAACACTGAACTTTTGATTCCTGGTGAATATTAAAATATCTGATACTAAATCTGTCTCAATGATGAAAATAAATGGAAACAAACAAATACTACTACCTAGGGTTATTTGAATTTAATAGAAAGTTCTTGGGATGAGAATTACCTTAGTCCAAATAATAACTGATGATTTCAACATAAAAGAGAAAATACTTTGGAAGAAGTAGGGTCCTTTTACAATAACCCTCAAACCTCAAATTATAGTCAGCTTGTCTGCCTTTCCAATGTAGATGGAGAATTCTGGCATTGCAGATACGTCAATTCTCCTAGTAAGTGATTCATGAGTATAAACTATTCATTGAAAGGTATAAACAATTTTCTTCAAAACAGGCTTCCTTGGAGTGTGTGTGTTTGGGAGGTGGAGTGCTGTGGGTAGGCAGAGGGAATGGTGATTATGTGTTGCTCTCAAAATTAAGAAGTAAGCCCACATGTACGAAATCTTTAAATAAGTAGCAGCTTATTTATTTTTTCACCCTATAGATAACTGGATGATACCAGTGCATACATATTGGATTTATTTCAGCAATAGAGATCACATTACATGTTATGTTTTACAGCTGTACTGTACTCAAAATCAAGGATGTTTATAGAAGAGTCTAGAGTTGTTTCAGGGTCACCATTGGATTACTTTTTGCATTAATTCCTGATTTTAAAATAAATCTGCATAAGAGAAAGTCAATAATTTGGGGATCTGATTTATCTGGAAGTACTTTTCTTCCCCCAAATTTAGGCTTGAAACACTTTACAAGAAAAAAGGGCAGAACTAGATATTGCACAGGAAGGAAATTTCATACATAATGAAGTAAATTCAATAAAGAAGTGTAATAAGTTAAAAGGACAGGTAAAGTTATACTTTAAAAATCTGAATATATAGATGCATTATTAAACAAACTGACCTATAAGCAGGTACAATAGGAGGAACAGATTTGTAAAATCCAGAAATTAGATTTGATATCTAAAATGTAATACTGGAAATTCCACAAGCTTTCCCAGACAGTTTTCTCATTCTGTGCTTTGAGAAATAACCCTGAGATCCTGTAAGTTGAAACAAAGCAAGAAAACTTTACGGCAGCAACCTGCTCCTTTACACCGTGGCCTTGGAGTAATGAAAGGTCAGGACCAGTGATCATCTATCTCCATAATTTCACTAACAATTGACAAACACAATTTAGAAACTGCCAAAAAGTGAAATTGATCTTGTTCTTAGTGAAAATTGTATCTATCTGTTTAGATTTCTCTACTATGGTATGATAGCAACAATGATAAAGAATTCATTCACATCCATCAAGAAAAGTATGAAAGCACTACTCTGTAAATGGTTTGATTCAATTTACAGAACAGAAATCCCATTTAAGTGATATATCTTAGAACTAGAAATGTTCTAATATTTTGTCTTTACATTTATTACATGCAGCTATAATTCTGAAGCAGACATAATTTAGGAATATACAATTGTTTGAAAAGTTTGAAGATGCTAATTTATCAGCATATATAGTTCCCCTAAGAGCTAACACTTTTTTGTTATTTTCTAGAGATTAAAAATATATTATAATTCAAGTAGGATGGCTGCAAGTGTTATATACTATTAAAAAAACTACTTTTTGAAGATGAAAATCATATTTTGCATTATTAGTTGAAATGTTTGGCATCCATTATTATTTTAAAAAGAGATTTTAAACAATTATACTTAAAACAGAAACATGTACACCACATGCTGTTAGTAATTGGTAGCAAACTGGAAATCGGTGCATAGGTAAGTTTATTATTACTATTATTATTATTACTATTATTTCTTAAGCAAATACAGTTTGCCAAATAAGTATACTACATTCACACATACACAAAAACACACATGGTAGAATTTTATTTTAGGTAAAAGCAATGATCACTAAACATTATTATAACAAGTGTTTATTTTCTTAGTTATTTAAAATAATAAGCAACCATCAAACCTATTTAGGGGATGAGTGCAGAGACAGTAAAAACTCAAGGACATTCACCTCCATTCTCACCAATTACACCTTGAATATACATAATTAAATATATTAGAAATCACCGTAAAGTGAGAGTCAGTATTTCTATTACAGTCAGAAAAAAAAATCAGAAAAAAAAATCAGCTGAGGTTTAGCTCATGGGTTTTTGATATATATCATATTTTTTGTTTGTTAAAATGGTTTGCTCTGCTCATGCACTGCTTAGCATTCCAAAGAGAATTAAGAAAATTAAGCTAAAGAGATATTTATAATGATTATTATTTAACTATATTCCTAATTTGGGATCCTGAATCTTAACTACAGTGAGAATAATTAAATCATGCAGCTATTTACTGAGAATACTTTAAAACATTACATGATAAGAATTAGAGCATTTCAGAATATTGTGCATTTGTAAATATGCATGTAGGTAGGCATGTGCATATATATATGTACTTCCATCTATAGATGAATGAATATGCATATATGCAATGCATACTATTACCATATGAAATATTTATCAGTATTCATCTATATTTAAATAAAGGACACAGTAAAATATAGATACATATTAAATGCTCCCTTTGAAACAAGGAAATTATTAGTCAATATTATAAGTAGCATACTATGGTTTGTAGTAATACAGTATCAATTAAAAATTCTTTTCTTACAGAGTATATATTAAAATTCTTACTGTAGTATGGCTAAGAAACATTCAGGTTTTAAATATACTTTTATTATTTTCTTGCCAAACTCTGCTGATAGTTTCCTCTACGTTTAATGAAAACACTGGATCACTACCATATCTATTACAATTTCTGGCTCTAAAAACAGTATTTGTTTTCAGGTTCTGTTTTTTCTTTTATTCCCTTGTAATCTAGGGATTTCCATCACAGAGTTGTTAGGATAAAATGAGACTAGTTATGAACACAGACTCAGGGACGAGTAGGTGGCTCAGTTGGTTGAGCAACCGACTTCAGCTCAGGTCATGATCTCACAGTTCATGAGGTGGAGCCCTGCATGGGGCTGGCTTCTATCAGCAGAGCCTGATTCTTTTTTGGGTCCTCTGTCCCCTTCTCTTCTACCACTCATGCTCTCTCTCTCAAAGATAAAAAATAAACATTAAAAAAAAGAAAATAGGTTCATAAAGTACCTTTCATATACCAAAAGCTAAATTAATGTTGATATAATCTTCATCATCATCATCAACATCATCATCATCATCATCAGTGCCAGTAGAACTGTTAGCAAAGCTCTGGTAATAGTTTTGATCAAACTCCCTGTCTTCATCTCTGTGATGCAGTATCTTGTGCACTGAGGTGAAGAGAGTTTTATGACCTAATCCTTTTAGCAGGAATTATGCTTTTGTAATTGAGGTCCAAATAAATGACTCTGTATACTCTGAAGAAAAATAGGAGCCATTATATTTCCTTCATAACACAAGACTCTCTTTCCCTTGACTATAATGTTGTTTGTTTCTTTGTGTGTTATTTGGCTTACCCAGTGGCCTACGTTATAGAAATGTTGGTCATTTTTTTAATGTTTATTTGTTTTTGAGAGACAGAGACAGAGCATGAGTGGGGGAGGGGCAGAGAGAGAGGGAGACACAGAATTCTAGGCAGGATCCAGGCTCTCAGCTGTCAGCACAGAGCTGGACGTAGGGCTCAAACCCATGAACCATGTGATCATGACCTGAGCCAAAACTGGTGTTTAACCAACTGAGCCACCCAGGCACCTCAGAAATGTTGGTCATTTTTAAATTAATAGACTCTATTTTGTAGAATACTTACACATTTACAAAAAAAATGAGCAGAGTACAGAGAGTTTTAATATGTCCCTTTCCCCCAATGCAAACACACACACACACACACACACACACACACACACACACACACACACAGAGGCAGTTTCCCTTATTAACATTTGCATCAGTGAGGTAATTTGTTATATTTTATGAACTAATGTTGATACAATATTAGTAACTAAAGTGCAAGTTCTACTAGAGTCACTGTGTTGTATGTTCCATAGATTTTGATAAATGCATAAAGACATACATCCACCATTACAGTATCATACAGAACAGTGTCACTGCCCTAAAAGTGCCCTGTTCTCTGCCTACCAGCCCTCTTGCCTTGTCCCGAAGCCACTGGAAACCACTGATGTTTTTTCATCGTCTTTTGTCTTTTCTACAATATCATATGGTTCGAATCAAATAGTATTTAGCTTGTTTAGAAAGCTACTTTACAGAGTATTTAACGTGTATTAAATTTCCTCCATGCATTTTAGTGGTTTGGTAGCTCATTTCTTTTTTCACTGAATAATATTCCTATTGTGTGGATGCACTAAGTTTGTTGAGCAATTCACCTGCTGAAAGACATTGGTTGCTTATAAGTTTTAGATATTTTGAATAAAGGTGATGTGTTGTGCTTACCAAAAATTAAATATATTTACCTTAATGATTGTTTTTGCCTTTCATAAGTACTTTAAACCAAATATCTTTTTTATTTAAATAAAAAAAAATAAGATCTTCAGGAATATACCAGTAAAAGTACTATAATTATGTAAGCTAACAATTGGTATAGTAACTGTAAATTTGAACTATCTGATCTAGACAGAGAGACTAAGACATTTAAATATAACTATGCTGAAATATTTACGAGGACAAGAGTATTTTTTTTTTTACTATATAAGGGTATATCACTATTACAAGACATGGGTGTCATAGTATTATTATAGGAAGAAAGAGATTCTTGCCGCTACTGCAGAATTCTAAATTACTTAATACATTTCACTCTAATAACGTCTCAGCACACAAGTACTGAAGTCTTGAACTGCAGAAAATTCAAATCATCTCTTTATGAAAGAAATAGCTGCAAAAAGGAAAATATGGTGCCATGGAAAGTACTTGTAATCAAATATCAGCAAAGGAATGCCTACTTATTTATTATCCTAGAATAAATTGGCATCCTAGATCTTTTGTGGTTCCACTAAGCCAGAATCTGAACAGCAAAGTCTGAAAAACACTTTCTCAATTTATTTGTTTTTAACTTTTCTTTCCCTTGTGTTAAAAATTTAGTTCCATAGTTTCACAGACTTTGTGTGTTTCTATTGTTGCTAAATATCTAGTATATAGAATATTGCTAATACTTTACAGGTGCTCAGTAGATATTCATAGACTAAGTAAAAATCTGTCCCTGGATAGAGAATAATATGGTTTCTCCAAGCCCTGAACAGGCTCAATCCCAGAATGGTATGATTTCTGGGGATTGGGTGACAGTCCATGAAGGCAACCTAAAAGAGAAGACTCCATAATCAACTTATGCTTAAAAAAAAGCCTGAAGTGTATGTTTATGCATATATGTGTTGTGTATATATAACAGTGCATGTATATACTATTTGTACAAATATACAAATAGAAATGCATACACCTGTATGAAGTGTATTTAAACTCTGACATGTAGTTTTTTGAAAGTTGCCATTTCCATTAGATTGTAAAAGTGTCTTCACATTAACACATACTTTTTTGCTGCCCTTTGAAATTCTGAAACTACCATGAAATACCATAGGAAGAAGCCCAGGCTAGCCTATTGGGTGACAAGGAACCACGAGGAGCAGAAATGTGTTGTCCCAGCATGCCTCCCTATTCCATCAGGCCGTCAATTGCTGAACACATGAATAAGGCCATCCTAGAGCATTTAGCAGCGAGGTGACTCATCAGCTAGCAATAGATGCGAGGGAGAACCCAGCATAGATCAGCTGAGCAGCCTCAGAGGAATCACACAGCTGAGCCACAGAATGACGGGCTGGATAAAATGATTTTAATTTAAGCCACTAAATTTGTAATAGTTTACCATGTAGGAAATCCTGGCTCATGAACTCTTGATGCGTTTACACTTTGTAAACAAAATATTCTGGGGTAGAACTTCTTTTCATAAAGGTTAAATTATGATGGGGTGGTATAAGGCTAAAATTGCATGAATATCAAAGTAGGCTTACTAATAGGCCAGAGTGCACTGCAGAATAATCAGTAATCATTTTACGGTTTTGTAAATATGTACTCAACAACATTTTCTTTCTCACTCTCCTGCATTAATAAAACAGTTTTGTAGCATTCTTATAGTACATTAGGTTTAAATTATCACATGCATTTTTTTTGTAAGTTCTTCAATGAGCACCCATACTATGTTCTTCATTTTTTGAAGGCTGTTTGAGCTCTATGCTGATTTTTTGGTTCCTTACACTAAATGTATTTTTTGCCAAATAAATGGCTTTATCTTATTTCTTGTGAAGACACTCACTTGTGAGTACACATACTATTTAGTTATTTTATAACATTTTAGTAAATGTAAATATACACACGTATACACCATCATTTATTTTTATTTGTTTTATTTTTATTGACATGCAACATTAGTTTCAGTTGTACATGATAATGATTCAATATTTGCATATATTGTGAAATGATCACCACAATAATTCTAGTTAACATCCATGACCATACATAATTACAAATATTTTTTCTTGTGATGAGAACTTTTAATATCTACACACTTAGCACTTTCAGATATACAATACATTATTATTAGCTATAGTCATCATACTATATATTACATCTCCAGGTCTCATTTATTTTGTATCTAGAAGTTTGTATCTTTGACTACCACCACCACTTCACCTACCCTCTTACTTCTGCCTTTGATAATCATCAATCTGCTCTCTGTATCTATGAGCTCTGTTTTTAAGATTCCTTGTATAAGTGAGATAATATGGTATTTTGTCTTTGTCCATCTGACTTATTTCACTTAGCATAATGTCCATAAGATCCATCCATGTTGTCATAAATGACAAGATTTCCTTCTTTTTTTATGGCTGAATACTATTCCTTTCTGTATATATACCACATTTTCTTTATCCATGCTTCCATTGGTGGACACTGAGGTTGATTCCATGTCTTGACTATTGTAAATAATACTGTAGGAAACATGGGACACATATATCTTTTCAAGTTAGTGTTTTCATTTCCTTCAGAAAAAAATATGGATTTTATAATTTTCAAACACATTGAAATCCCAAGCTTTCAATACAGCATAATTCTGAAAGCTAGCATGATAGATACAATGATATTTTGAAAATTGCACCACAATTTTAACCCTCAGTAAAGCAAGAGCAAAGGCTTATTTTGTTTTCTTTGACATTTTAAAACCAATTTTCATCAGAGTGATACACACACGATAGCATATATTTGCACTCAGAAGAGTTTATCACAAAACAGTTTTCTTGTCTAAACTATTTAGTGCAATTATATCTAGCTGGTATAAAATACAAATCCCAAATTTCTGCAGCTTAACACATGAAATGTTTATTGTTCTTTCAAACTGATGTGGACATTCCTATAAGGGCTTCTGTGGTAGGCAGCACTACTTTAAGTGGTTCTTGCTATAGACAGGAGAGAATGGAAAAAAGGTAGCTGAGGAGCGAGCTGTTCATGGCCTATTTCTATTCCCTTCCCACTGGCCTGAACTACTTGCATGGTACCAAATGGAGGCATGAAGATTTGACAATTCTCTTTTGCATGCACAGGGTAAAAATGAGCAAGTTTGATGGACAAATACCATTGATCTTTACAAAACCTGCCTTATCTATCCAAGTTCGACTTCTCAAAGGCAAATTCTTATTTTTTTTTAAGATGCTCCATCCATTTCTCCATTTATCATTGTAAGAAAATTTGCACTGGCTCCTTCTTGTAAAACATAAAAAGTACAATGCTTATTCCATTCTCTTTTCTTCCCTCCTAAATAATATGTATTTATATCATTGATTCCTTTGGATCATTTAATCACTGATTATGGTCTCAATTTAAAAACAATATAAAATTTTATACCTGTTTCGATCAACTGCTAACAGAATCTCAGGCCTGGACCGAGAGTAATTTTTCCTCCAAATCTTCCCAGTGTCTAGCAATAATATTTTTAACTTAGCATTTTCAAGATTTTTAGAATTATTTTATGTTTTGCCTTCAAAACTAAGTTTTAATTATATATCCTTAGATTGATAAAATTATGAAGCAATATAATTTTTGCATTATTGTCACTAGAAAATTATGTTTAATTATGTGCCAATAATTTAAATATTCTATTTTCATTTATATATGGCTGTTCTTATCACTCCATAGGCACCCAAATATGACTATCCTTAGCTTCAAAAACAAATATTTTGATTTTATTGTATACTTTAATTTTTTTTACCTCTCCACTACATCTTTTATTTTATTTCCTCTTTGGGCTGTAACTTTTATATATAAATATTTTTTACTGGAGCTTCTGATTACTATTCTTGATTTTTCATTTTTGTGCCTTTATCACCACCAACTTTTTCTCTGTTTTCAATCATACTTAATGTCTTTTTCCTGATCCCTTATTTCGTAGAAATATTCCTACTAAATGCCTCTGTATGCTTTTGAGAAGACACTCACAAGACTACTGCAAGTTAATTGTCCAACGCTTTATATATGGAGTCATCATTCCTGGGCTCTACCTTCCATATTGCCACCTTTCAGCCACGCATGTCACTGAGATTTGACTAGAGATAGCATAAAAAAGTCATCAGAAGCAAATTTTCATTGTCTTTTATGTATGAAAAAATCATTATGGCTTCACTGTTGACTATTAATTTGACTGAGAATAGAATTTTAGATAATGATCCCAAAGTGTCTTTTCCCTCAGAAATTTGACAGCAAGACTCCAGTATCTGTGATGTCAAATATTCTCTGACGCTTTTTCTATTCTCATTATTGGGAAATAATTATATATTTTTCTCTCTCTTCTGTCTTAAGGATTTTTTCTATGTGTTTTGTGTTTTGAAATTCTCTACATATGTGTATGGATATGAGTACTTTTTTCATTTATTCACTTTAAAATGAACTCTTTTGTGTCACTTAAATCTCCAGGAAATTTCTTTCTTTATTTGAATTTTTTTTTTTCAACGTTTATTTATTTTTGGGACAGAGAGAGACAGAGCATGAACGGGGGAGGGGCAGAGAGAGAGGGAGACACAGAATCGGAAACAGGCTCCAGGCTCTGAGCCACCAGCCCAGAGCCCGACGCGGGGCTCGAACTCACGGACCGCGAGATCGTGACCTGGCTGAAGTCGGACGCTTAACCGACTGCGCCACCCAGGCGCCCCATATTTGATAGCTGAATCTCATCCATTTGTTTTTTCTCTTCTTTTAATAGGTATTTTACTGCATAGATTGTTGTGGACATTTGCTCAGCACTGAATCCCCTCTTGTAAATTGAACTTTGGTTTTATTGAGATTATTACAACTCTACCATATAAACATGAAGTTCAGGGTAGTTAATCCTACCCCCATCTTTATTTTTTTTCAAATTTACATGTGATTTTCCTTGCCATCCTATTTAATTCAGGGTTGGAAGTATGGCACAATTTAGGCCAATGTATACTAAGAAAGCATATATGCTGAGGCCATAGCTAGATAATTAATTTGCATGGCGATGGCAGAATGAAACATAGGGTCTCTTCTTCAAAAAGCAAGGCGGAGAAGTGCCATGAAAGGTACCACAATATAACACTTGTTCTTTTCTGTTTTTCTTTCTCTCTTGATTTGTCCTGTGTTTTTATTTGCTATTTAATGTCATGCTTCCTCTATCATTGGAAACTCAGGATACCTGTCGGGTGAGTACAGACTCTGACAGGTACCCTACTGACTTACAGAAAGACTCTGCTCCTGTGTAGCACACCAGCTGCCTGTCCTGCCCCCTGACAGACTGCAGACTATGGGCAGTTCCCTTCCTGGGATAAAGAAATCAACCTCCCTTTTGCAATCTCCCCAGTCTCAGCCAATAGCAGGTAGGTATCCTCATGGTTTTGCAAAGTCCAATCTCCCCTTTGCACTCTCCGTGGTCTCAGCCAATAGCAGGTTAAGTGTCCTCATCGTTTTTGCAAAGCCTACTCCAGGGCCTTCTCAGTACCTACAGGAGAGGTAGGCAAAGGCTTACCTTTGCTGAGTCACCAGCTCCAATGCACCATGGGGTACCAGGCTAACACCACAAAAGCTGTCACTGTGCCTTTCTCTGAAACATGCTTGCAGGCTCCTGAAGTTGGCTCTGGCTAGGCCTTCTGGAAAAGCAGCTTTTTTCGTGTTCTGCTGAATCTACTTGGAAAGGCACTCCTTATCTGGTTAGTAGTGTACAGATGTGACATGAGAAACCACTGTTGCAGCCAGAGAAGGTAGCCAGGGGATAAAGGTCATGAGAGGAGCAGAAACCAAGACAATCGCAGAAAAAAATGTTGAGTTTTTTCCACAGAACTTCTGTTACTTAACTCATCTCTGGACATTTCAGATACAGGAGCAAATACATTCTTAATATAATTTAAGTGAGATTTCCTCATATGTGATTGGAATAATCCAAATTGACACTTAAGTTTGTACATTTCCTGAAATTTGTGTCCATCTTTTCTTTCTTAGGCTTTCTTTCAAAAATTTTCTCTATATTTTGGGGGAATGTTTTTGAAGACATAACATAGAGCTCTTTTATTTTTAAAGTATAAATTATGTTTTTAGTTTTTGAGGTTTCTTTTTTCTAATTTTTATTTTTCTATGGCATCTTATTTTTAAGGAATGTATTTTAATTGATTAAATTTAAGCTTAGTTTATTTTAAAACTGTCATTTTTCTAAACAATCTCTGTTTCTCTTGGTTGAGGTATTTATTTTCTTCTTTGCTGTTAGGTAAGTAGATCTGTTACAGGATAGACCATTCCTAAATGGGGGTGCTGTAAGCTTTCCAGAGATCACCTTTGGAAGCAATTGGTAGAACTCACTTTAAGATGAGGAGATGGGAATGCTTTTGGGTTATGGACAGTCCCTAATGACACTACCAAAGATAAAGTATGAGGGCCTTATTTGCAGGCATTCACATCAGCATTAGATTGTCTGGAGACAGTGCAGGCTCCCGATTCTTTTTCTGTTCCCAGTGGAGGGTACAGCACCACGGATTGGAGCTGGCTTTCTCTTTTTCTTTTTTTTAATTTTTAAAATTTTTTTCCCCAACGTTTATTTATTTTTGGGACAGAGAGAGACAGAGCATGAACGGGGGAGGGGCAGAGAGAGAGGGAGACACAGAATCGGAAACAGGCTCCAGGCTCTGAGCCATCAGCCCAGAGCCTGACGCGGGGCTCGAACTCACGGACCGCGAGATCGTGACCTGGCTGAAGTCGGACGCTGAACCGACTGCGCCACCCAGGCGGCCCTAAAATTTATTTTTGAGAGAGAGAGATAGAGAGAGCGCATGAGCGGGGGAGAGGCAGAGAAAGAGCGAGACACAGAATCTGAAGAAGGCTCCAGACTCCAAGATATCAGTACAGGGGCTCAAACCCACGAACTGCAAGATCATGACGTGAGCCGAAGCCGGATGCTCAATTGACTGAGCCACCCAGGTGCCCCTGAAGCAGGCTTTCTAATACAGACTCTTGAGTTTACTCCTTTAGTTTCAATATGAATTTCATTACAACTCTCTCCTGCCTTCTGACTCTGAGCCCAGAATCTTTCTGAAGGCCCCTTGGGCCAACTTCTCTTTCTTTTTGTTGGGCAACATTGAACCATAGTCTACTCTGACTTTGATCATGTTTCTGTTTCATCTTCAATTCATTAATAAATTAATAAATCTGTATGATTTTAACATCTTCATCTATGACTTTTACATGTGTGTATATATATAATAAATGTGGTAAAAGAAATAAGTGAACTACAATATTGTTCTCTCCACAATAAGGTAAATTATTGAGTCAATTATAAACATAATAGTAACCTTGTGACAACAGCTTATAAACAATCTAAACAAAGCCACAACTTACACCGAATGTGCACTTGATAATGTGTTCAGGTATATATTAAATTAGTATTGAATTATCTGGGAAGAACTCATGGATTTTAATCATTGATGCACAGTAGATCACAACCAAAACTCTGGTTGGTAATCAGTCAAATCGCCACTGCCCAGAATACTGAACACAATCATAATAAAATGAAATGATATAGCAAGGTAGTCATTACTAGCAAAAAACATAGTCAGTCTTCATTTTAAATGAAAGAAAAGAAAAATTTATATAATCCTGTTAAATATGCCAGCCAGGAGAAACAGAACAATAAAATTAATAATGTGTTCTCTGATAATACAGGAGCAAGCTGAATGATAAATCAGATAGGATGGCAGATAGCGAACCTGAAAACATTAAATCTGATACCAATAAAACTAAGAAAAGTGTTCATGGAAGGCAAACACATGAAAAAAGTAAAAATAATAATGGATGCAATAAGGGTGATTTAGGTAATGCTGAGAGGCTTATCTTTAAGAGAAATGACGGAATAATGAATGCCCTAAGTTTGTTCAAAATGAATATGAGCCAAATTAGAAAAAAAAAATTAAAGAAAACCAGTATATCACGGTTGTTGATATTATATATTGTGAATTAAAGTCTGAAAGACGTTCCTGTTTTATTTATTTTTTATTTTTTTAAATGTTTATTTATTTATTTTTTATTTTTTTTTCAACGTTTATTTATTTTTTGGGGGGGGACAGAGAGAGACAGAGCATGAACGGGGGAGGGGCAGAGAGAGAGGGAGACACAGAATCGGAAACAGGCTCCAGGCTCTGAGCCATCAGCCCAGAGCCCGACGCGGGGCTCGAACTCACGGACCGCGAGATCGTGACCTGGCTGAAGTCGGACGCTTAAACGACTGCACCACCCAGGTGCCCCGTTTAAATGTTTATTTATTTTTAAGACAGAGAGAGACAGAGCATGAACGCGAGAGGGTCAGAGAGAGGGAGACACAGAATCTGAAACAGGCTCCAGGCTCTGAGCTGTCAGCACAGAGCCCGACGCGGGGCTCGAACTCATGGACCGCGAGATCATGACCTGAGCAGAAGTCAGCCGCTTAACCGACTGAGCCACCCAGGCGCCCAGACGTTCCTGTTTTAAAGTAACAACAACTATAACAGCTGCAGTCTATGTAATAAAAATATTATATACCAGTATACACTGAAGCCAAAATTACATAAGCATAAATATAATAGCATAATTTCAGGAATCAGTCCACTATATGTATCTCAGTTTATCCTGGCTTATTGCCCTTCTTTACAGGTTTTTGTTTTGAAACAAACTTTCTAAGAACCTATTTCTATTCCTATTCTTATACCCAACCAAGACATTCACCAACAATGCAGAAGATGGGGGTCTGCCTTCTTCAGCACAAACCATCAAAACCTGCCCTCATCTCGGGAAACAACATTTCTGAGATTGTGCCAGATCCTGCTTGGGATCTCAGCCAATTCTAAACAAACAAACAAACAAACAAACAAACAAAAAACAACTCAATGAAATAAAATAAACAGTCTGACTAAAAAAATGGGCCAAAGACCTTAACAGACACCTGAACAAAGAAGATATACAGATGGCAAATAAGCATATGAAAAGGTGCTCCGCATCATATTTCACCAGGGAAATGCAAATTAAAACAATAGATGCCACTATATACTTAAGAGAATTGCCCAAATCCAGAACACTGATGACACAGTGCTGGAGAGGATGTGGATACCAGATATTCTCACTCATATACCTGCTGATGGAAGGTAAAATGCACAGCTACTTTGGACAAAAGTTTGACAGGTTCTCCCCACCCCCCATCCTGCCTCACATGCTGCCTAAACATGCTGTTACCATATGACCCAACAATCTCACTTTTTGAAATTTACACACAGACGCTACAAACTTACTTCCACACAAATTCTTGCACACAGAAGTGTATAGCAGCAGTTTTATTCATAATTGCCAAAACTCAGAAGTAACCAAGATATTCTTCAGGAGTTGAATGGATAAATACTCTCTGACACATCCAGACAGTGGAATATTATTCAGTACTATAAAGAAGCAAGCTATCAAAAGCCATGAAAAGACACAGAGGAACCATAAATGCATATTGCTAGGTGAAAAAAATCAAATCTGAAAAGGCAGCATATTGTATGATTCCAGCTCTACGGCATTTTGGAAAAGGCAAAACTGAGGATACAGTAAAAAGATCACTGGTTGCCAGAGGTTGCAATAGAGGGAGGAATAAATAGGTGGAGCCAGTTTTTTTTTTTTTCTTCCCTCCCATTTTGGTGGAAGACAGTGGCTAGAGTGGGCTGGATTTGGGTCAGTTTTTCTCTGAAAGAACCCCAACAGGTAAGGATCTGGTTAACTAGTTTCTCCTGAGGGCAGGCCTTGTTAAGAACAGACTGCCTGGACAATTTCAAGATAAATCCTTTTCTCCTCCCCGTGCTGGAAACATGAGGGGAGTTTTCTCTAATATTTACTACTGAAGATGGTTAAGCTCCTAGAGGTAAGATCACAAAAGTGTGTCCCCTCCCAACCCCATGACTGGGTTCTAAGGTTTTAACTATTAGACTTATTCACAATATGGCTCCAAATATTTATCAATTACAATTCAGGTTTCTCTACATAGCACTGGTTCCCATGGTATTTTACACTCATGAGACCCTTCTTTAGTAAGACATGCCCCCCCATCTGTCCACGGCTCCCTGTAAATAAAAGAAATTTTGATGCCTCAGAGGTGGGATTCTATTTTTTCTGGTAGGACAGTGACCAAAGGTCACAATCGTATTCACTTTCCACTTCTTATATTTCAATTACCAATCTAGCCACAGACATTTGAATTATCCCTGGTTTAAAGGATTCTTCATAATATTTACATAGTTTTCTCTGCTTCTGATATATTGGGTATAACTGTAAACCACCGAGGGCCATAAAATATTATCTACTGAGTAATATACAAATTCAACGCATGCTTCTAAATGTTAATATGAGTGTTAGAAAGTGGAATATTTCTAATATCCAAGTATAGAATGAACCAAATGGTCTGAATGGAACATTTAATGACATGTCAGACTCCATAAACATCTGGTGGACTATAAGAGCCCACTATTTTTCTTTGTCAATAGAAAAATAGATTTTAATAATTTTAACAAAAAATAATTTTTATATTTAAATTGGGGAGATTTATAATGTTAAAAGTGACATTGCTTTAGAAATAATAAAATGCTAGAGTCATTTCCAAGATCATTGTATTCTATGGAGGAAATGAGAATAGCATGTCCTATATTCTACATGCTGTTTGCGTGTGTGTGTGTGTGTGCGCGCGCGTGTGTGTGTGTGCGCGTGCATGTATTTTAATTTAGGCAGGATATATACTAATGCACTGAAAAGTCATCAACCAAGTTTGGTGAAATATATGTTTAATGTATAAAAAAAGACTGTGCTTTTAGGATTTACATGCTATATTAAGTCAAGCTGAAGCCATAAATCACACGTATAAATATTTGATTTCTCTACTCCTACACATTTGCTTCTCAACGTTACTGCAAAAAAAGGCAAAGCTATGCAGATTGGTGTCCTTAAACAACCATTTATATGATGTTGATGCCAAATCTATATCCTTAGCATAAATCTTCACCCTGACCTCTAACTTGGAACATTTTTAAATAATTTACTTATTTGTGTTATAATATTTTTTCCTTGATTGTGCCCTGGATATTTGTAACCTGGATGTGTCCTGGGTTTCAAACAGTCAACTAATCCAAATCTAAACTTACGACAATCTTTGACAAATAGGTCCTATTGTATATATTGTATATTCTATCGTTAGCATTACCCATTACCAGTGACCATAAGAAAAAGCCTGGAAGAAATCTAAGGTTACATTTTCTGCTTGTTATTCACATTAAAGCAGACAAGAAGTATTTTTTATTCCGACTCCAAAATATTTCATAAGTGCATTAAATTCTTTATATTCGTTGTATATTGCCTGAGTTATGGTTTTCATTATTTTATATTCAGATTATTTAAGTAACTCCCTACCCAAACAATACAGATATATATTTACATCTGCAAGATTTGGATATATCTATAGATATAGATAGCTAGGTATCTAGATATAGATATGTTTATCCTAAAATTGGAACTGTTGAGGTAAAAGTAATATGTATTTAAAGTTTTGATAGCTATTGCTACATCGCTCTACATAAGCTTTGCACCAATAATACAATATTTGTTCCAACGTTATTTTTGTATATTGTTCTTATGTTCTTATTTTTGTGTATTGTTCATCAGCAAATAGTAGTAATATATAGAAAAAATGGTGAAACAAAAGAAAAAAAATAGTGGTGAAACAGTCCCCCTTTTAGTATTTATATACTACATTAGGTACAGTTCCAACAGAATATGAAGCAATATTAAAAGTGGGCATATTTTCTTGTTCTTGAACAACAAGGTATCTCTTGAATTCCTTTGATGAGAAGACAATTTGAGATGCACTTTTGGTTGTGTTTACATAAAAAAAATGGGAAGTTTTATTTGTTTTTGTTTAATGATATTAATTCATCAAAATAACTGCCTTCTTTTTAATCACTTATCTATTGGTATAAAAATTTATAATACAGTCTCTGTAAAGAAGACCATTGTGGAATTTCTGAAATAAAATATAATAGGCCAAAGTATATTACTCTTGAAATATATTGAAGGAATCACACCATTGCCAGGAATTCTGTGATAATATTTTACTAAGAATTGTTCTTTTAAGTAAAGCAAAACAAAACAAAACAAAACAAAAAACAAGAAAAAAAAAACATTTTGTTTTCTGTACTGCTCATACGCCTCAAATAATTCATACAGGGGCGCCCAGGTGGTTCAGTCGGTTAAGTGTTCAGCTCTTGATTTCAGCACAGGTCATGACCTCATGGTTCATGAATTCAAGCCCCACATCTGATTCTGTGCTGATAGCAAGGGCCTGCTTGGGGTTTTCTCTCCCTCTCTCTCTGCCCCTCCCCTGCACCCTCTTTCTCAGTCTCTCTCTCTCTCTCTCTCTCTCTCAAAATGAATAAATAATTCAATATAGCTTGCCTTCATTTCTTACTTTCCATTAAATGATGGAACTATTCTAATCAGGTTCTACTCTCAATGCTACATGGGAACAATGCAGATGTGCGCAGATGAACATGCAATGGGTTGCATTACTGAACTTTGAATTTAGGAAATCAGATTTTTATAATGGGTAGCAAACATACCTGCCCTTTGCTCAGGGCCACAGTAGTTTGCTGAACCTTGTTCTACATCAACAACTCTATATCATTTCCATACCAAAAGAAATGAACTTTCCTAATACCATTTATTAACACAGAGTTTCTGGATTTGGCTTTTACAATGGCTCTTTTTTTATCAAGTCAGGATCCAGGATCCAGATTCTTCCATTGTACATTCTTGTTAGGATTCTACAATTCTTTTAAACTAAAATGGCACCCATCACTCTTTTCTTTCTTTCTTTCTTTCTTTCTTTCTTTCTTTTTTTCTTTCTTCTTTTCTTTTCTTTTCTTTCTTTTTTTTGTTTCAATGACTTGTATTTTTTTAACACAATCTGGCAAGTTTCCATAGAAGTTAAACATTCTGGATTTATCTATTTCCTTGTGGTATCATTTAATTTTGTGTCCAAAGAGGAAGATAACTCTAAATTGTAACTAGAGTCAGGTTAAATACTTTTGGCAAGAATCCTTCAGAGTCTAATTTAATGTTACATTCCATTAGGCAGCACCCATTATAGGTAGTCTAACTTTTAGTGATGTTAATTTTAATCATTTAGTTAAAGTGATGACTGTCAGCTTTCTCCACTGGAAAAACAGGTCCCTTTTTCAATTACAAAGTAATATATGGATTAATAAAGCATTAGCTTTCAACAAATGCTAACATTTATTGATGATTTTGCCCTGATCTATTATTTCGTTAAAGATACCAAAATGGTGATTTTTAGTACTATAGTTTTTCTTCAGTAATTGACAAAATCATACTAGAAATGCCATTAAATGTGAGTGAACAACAGTTTTTCTTTAAAGTGTTGAATCAAGTATCTTTTTCACCTATGACTTCTTATAAGAAGTGGACATCATAATATCTACAATGGTGGAAATATTTTTCTCTCTTGAATATTCCAGTGGACAATCAATTTTTCGTTCTGTGCACATATTCTTCAAAATTCAGGTAGTGGGATGCCTGTCCTTAAACTGGTTTTGGTGTCAGATTAAAAAAAAACGATTATTTATCATGTACTTCCTTGACCTCTAGAACAAGATGTCCTAAAATCAGAATTCTTTCCCAAATCTTCGAAGTCTCTGATCCTTTATTCACATGAAAATCTAGGTGAAATATGGCTGATTGTTTCTGGGTCTTGTTTGTTTGTTTGTTTGTTTGTTTGTTTATTATTTTGGGAGAGAGAGAGAGAGAGCCCGCTCACAAGCGGGGGATGGGGCAGAGGGAGAGAGAGAGAAAATCTTAAGCATGCTCCACGCTCAGCACAGAGCCTGACATGGGGATCCGATTTGGGCCAAAATCAAGAGCAGATACTCAACTGATGGAGCCACCCAGACGTCCCTCTGAGTCATTTTTTCTAGGTTTTCTCAGTGACGCAGCTTAGGAAATACATATTTAAGATTCATGATTAAAATTTGATTTTGCAAGTCAAATTTAACCCATGAAAAAATTCTAAAAACTTTATATTTTTATTGGTTTATATTGGAAGACGTAATAGAAAGTATGTGACTGCTGGCTGGCCCTTGATCTGGACCTGGGAAATCAGAAGCTCCTCACCCCATCTTGGTATAAAGATGGACATATACATCAATTAAAAGAACCAAAATTGGAAATTAACTACAGGATTATGCTATTCAAAATCCTTTGAGAAATTATATGCTGACCTCATGCTTAGTCATTAAATACCTCTGAGGTAGATTACAGGGCTTTGCATACACTTTTGTATCTAGACCATAAAAAGGTCTAGAACTCAGTGCTTTAGGAATGGCACTTCAAACTTTTAGATACACCACGCAGTGTTTGGACAGGCTTTCTAAACATACATTATTAAATATGAAGAACAAAGAGGTATGACAAACCATAGCTAAAAACAGTGTTTATCTTATTCATTAAAAATATAGGTAGCTCCAAATGCATAGAAGTGTTTCTTAAATTTAATTTATGACTCAATTATCTAACAATTGGAAAAAAAAGTTACTACTGGGACAAAAATTACATATATGCTAAGTTTCATAAGGTAATAAATGTAATATATATACCCATTATCATGGATTTAAAAAACCTAGTATTAGTTTTGTATACTCAGAGATCTTATCTTTGCATTACCAAAGTAAGAATAAGTTTTCTGATTCTAGATAAACTAAAAATGTTCATCTTACTTTACACTATGAGAAATATATGTATGTATATATTTCTCACAGTGAATGCTAAGATACATATACATATATACATATCTTATGAAATATATATATCTTATGAAAGGTATGATATATGTGTATATATAACTTATAGTAACAAATATGTATCAATCCGTGTAGTGTCCCTTTAGAGTAAAAAAGACATGTAACCATGATCAATCTCTCAGAGTAAACTATTCATAAAGCACCAGATCTGAACTATTTTCCCCCTCTGGCATTAAACGAATCTAATTACCTTTTACAAATGGTTGGAATGATTATCTGTAACTTCATTGATTGAATCACTCCCGTTAGTTGATGATAAATCAATGTCCATGTTTAGATTGCCTCTACCTATTGACTTCAATCAAAGAATTAATGATTTTAGAAAAAACAGATTGACTACATTTAAATCCATGTTTAGTACCTAGTAACTACTGGGTGTTTTAAATTGAAAAACTGCTTGATTAAATTCACTTGTTTTTTGTTAAGTTCATTTGTGATGTAGTTTTAACTGTAGGGGGACGAAGAAAAAGCAAAAGCTGTTCGAGATTTTTTTTTAATTTGAGAGAGAGAGAGAAGGGCAGAGAGAGAGAGATTTTTTTCCTTTTTTAGATATTAAATTTTTTAAATGTTTCATTATTTATTTTGAGAGAGAGAGAGAGAGAGAGTGCACTGGGGAGGGACAGAGAGTGTGGGGGAGAGAGAATCCCAACAGGCTCCAAGGTATCAGTGCAGAGTCTGACACAGGGCTCAATCCCCAAACCCTGGAATTATGACCTAAGCCAAAATCAAGAGTGGGACGCTCAACCGACTGAACCACCCAGGTGCCCCAACAATAATTTTAATAAATATGTTCAACGTGGAAAGAGGAACACAATGCCTTAGTAAACTGTGACAAAACTCAAAATAAAACTTAGTAATAGAAGAAATTATTTAACACGTAATAATAACAGTGGCTTTGCATTTTTTATTGTAATTGCCTTTTGTCCCTCTGATTGGTCTATTTAGAACTCTGCTTTCATGACACATTCTTAGAAAGGATGTACTATCTAAAACATACTCTACTGTAATTCATCATATATAACATAGTTTTATTTTTCTGCTGTTTTTCTTCATAACAACTGTCACTACTTGTTTATGTTTTATTTGCTCATTAGCTCTTTTCCAGAGAAGAAAGACTTCACTTCCAAGAGAGCAAGGTCTTGGTCAGTTTTATTTATTACTCTGTCCTGAATGTGAGACATATAAATATTCTTTAAATATGTGGGATAAAAAACAAAAACAGCAACAACAACAAAAACCTGAATCTTTGTCTCTTCCACCAGACTAGACCGTCCGCTGGATTTGGCAGCGAACAATCCCTTTGTTGCTTTCTCACTGCTTAGCCGTGCACCTGGCACTTAATAGGAACTCGATAAAAGTATGTTGACGGAATGAGCAAATGACTACACAAATGGCTACATTAAATTCCCCTTTCTAACGCCTACAGACTCAGATCAGAATTCCTGGGAGAGATAACAGCAAGTGAAACCCAGAAAGATGTGTTTCACTAAAGAGTTCCTGTGAATCATTAGACTCCCAGGGTCACTGCTGGGGGATGAATTAAACCGTTGTGAATGGCAGTGTACCACAAAGACACGGAGGCACAGGGGAACAGCTTCTGCACATATCTGCACAGGCACTGTTGGCAAATCTGTAGGCATTAACGTAGCAACGTGCTGCAGCCGCTGCCAGCAGTAAAGATGTATGCTCTGCAGTAATATAACCACAGGGAATAGCAGCCAGAACCGAAAGAGAAATAAAAATAGGAAAATAGCAGATCCAGAAAGTTGGTGCTGACAATGGTGATTGTGAGCATATAAAAGACACCCTCAGGCAATAATGTTGGCTAGAAATGCTCAAGGAGCCCTGTAAGTCTCCAATCTCAGACATTGACAAAAACGGAGAAATAACATTTGCCACTGTGCAGGGAGAGTGTAATTTTTTCTCCCTAGGCTACTAATAGCAGAGCAAACACAAGTGACATAGATATATCAGAAGACAGTTATGTTCACGGAGTCTAGGGTGCATAACATGCAATCCTTGGTGATTCTTTCAGTGCCTTTTAAGGACTAGTTGAAGACAAAAGTACAGATATTCAATGGAAGAGCTCCTCCTTGAAAAAAAAAATTCCATAAATGAGGTCATGAGCAATTATTGTTTACAGAGGATCTGTGCACAGCCTATTAATAAGAGCATTGAAGATTCTCAGAAATAATGCTAACGCTTGCTCTAAATATTGTTTTTTTAATTCTTAATTTTTTTTAATATTTATTTTGAGAGAGAGAGAGACAGAGTGTGAGTGAGGAAGGGTCAGAGAGAGAGGGAGACACAAAATCAGAAGCAGGCTCCAGACTCTGAGCTGTCAGCACAGAGCCCAACGGGGGCTTGAACTCACGAATGGTGAGATCAGACCTGAGCCGAAGTGGGATGCTTTACCGACTGAAGTACCCAGGTGCCCCACCAAATATTGGTTTTGAACATATAAATAGGAAATTTGACAATCTCATATCAAAATAATTGTGTAATTATAGGTGTCTTCTGGTTATACAGAGGGCACACTAACCTTGCCAAGAGGGTGGCAGAGAAAGGTGCAAAGGCAGCTTCTTTGAAAATGGAACATTAAAGCTGAAACCTGAAGGATGAGAAAAGAGGTGGCGATTGTGAGGAGTGTCCCGATATGCATGGTTATGTGCTTTAAGACTCCGAGTAGAGAGTGCAGAACACAGGGAGGAACAGACATTTCTACCCATTTTGAACTGTAGGTGGTTATATCTAGGGGTAGAAGACTGAAGAAGGCCACAACATAAAGGTTTATTTCTGGCATGAAAATTTATAGAAGTCATGCTTTCCTCCCTTGATACCTGTCATAAATTGCTATAGCACTGGCAATGGATAATGCTGTTTTCCAGGACACAAACTCATTAGGAGAGAAACTGGTTGATATCCTTTTTATCTTGTGTAATGTCATTGTAATAGAACTGCTGAATTCCAAAATCTTACGTTCTTCTATTCAGCTTTCAGAAAACAACTTCCTATTTTTTCCAGTTGTACCCTACTTCAGCTACAATCATTATTTTCATTTTTTGTTTACCCTGAAATTCATGACTGATCATTTCATAGCTTCACAGCATCACCCACAAAACCCCAGACTGCTTCATCAGTTATATAGCCTTTAAAAACCCACACCTAGAATCAATCTATTGTCTCTATTTTGCTATAGTGTTTTCATGATCACTTAATGATATTAGCCAAAAATCTCATAATCATATGAATAATTGACTCTACAAATTATGTGTTTGCTGGAAACGAATATGACTTCTGAAAGACTTTATTTTCCTTATTTAGTTTTTTATATTACTCCCATCAATGGTTCCAAAATGGATCATGGTCAGCTATGTTGGCTATTATACAAGTTCTTTTTTGATCTGGCAACAGTCAGCTAGCTCAATCTCATCTTTCAAAGCAGACTTAACATTCTAGAACTCCACTTCATAATCCAGAAATAGCAGTCTATTTGAGATTTTGCAAACACATTATATTCTATTCACACCTCTGCACATTTTTTCATATTACCCATGTCTGAAATGTTTTCATGCTGTGTCTTCTTCCATTGAGAACTCCACATCATCAATTCAAATGTAATTCTGTAATCAACTCTTCTAGGTAGCATTTGCTGAATATCTGCCAAGTTCCCAATTAAACCTGCCTTGAATGCCAATAACACTCTCTATGCATTATGTGCATACATCTATGAAAATCCTCAGAGGTAGTATTAAAATGCTATGTGGATTTTCTAAAAACAAAAAAATAAAATAAAGGACGGAAACTGTGCTGTATTATTTTTTAAATGCATAGACCACAAAATGATAAGTGATACAAAGTGATTAAAATGAAATAAGGGAGATATCTTGTGATTATGTTGCCCTGGATTGTCATAGTTTGCTTTTCCTCTGTAGAGATCCAGGGTAGGTGAATGACTGGAAACATGACACTTAGGTTTGGACCAAAATGAAAAATCAAAGATAAGATTTATTCTCCCCATAGAAACATTAAATCAGTAGGCAAAATATTGGGAAAAAAAGTTTTTTAAGATGCTAGACCTCAGATGATTAAAAATGATCCTGCAGAGAAAGGAAAGAAATGAGGTGAGTCACATCACTGTCCCAGAATAGTACCTGATATGGTTTGCAGGTCATGGTGGAAAAAGGAAGTACCCAGAAAAAATTAGACACTGGATTTAGGAGAAAATCTAAGACTCCAGGAAGACCAAGATGACTAAGTTCAGAAAACTGAGAACTTCAGAAAAAAGAAACACACATGGAGAACTCTGAAGTTCCTCAGTGGGTTCTTCTGCATATTCAGCTGTGTACTGATAAGTATATATATGTAAGAAAATTAGTTAGGACTGCTAAAACATCCATTTTGAAAGGATTAGAGGTGAGAGTGCCCAATGTTTGCATGTGGCCAGGAGTAGTGCATGTTTCCACTAGACATGAGAAAGCCTCAAGATATTGAAAAGACCATTAAAAATGTTGACTAAATATTGAGATACAATTAGCCCTTTTCTGAAAATTAACTTATTCCTCCCTAACCAATCATAAAAAAACAAGATGCTAAAATATACAACTTTTGCAAATAACTAAATCATTTCACAGAATAAGGGTCAAGAACATTGATAGGACACATAAATTATCAGGTGTGAAAAAAAGCAAGAAATATAAGACATTATGGCAAGAAAATTTAACTACTGGAAACTGACAGAATTGATACAAATATTTAAATTAGAAGAAAAAGACATACAATCAACTGCATTTCAAATGTTCAAAAAGTAAGTAGAATCATGGAAGATATGTCTTTTTTTAATGCTTATTTTTGAGAGAGAGAGAGAGAGAAAGAAAGAGAGATGGCAGGGTAAGGGCATAGAGAGAGGGGGGCAGAGGATCTGAAGCAGGCTCCGTGTTGTCAGCAGAGAGCCTGGTGCAGGACTTGAACTCAGGAACCACAACATCATGACCAGAGCTGACGTAGGATGTTTAACCAATTGAGTCACCCTGGAGTTCTGAAAGAAAAAAAGTTAATCATATATCTAGATGTGAAAATTATACTGTGTGAAATTTTAAAAAAGCACCAGGTGGGGCGCCTGGGTGGCGCAGTCGGTTAAGCGTCCGGCTTCAGCCAGGTCACGATCTCGCGGTCTGTGAGTTCGAGCCCCGCGTCAGGCTCTGGGCTGATGGCTCAGAGCCTGGAGCCTGTTTCTGATTCTGTGTCTCCCTCTCTCTCTGCCCCTCCCCCGTTCATGCTCTGTCTCTCTCTGTCCCAAAATGTCCCAAAAATGAATAAACGTTGAAAAAAAAAATTAAAAAAAAAATTAAAAAAAATAAAAATAAAAATAAAAAAGCACCAGGTGAGATTAACAGCGGATTAGACATCAGAGAAGAAATTATTAGTGGATTTAAAGTGAAAAAAAAGGAAGGCAGGAACATTGCTGAGTTGTAGGACAACTTTAAGAAGTTCAATGTAATTGAAGTTTAAGTTTAAATTCCTGAAAGAGAAAAGGGATGGTGGATGACAGTAAAAATATCTGGAAAATCATGGGCCAGATGTTTCTACACTTGGTGAGAACTGTAAACCTACATATTTAAAGTGTTAATTAAACTTTAATAAAAGAAATGTGAAGAAAACTATACTAAAGCACATTCTAAGTAACTTGCTCCAAACCAGTGATAAAGAAAACAAATGTTAAAAGCAACCAGGGAAACAAAGACGTGTTTTATGTAGATGAACAGACAGAAGGTTGAGGGAGGGATTATTTGTTGGAATTATGCAGGTGAAAGGGCAGAAGTATAACACCTTTAAAACACTAAACAATTACAATTATTTTTGAAGATTTCAATATATCCCCAATAACTGATAGAGCAGATAAACCGAGAATCAGTAATGTCATACAAGAATCCAGTAACACTTCCATCGTTGACTACTTATGGAGCAACCTACCCAACAAGAGAAGAGTATACTTTTTTTTTCATGCAGATATGGAACATTTACCAAAACAGAAGACAATCAGGACTGAAACAGTCTCAACAAATATAAAATGATTGCAGTCATACAACTATGGCCTCTGCCTACAGGAGAATTTTCTTAGAAACCAATAACATTTTGGCTAAATACAAAAATGTATGACAACTAAAGAGTACACCTGTATGTTACCTAAAAATGAAAGTATTTTAAAGCTGAATGAAAATAAAAACACATCAACTAAAAATTTTGAGGATACAGCTAAGACAATACTTATGAATTTCATGGTACCAAACACCTATAAGATTAGCCTATAATTTATGACCTCAGTTTCTATGTTAAAAAGAAAATAAAGTAAATCTGGAATAATATATAAAATAAACTAACAAAATAAAAAAATAAAGATAATGGCATAAATCACTGAAATGGAAAAAATAGAGAAAATAAATGATGTCAAATATGGTATCTTGAAAATATTAATAATGGTTATCTTCTAATCAGATTAATCTGGACAAAAGAGTTTATTTAGGTGCCAATAACAGGAAAGAAAGAAGGGTCACTGGAGTTTCTACAGGTATAACAGAGTATTAAGATCATTTAAAAATATCTTTATGCCAATAAATTCAACAATTTACATGAAATAGACAAATTCCTTAAAAGAAACATAGTATCAAATTCCAAAGAATTACAAAAGAAGAAATTGATAATGTTACAACCAACTGATATATTTGACTTAAACTTTCCCATAATGGAAACCCAAGTCTCAGATGGCTATATTTATGGCACCTACCAAATTTTCAGGAATAAATTATATCAGTTCATCAACATATATTCCAGAAAATTGAAAAGATGGCAATATTTTACAACTCACACCATGAAGCAACTAAATTACAAGGAAAAAATTCCACAGACCAGTATGTCTTACAATGCAAAAAAATCAAAATAATTTTAGCAAATATGCATCAACAATACATACAAATTATTTTATATTATGGCCACTTAAGGTTATGTTAGAAATGCAAGTTTAGGGGCGCCTGGGTGGCGCAGTCGGTTAAGCGTCCGACTTCAGCCAGGTCACGATCTCGCGGTCCGTGAGTTCGAGCCCCGCGTCAGGCTCTGGGCTGATGGCTCAGAGCCTGGAGCCTGTTTCCGATTCCTTGTCTCCCTCTTTCTGCCCCTCCCCCATTCATGCTCTCTCTGTCCCAAAAATAAATAAAAACGTTGAAAAAAAAATTAAAAAAAAAAAAGAAATGCAAGTTTAGTTCAGCTTTCAAAAATCAATCAATGCAGTCCATCATATCTTCAACTTAAGGAAGGGAAAATTAAGACATCTAGATTGGAAAGGAAGTAAAACTGATTTTATTTGTAAAAAAAGAGTTTCATGAATTATTTGTATATAGAATATAAAAATTAATCTCAAAACTCAATAGTCAGAAAAAAAGAAAATGGAAACATATTTGAATAGATTCTTTGCCAAAGATGCAAATAAATGCATGAAAAGAAATCCATCATTATTAATCATCAGGAAAATGCAAATTAAAATCTCCTTGAGATGATATTGCATATTAATTCGAATGGCTTAAATTAAAACGACTGACCATACTACATATTGTAGAGGATGTGCAGGAACTGAACTCGAACTTGAGTTCAAGTCTTCAATTTTTTTTTTTTTTTTTTTTAAATTTTTTTTTTTTTCAACGTTTATTTATTTTTGGGACAGAGAGAGACAGAGCATGAACGGGGGAGGGGCAGAGAGAGAGGGAGACACAGAATCGGAAACAGGCTCCAGGCTCTGAGCCATCAGCCCAGAGCCTGACGCGGGGCTCGAACTCACGGACCGCGAGATCGTGACCTGGCTGAAGTCGGACGCTTAACCGACTGCGCCACCCAGGCGCCCCTCAAGTCTTCAATTTTTAAATAAACCACATGTGGGCCCTAATTTACTCTTCTGCAAAATATAATCAGTTACATTTTCTCCATGGGGATATTTTGAAAATACACAATATTATATGATTAAAACACCTGACAGGGAGAATGATATACAGTTTTTTGTTTTGTTTTGTTTTGTTCTCTGTAAGTAAGCACTATTGTCCCACTCTACCCACACAGTCTATTATCCAAATATCAGCACATCTGTCAGCTTTCTTTGGGATTTATTTTCCATGCCATTCAGTAGAACAAAATAAAAGACTGGTTAAAATAAATATTAGAAAAAGATAACACAGAATTTTGTGTACTAGATATACAACAAAACATGAGTATAAATTAAATGTAATGAAAATGTAATAGTAAAAACTTAAATTGCTTAGTAGTAATTATGTATGATTCCCCATAATAAATACTTTCTTCCATTGTTTCATTTATTTTTCCCAAGGACGCTATATTATTAGTTGTATAATTATCCATATTTGATGATGAGGACACTGTGGCTCAAAGAGATTAAGTATAGGATCACATACAGATGATCTGAAAGACCAAGGTCTTTAACAATTGCACAAATATTCTAAATACCTGATTAGAGTGGCCAGGTAAAATAAATTATAGTAAATTCATAAAATGGAATAAAAAGTAGGCATTGAAATTCTAATAATAGCGGTAATGATTCTTTACTGATTACCTGCCACTTGAAAGTGTTTTATGCTAAGTTTAGTTTTATAACCATTCTTGTGATAATCATCAGTGGATTTACAAGAAATAGATATTAAGTACTAGGTTTTAAGTAATAAATTCAGCACACAACCAAGGCATATGGAATGAATTAATCATTCCGTAGTGAAAATGAATGTTTGCTTATGGGTATAATTTTCTTAAGATATTTGCCAAAATATACCATTGTTTCTAAGTAGTGGAATTATAATTTATGTCTTGTGACTTCTATTGAACTGGTTGTGATGATCATGTATAACATCTTAAAGTTATATATGAGACAGTATAAACTATTTATATTTTGGAAAAATAATGTTCCTATAAACATGGTTATACTTTTACTACATAGCCCACTCAGCATTGTGTCTGGCACACTGTAGGTACTCAATAAATATTGTATGAATGAAAAATATAGCGCCATAGTGGGTTAATACTTTTCCCATTATGGTGTTGAATAACAGAACTGAAAAATTCAAAATTTGTATAGAAAACATGTAAGAACATGAGAAATGGTTCAGTTCTATTAGTAAATGTGCTTGCTCTGCATGTTATTTAAAAGTTATATGTAGGGGAGCCTGGGTGGCTCAGTCGGTTGGGTGTCCGACTTCGGCTCAGGTCATGATCTCATGGTCCGTGAGTTCGAGCCCCGCATCGGGCTCTGTGCTGACAGCTCAGAGCCTGGAGCCTGTTTCAGATTCTGTGTCTCCCTTGCTCTCTGACCTTCCCCCATTCATGCTCTGTCTCTCTCTGTCTCAAAAAAAAGGAATAAACGTTAAAAAAAATTAAAAAAAATAAAAGTGATATGTAAACTACATCACAATGAGGCTTTTCAAAGTAGACAAAGCTCTAGACTCAGACATAGATACTATTGAACTTTTGAGAGACCTTCTCATATGCTTTGTTGTTAAAAGCAAAAATCTAAGGTGTGTGTGTGGGTGTGTGTGTGTGTGTGTGTGTGTGTGTGTGTGTATGGTTTTCTTCTGATCAGTAAAGCTCAATCCCACCTCAGTTCTTATTTCCTGGCTCAGTATTTAAATCAAATTCTAAATGTATGACAAATGAGAAGAGTAGGAGTTTATGATAATTTGTAGATCTATCCTAAGGATTTCTTTTCTTGTAGCAGATATGGAGACTCACTAACTAAAGTAAAATCATGTAATTAAAGTGAAAGAACAACAAAACAAAGCAAAAACTTATTAAAATGGTCTGGGTGACTCACAGAAATGAGTTAGTAGAAAAATCAACCAGGAATTTAGGAAGATGAAAATCAGGAAAGTGCCCAAAATTTCAATTGCAGAAATAATTTTGAAAAAAGTTCAGAGTGCTATACAATAAATTTGATTCAAGAAAATTTAGTGAAAGAGCTAAATAAAGAGCTAGAAGAGTATAAAATAACAATAATAAACAAAAATAAATGTAATCCTTGATAAAGGCAAACCCAGTGACATTCATTATATGATGACAAAGCAGTAGTTGATGTAAGTGACTTCCATCCTCCCCTACATATATGCTCTTCTTCTTTGCTCAGCATCTCCGTAGCACAGGATTCTTTGACAAATGAAACAATTCAAACTTTCAGTCAAGAAAAGAATATCCCTTTGGTATAAATTCTTGCATTGACATCTTGCTGGTTATTTTCCACTAACATGAAGTAAGAACCATAACTATATAGAAAATATCCCAAGAAATTATCTAATTTATATCCAAATACCTCTTGTTTTGACATCTTTGTGATCTTCTGGTGAAGGATAGAAATCTCTGATTATCTAGCCAGAAAGTTATGTATTGGATAACTTTGCTTCATGAAAAATAACTACATAACTTCATGCTCTGTAAGTACTGACATAGTTTATCTATCTATCTATCTATCTATCTATCTATCCATCTGTCTTTATAGTAGGTCAAATTCTGTCAACCATGCAAATTTTTTTGTTTTCCTTTTTCACCCCTGACCTCGATGTTCCATCACTAAGTAAGGCTGAAAAAAACATGACAGGAGACCTTAAGAGGTTGACTTGAAGCTGAAGGTGTCCCATCACACAAAACCTTTATAAAATCTGGATGATAATGCTTTTGTCTCCTGGTTTTCTTTTGTTTTGTTTTGTTTTTAAAACTTCCAGGATCCTGGTAGTAAATTCTACACAGGAACAAAAATGAGAGTTTAAGAAATACAATCGGGGGGCGCCTGGGTAGCTTAGTCGGCTGAGCGTCTGACTTCAGCTCAGGGCAGAATCTCATGGTTCGTGGGTTCGAGCCCCGCGTCAGACTCTATGCTGACAGCTCAGAGCCTGGAGCCTGCTTCGGATTCTGTGTCTCCCTCTCTCTCTGCCCCTCCCCTGCTCATCCTTTGTCTCTGTCTCTCAAAAGTAATAAATGTAAAAAAAAAAAATAAAAAAAAAAAAATAAATACAACCATAAGCCATATGATTACAGGAGACAGTTTGGATGTGAAAACAATATACACATGTAATTTCTGGTGTCTTTAGTGATTATATAGGCTTCATACTATTGACTAGAAATCTCTCAAGATGCATAAGTAACTATTTTAGGAATCATGAATCCCTGACCATGGAACAACTAGTCTCTTTTAACTTAGCTACTAATCATAAACTGAGTGTTATCCGATGCGTGCACAGCAGCAATCCACCTTTAAATAGAAATGGTATATACAAATTGGACCCAAAAATGTTTGAAAAGATGCAAATAAATTACATGAGCAGGTGGCTCAGACTCCCATAATACCTACTCCTGCTGTTCTGCCACATCTCCCTTACAACACTGGTATGACCTCATGGGGTGTCCACTATGACTATTAATGGAAGAAGGGAAAAATGCGGGCTTGGTTTGCAGTGAAGTCCGTATCTGGAAATGGCATTATCTAGAAGTGAATGCCTGCTGAAAAATAGTCCTATGCTGGGTCGATTATGAAAAATAATGTTGAAAATAAAATGTCAGAACTTTAAGCAAAATACATGGTTTGCACTTTGTTAGGAAGGAAAGCTGGGCAGGGCCAGAGGTCTTGGGCAATGATTCATGGACAGTGCTAATGGGTTGACTGGCTAGTTAGGCTCTTAAGAAGTCAAGATTAAAATATCAATGACCAGGCAATCTGAAGAAGAGTCATTTGGATATACATCTCGGAATACACACAAAATATGACTTTTTTTTTCCATAGAGATTCCCATTTGAGGACATTCTCTGCCCAAATGTGTCAAGTAATCAGGTCGATAAGACATACCGTCCTGTGAGTGTCATCTTTATTTAGTTACCCATGTTGTTCAATAGGCACTAGTTCAACATGGCCACAGTGGCACAACTGGAAAGCTTGGATGAACTCAACAAAATGCAATCAACATAGTCTTATCTGCCACTGCAGCACAGTAAGCAACTGCATATTTGTCTTGTTTATCAGAATCACTCACCCCAGCTAGTAATAACCTCATTTGTAAGCTTTCAGATTGACTCGAACAACTTGAATAACCATTTTTTTGTGGGCCTCAGTCAATTTAAGGGAACCCTAGCTTTGCTCACTGGGCTGTTATTTTTTGGGAAAACATTCTATACACCCAGTCTCAAAAATTATGGTAATGGAAGCAAACATTCGGAAACAATATGGGTTTGTGCTGATCAAGGAAAAGCTTGCTGCCTCTGCTTTGAATCCAGCCTATCCACAGCAGAAACCAATGTGAAGCCCCTGCCTACCTGGGGGTTGATTTTTTTTTTTTAATGCAAGAGGCTGTAATCTATCCTCAAAGAGGTATTTACATAATCCGAATAAACATGTGCCTCCTCACAACACTTTTTGCCAGCACCACAAACTGTGAATTAGAGGTGCCAATTGAATCAACATCAGCCCAATGTTATGGTGCCTAGTGATAATTTTCTCTCTGTGGTAAGGTTTCCTTCAACTGAAGAAAGGGAATGAATAGTTGCTGAGCAGCAAAAACGGTGGGCTTTTCTGGTTTCCTCTGTTTAACCCTTTACATCAACTCTTTACTCTTCAGACCCATGTAGGCTGTTTTAATGGTCATGCTTACTGTTTGGCTTCATTTTGTGTTGGACCAAAGACATACATCAGAAAAAAATAAAAATGAGAAGGAGGGTGAAACCAGGTATTTCCATGTTTCTCCCTCTGTGCTGTTTTGCTATACCATCTGCAGTACTTGTGATCCTTCTGACTATACCCCACATACCCCTCCTCCTTGGAAGCCCAAGCTTATTACTACATAAAAAGGCTACATTGAGATATACCAATTCTAGCCAAGTCCTGGCTTTTCCAGCCATTCCAACTCAGGTACCAGACATAGAATTTAAGCTACCTCAGACCCTCTATATCAGTACAGCCATTGAATGAATATTGCCAAGTGATTGCGTTGCTAACCTATGAATCAAAATAACTGCCTACCTGAGTTTTTCCCAAGCTCCTAACATACAAAATCAAGTGTCAAAAGTAATTATTTTTTAAAACCATTATATTTGGCATTACTTTGCTATGCCACAATAGGTAAGTGGCTCAGATTTCGATAATTCAACAGCAGAATGGTATTGTAAAAACATGTAAACTATGTAGCATTATTTTTAATGGTGGTAGGCAGAAACCATCAGTGCCTGGAAGACTGTTCATGAAAAGTGGAAGCCTCAGTAAGGCCGCTGAGAGCTTGAAGAAGAGTGAAGGTGAATGCCTTTGCAGTGTGGAAAAAACAGGAATATTTTTTATGTAGTAGTGGAAATTTGGCAACACTGTTTGCTATAGTAACATGGGAAATGGAAAGCAAATCTCATGACCTCCTGTACATGACAGGAGATTTCGTGCAGGATAAGAAAATGACAATTGACTTCTGACAATAATAAAATATGAGAAGGAAAACAATGAGTAGGTACTGGTTTAGTTCCTAAGAAAAATACTAGAGGATTTATGAAAGCATGACTTTCGGGTTTTGAAAATATAACAGGTTCTTTTTTGTTTTTTTAGCATTTATTTATTTTTGAGAGAGAGAAACAGAGTGTGAGCGGGGAGGTGGGGAGAGAGAGAAGGAGATACAGAATCCAAAGCAGGCTCCAGGCTCTGAGCTGACAGCACAGAGCCCGGTACAAGGTTGAACTCATGAACCATGAGATCATGACCTGAGCTGAATTTGGATGCTTAACTGACTGAGCCACCCAGGTGTCCCCCAAGATATGACATGTTATGATCCCCAATTCCTTGTAGTAAAAGATTTTCAAACTAAGGAATGGTATCAAGATAAAGAGTAAGTCCAAGATGCTGACAAAACATGACCTGAGAGCTAAGATGTCAGGTGAGTGCCTGTAAAATACATGGGCATATCTAATAGGGCTTTTAAGACGGTGTTTAACATGTATTTATTTTTGAGAGAGAGAGAGAGAGAGACCCAGTGTGAGCAGACGAGGGGCAAAGAGACAGGGAGACACAGAATCTGAAGCAGGCTCCAGGCTCTGAGCTGTCACAGGGCTTGAACTCACGAACCACGAGATCATGACCTGAGCCAAAGTCTGGGACTTAACCGACTGAGCCACCCAGGCACCCCAAGACTTTTTTTTTTAATTACAACAAGTGCACTCCTTAATCCTTATCTAATAGGTTCTTAATATTCTTAAGGGTATTGTAAAACAGAACCCTGACTCTCAGCCCAAGGTAAAGATGAGCTGGTCTTTAAACATGTAAAAAAAAATAATAAAATGGATTATAATTAGGTACACAGGAAGCACAAACTATTTGTAAAGTAATTATACTTGTTCAACTGAAAATACAAAATGAAAAGAGGCCTTTACACATTCAAATGTCTGCAACCAAGAGGTAAGTTGAAAGCTACTCATTTGAAAATATGGTCACTGTTTAAACATTTATTTATTTTTGACAGAGAGAGAGAGAGAGAGAGAGAGAGAAGCAGAGAGAGGGAGACAGAGGATCCAAAGCAGTCTCTGTGCTGTGAGCACAGAGCCTGATGTGCCTTGAACTCATGAACCGTGAGATCATGACCTGAGCTGAAATCAAGAGTTGGCTGCTTAAATGACTGAGCCACCCAGCACCCCAGAAAATATGGTCATTTTAAATGAAAATGTAAGGATACTTTAGTGAAAAGATACAAGAAAACAAAAAACAGATCCAATAGCCAAGTATCACTTGACTTCTATGTACCTCCATTCACTACCCATCATCCCCACTTTTTGATTGAGACTGTCTCTTGTGTTATCTCATCTCTATCTAAAGCTTATATATTGGATCTTTGGGTTAAAAATAACCTGTCTTTTTTAGTTCACAGGACTGTAGCGTAACAGAAACTCTCTTTTAGAAAATATATCCAAAGAAAGTCATTTGCACACTAATAAGACACTGAGCTCAGCAACACTTGAGCTGATTTCATAATGGCATGACACTTTCGGGGACTTCTGTAGGGGGTAAGTATATCCAGCATCTGGGAGGGATGCAAATTATTAGAAGCCAGAAAGAAAACCGAGATAGCTACATTCCAATGGTCTCCAGTTAACCACACCTCCTAATGTTGTTGAATTCTTGGAAACTTTTAACCTGCCATGTAAGAAGTACAAATATCCTGAAGAGATCTAATCTGTCAGAAAGCTCCAGGTAGACACACAAAGTACTATGGAGAGACACTAATTCTGTCCAGTTTCCAGGTGTCCTAGCCATTACAGCATAGGTATGAGCCATCCTGACTCCCCCATTCCAGACCAGTCTCCAGCTGAGTATATGTGTAGATGAATGCCCTAGTTGCACCTTTTAAAAAATATTGATCCACAAAATCAAGAGCAAAATACAATGGCTCCTTCAGGCTATTCAAATTTGTAGTGACGTAAACAATAATATGTTATTGGAATATACTTGGCATTAAAACAATTAAACTCTGTAATTACAATGCTAATACTATTTATATGCATTGCTCCTTTCAACTAATACACATTCTTTTTTTTTTTTTTTAATTTTTTTTTAACGTTTATTTATTTTTGAGACAGAGAGAGACAGAGCATGAACGGGGGAGGGGCAGAAAGAGAGGGAGACACACAATCGGAAACAGGCTCCAGGCTCTGAGCTGTCAGCACAGAGCCCGACGCGGGGCTCGAACTCACGGACCGTGAGATCATGACCTGAGCCGAAGTCAGGCACTTAACCGACCAAGCCACCCAGGCGCCCCACAACTAATACACATTCTTATCACATACATTCACTGGTTGATACATTACTTGATTATTTGAGTCATTTTTTTGCTATTGTTTTTAAATCCTTGTTTTGCACTACTGATACTCATGAGCTGTTAAAAGTCTTTTTTACAAGCCATACATGTAACAAAAATTTTAATTTTCATCATTAAACATGAATCAACTTAATGAAGTGATAAATATCTCATGTGGTCAGACCCAAACCATACTTTTAGTATAAAATGTACAATTGACAATGATGGCTGTTATAACTAGTCCAATCCTAGGACAATATTCATAGGTTCAAAATCAATTATTTTCTAGACCACTGGTCTTTCCATCCTTCTGGGAGAAATGAGTGACAGAAGGACAGGTTAAGTAACGATGTACTTTATTATGTACAATGTCTTTTAACAGAGCTAGAAATAGAAAGAAATCCATGTGCTACAATAGAATCTCAATCTCTGTTGAGCAAGCAATCACAGATTAAACCTGTAAAAAGTATCTGCATTACTTACACCATGACCTCATTCTTGCTCTTCATCAAAAACCTTTTCTTTTTTTTTTTTTTTTTTTTTTAAATTTTTTTTTTCAATGTTTATTTATTTTTGGGACAGAGAGAGACAGAGCATGAACGGGGGAGGGGCAGAGAGAGAGGGAGACACAGAATCGGAAACAGGCTCCAGGCTCTGAGCCATCAGCCCAGAGCCTGACGCGGGGCTCGAACTCCCGGACCGCGAGATCGTGACCTGGCTGAAGTCGGACGCTTAACCGACTGCGCCACCCAGGCGCCCCTCAAAAACCTTTTCAAGAGCATTCGCAAACTGTCCCCCAAGGTCAAGATAACTAATTAATCTCCATTTTAATTATGATTTATGTCAATTTTGTGTTCATTATAATGTCAATAACATAGGACAGATCACCATTGCTACGGCAATCAGGAATGCTGTGGATGTGACTTCCAGTCTTCCCTAATAAGACAATTGCTTTGGATTATCTCAATATAATGCACAAATAAATATAATATATACCACAACCCTACCTATGTATTACATTATTTTCTGGTTATTCCCCCAAATTCCCCCAAATTAGGAGTTCATAATTCTGCCCTTACTTTTAAATTAGGGAGATAGATATGTATATAAATGCATGTTTATATTTTTATTTATATATTTATAAGTTATATATATGTAATTATATATAGCTAAGTTTTATACATGTATGTAATCATATATATGTAATTACATATGTAATTATATATGTATACACACATATATATATATCCATTCTAATAAAAGACTGTAATTTGCCCTTCATGTCAAAACATTTATTTTGTAATTGTTCCCCATGGATTGACAGATGAAATATGTATGAATTCAAGAAAACTATTAATTCTTTATTCATACATAAAAATGTGTTAACTTGTACATTAAAATATGCACCTTTTATTCAAAAACAATATGAGAGATAACTGCTCAGGATTAAGTTTCTTGCAACACAAAAATTAAAAGTACACAATTCATACAGAAGAAAAACTGGCTTCAAGGTGCATGTTCAAAATTGGCTTTTCGTTTCATGCTGGGATGAAAGCCGAGCTTTGGAAAATAACTGATGTTACAACTGATATGATGATCCTGCATCTTCTCATCCTTCATAATATTAAGTAGATCAGTGATAAAGAACAAAAACTGTTTTTATGAAAAATGGTGGCCTGTGTATATCATATTTTATAATAAAAATATTAAAGTGCTCAGCTTTACTGTGATGATTTGGTAACTGTTGTAAGTTAAAACAATTTTGTTGTAATGTTTTTCTCTAGCACAAAATTAAAAATGTACATATTGTAAATACATTTACCAATTCTTATAATAAGTAAATTTATCTGCCAAATTCTTGTTATTTATTTAAATCCAATTACACATTTAGTTTATAATTGCAATTCATACCATTCAAAGTATTATAATTTTTCCAAGGTCATAATATAGTTAAGTCTTAGAAACTTGGCCTTAAAAAATTTTTTATTTTGATGATGTATGCAAAAATACAAGCAATTCACTGAATGAAACTGATAAAACTCTAAAATGAAATTTCTATAGCTCTATATAAAATATTGAAATTCTTTTATATGAAAACATAATACAATTCAGGCATTGGTTTTACAAAGTTTATTTAAAATTCTCTAGACATAAAAAATTTGTATAGTTCCATTCTTCTGTAGGTATAAAATACTAGCTGAAACCCTATTGTGTATATTTATACATACTTTATCTGACTAAATCATGAAAATACAAGAGAGCATGCATATGTTTGGTGGTTCAGAATATTTTAAATGGTGACCAGTATTGAAAGCTATTTCTGTGGAAGAAATTAATTAGTACTAAACTAAGCTCTGACATGTTGGGAAAAGGGAAAAAATTAACCCAAATTGTTGCTATATGCTATGTTGTTATGTTGTGTGTGTGTGTGTGTGTGTGTGTGTGTGTGTGTTCAACCCCATTCACATCATTCTAGTAATCGACTGCTTGAATTTGAACTTCAGCCTCACCACTTCTTATTTGTGTGCCATATGACAATTTATATAACATATGTTTTGCACTTTTTTCATGCATAAACCGAGGGTAGTAATGATACCTATTACACAGTCGAAGTGAGAAAATATAACACACTTGGAATAGCACATTAACCTTGGGAAGTAATTATTCAGTAATGTGTAAGTAATTTTATAAATCAGGCTTGGTAGAAAAAAAACAAGGATTAATTAATAATCAATAAAAATAAACACTCCAGTAGTGTGTTTAATTTGTATCATTTAAAATTGTTTTTCATTAACTCTTTCAACAGCCAAGTACTAATTCGCTTCTGAATTGTAATGCATTTTTTCTCAATTCTCTATTTTGGAGTAAATGTTAGCAGATCACATATCTCTGTTGCATATATGTGAGTACAAATTGAAAATGAATGACAAGCTACAATATACCTATCAAATTACACTCTAGTCGATGATAGCTTATTGGGTTTCAACACTCCTGAATCAGGTCCAGCATTAAGTATTCAAAGACTCTAAACCCCAAATTAAGATTAATTAATAAAAATTCACCATGAGAAAGTATGACATTCAGATGTGCTCTCTGTTTGAGCCCAGGCTGGACAATCTGTTCACATCATATCAGTTTCTGAAACATTTTTTCCAAATCTCTGCCCTGCTCTAGTCCCACCTTTCATCAATATTTACTGGTCCTTTGAACTTAAAAAATTATTAATAAGAGTCAGATTGTAGCTAAAAAACAGCTACCAGACTAAGGAAATTGTTATACAAAAGAGTCAGTCTACACATTTGTCAATAATTTGTCAAATTCACTATTTCTTAAAACAATATAGATATGTTAATCTCTTAAAATGTACACAGCATCACTAATGGAGTCTGCGTGTTGAGCTAGTGCCATGGATAATATCGTGTGCAATTTGTTTTATGCCCAAATTAAATTTGAAAGTCTCCTCTATTAATATGTCTAGTTTGTAGTCACTATTTACATGATTTCTAATTTTACTTTGATCCTACACAAGTTTATGACACACGGAATGGCAGCTGTACTTCCCTGGGGAGGAATAAGACCCTAGATATGGATCACTGCTTTAGAAAAACAACAATTACATGACAATTCAGTACATTAGTGTTCCAACTGTCAACCACACAAATTCTGAAAGTATTTCTATATGAATATGGATATAGATTTCTAATGCCATTTCAATTTTATTAAATATATTTTTATATTATTTGAAACATAAAAGTTTGTTTATAACACATTACCAAAAACTCCTATGAAAAAATAACACTATTCAAATAGTTTTAAAACTGTTCAAGAAACTACATGGTATATGGACTCAGATTTTATTGAAAATTTGAATCAATAAAAAATGATACGCTGATTATGTATGTCTGATTTAAATTCTTATCTAAGAAGCAACAATTAAGGATGACTAAAACTAATCGCCACAACTTAGAACTTTGCACAAAAATGTTGTGGCTATGAAATTCATGCTCTCAATTTGTCAATAATTTAATATTCCCTACAAACTACAAACAAGTGTCTTAACATTTTCACACTTTAAATGAAACACTAACATTTTCATTGTACTACTTGCGAAGTGGGAGTAATATTTCCTACAGAGTTTCATAGAAGCTCATAGAAATAAAACAGGAAATTTTTACTTAATGTATACTCTATATTTCAAAATCCAAATTATTACTACCTGCAATATCCAATATGGAAAAAGGTGTAAATGCCTTTGTAAATCCTGGACCTATTTTGGAATGTGGAATTCCTTTAAGTTAGAAAATAATGTAAATATTTATGCACTGCAATAGCACTTCAACGGCATAACCGATGTTAAATACATACGTTGGCTTTTGTATATTGCTAGTGAATGATCAGAAGGACATTAGTTATGTAGAAAATACATACTTGGATATATTTTATATGTAATATTTGAATATGTACTTATGTATTATATTTGAATAATTACCAATAGTGTGCATGTATGCAAACGTGCACAGGCAGAAACTCTCCCTGACCCCACCTTTATCTCCAGCTATTACTTCATTTCTTTGCTCACCTTCACAACCAACTCTTAGAATGATTTCTACACTTAACTGTCTCCATTTCTTCATGTCCCTGACCTATTGAATGCATTCCAATTAGGTATTCTCACCATAACACTACGACAAAATCATAAAATATTTCTCCAAATTATCAGATATATCCATTGCAAGATTTGCATTGATTCTGTATAAAAATATTTCCACTTCCATGTTGAAGCATTTTCTTTACTTGGCTTCTGAGACATCATACAGGCCACTATTTGTTGGTCACCTTTGCTACTTAACTTCAATTTCCCAATCTCAAATATGTAACTCAACTTTTCTAATCTCTTTTCCCCTCTCTATTCTGATCCCTTAAATAATCTTATAGTCATACGGCTTTATTTTATATTAAATTAGAGGCATATGGTTTTAATTAAATTATATAACAAAGATTTATCAATCCAGCAACTCCTTCATTGAACTCCAGCCTCCTACCTCAAGCTGTCTTCATGGCATCTTCTCTTAATTATCAAATGTGTCTCAAACTTATCATGTCCAAAACTGCCCTTGTTTCCAACCCAAGCTCATAAAGACTGCTGCTCCCCCAGCCTGTTTTTCCCATCAACGTATATCACTCAATTCCTTGGTCTCAAAAGCTTGGCAGCCTCAAGTCTTGTTTTCTGACACCCGCATGCAATCTACCTTCCTTCTGGCTCTACCTATTAAATATATTCAGACACTGTACTGTTCCCACTGCTTCCTCAGCTGGCGCTGCGTTCACATTTCTTTCATGCACTAAAGTAACAGCTTCCAAGTTGGTTACTGTACTCTACTATTCACTTTCCTATATTTTTCCTTGTCAGCAGCCCCTGAGCAACAGTTCTGGGGATTGGTTTTGTTTTGCTTTTGTTTTCATTTTTTGTTGTTGTTTAGTTTTGTTTTCCTTACGGCAGTGAGGATATTGCTTTAAGCATCAGATAATCAATTGTTAGCAGGCAAAGAGCAAATTAAATCTCTTAAATCTATCAGTTTCCCACATCATCATTATCTATATTCTGGCCTTTACCATCACTCACTTAAACTATAATAGTCTCACATATTCTTGTTTGATGTCACCTTCATGGATGGTATTTTTGAATGCCATCCTGCTTTTCTGCGAGTTCTTCCCACACTTAAGTAGTAGATGTGTTTCATGAAAATATTCTGTTAAGTTTTTTGTATGTGGCATAAATCTGTTGCTCAGTCTTTGAAGGGTTTACAAGATAGATTTCAATACCCTTGATGTACCTTCTAAGTATATGATGTACTGGCCTCTGGCTGCTTCTCTAATCTCTACCCCTCACCACCTGGTCCTCATTTACCACTGCAAGTAATACTGTAGCAATTTTTAGGTCTTTATCCCTCTCCATACCAGCCATGCTATTTCATGTTTTAGTATCTTTGTAAAAATTACTTTTTCCGTCTTCACAAATTCCCACCTCCGTTCTGCATCCTTTGCCCAATCCCATTGTGTTTAAAATTAAAGGCAGATGTGCCACATTTATAAGGACACCATGCCCCCAAATTCCATATAACTTTGCTGAGCTGGAGTATATTTTATAAGCTTCTCTAATTTCAATGCATTAAGAAAATCATGTATTAAATGGAAGTATCATAGGAATAGTTACATCATGGATCACACATAATTCATATTATGTGCTTATACAATTGCCTAGTAAATTTTTAACAGTGCAATGTAGGTTAATAGTATTGTGTCATTGTTAATGTGTATGTTCATGTATTTATTTATATTAACTTGCAACTGTATGAGAAAGTTCCAATAATGCTTTTAAGAGAAATTCTTACAAGGAGGGAATAACTGCTACTCAGAAAAACACTTTTATAAATCAATTGAAATAAAAAGTATCATGGATATGAAGCAATACTCCAAGGAAATAGTCAATAAAGAGATATATAATTCCTTTTGCATTAAAAAGGAGAAGGGATTTAGAAGTGGCTTTGGGTTGTGGAAAAAAACAAAACAAAACAAAACAAAACAAAACAGAGCAGTGGATTGGCAGAGCCTCTTGGCAAACTGGCTGCAATTCTTTTGAGAACTGAGATGTCTGAAACTCAAATTTAAACAATCTGGCTTATAGTTGTCTAAATCCCCTGTCCCACCCCAAAAATAAACTTAATGTGTGGCACATGCAGGGACTGGTAGTTGATTTTGTCTTTGTTGCATGTTAATTTGGGAGAGACTTGTCTATATGAACTATATAAAGGGGCTGAGATCCAAATTTTACTCTATGCCAAATTAGAAAAAAAAAAAAGACAAGTTGTAGCTTTGGAGGATATACACTCAGACAAGGGAGCAAGCATAAGGTAGTGATCACCATGAGAAACTAAGGAAGCATTCAGGCATTTGGAGAAACCTTACACAGAACATGAATAGGGTTAATTTAAATCATATCTATATCTCAATTGTCAGGGGTCCTGGCTAAAGTCAGGAGAATGCTTACATCCACCATAATGGACTGTACAAATGTTTTCCATGTCTGTCTCCACTGTGTAATGATCTGATTTTGAAGAAAGGGTCTGAGCATCTTTTTAACGATTACAGCATGTGGCACAAGTGGTCACTCACAAATATGTGCTTTGAATTCAATCCTACACATTGGCAAAGTCAGGAAAAAGGATATGTCCTCAGTCTCATTACTAGTTTTCATCCATTGCTGATTCTTCTCATAAACTCATTGCTGACTTTTGATGCTGCCGAAACTTATTTATCTAGAAAAGATTGCTAATACGTAAGAAGATTTGTTTGGGGTTTTATTCCCTATGTATTGATGGCATCAATTTTAAAACCGGAGACATAAAATAAAGTAATAGGGAACCTTTACCTTTACATACAATAAAGTTAAGCCTACTATAAATGTATTTTGGAAATGCAATATAGAAAAGAAAATTTCATAGGAATTGGGATATAGATTTCTTTCTAATGAACTGGTGATATATAATGAATTTTAAGCTTTCCTCTACAGATCTGTGCATGTGTATCTTCCCCTCTAAATTTAAAAAAGAATGATTATTTTTGGAATTCTCAACAGTGTGTACTATGTGGTTAATCAAACTTACAGCTATAAAAAGACAATATTCTCTATATGTGAAACACTGTATGGTTTAGGATTTTGTAACTTTTTATTATGATTTTTATAGTATTTTCAAAGTACTCTTCCCTGTTTTACATGATTGAGGCCAATTTACAAAAATAAACATGATGTGCTATTTCTTAAACATATTTTACTATAGAAAGTAGAATATTAGTAATATATTTCCTTCTTCAAGGCCCAATGTCATAACACTTGCAGAAGGAAAAGGTTTATAGCAGTAACTCTTTAATACTGAAAATATTTGGTCATAATGCAACCATAACTTGGGCACTATTTTTTTGTTATTTCCTAGTATTTAATTTTATAATTTTACTTAAAAATTTTTTTTTAATGTTTACTTACTTTTGAAAGAGAGAGAGCATGAGCAGGGGAGGGGCAGAGAGAAAGGGAGACACAGAATCCCAAGCAGGCTCAAGGCTCTGAGTTGTCAGCACAGAGCCCAATGCGGGGCTTGAACCCACGAATCATGAGATCATGATCTGAGCCGAAGCCGGAATTTAACCAACTGAGCCATCCAGGCACCCCTACAAAATTTACTTTTATATTATTGAAAAATATGTAGTCACTAGGTCTTTGGATTTATCTTTCATTGAGTGATACTGTCTACTGCACATGAATCTCTTATTTAGAGAGTACTCCTATCTTCTTCTTCAACCAGTCAAGGATTAGTTATGGTCTGCTGTAAACGTATCATTCTGGGACTTCTGTTCATGGCAATTCTTAGTTAGAGTACATTTCTATATATTCTGTATTTTTTAAGAGTGATTTTGTCTCTATTTTCCGCCATTATGTGGCTTGAATATATTCTTTTTTACATTAATCTTAACGGTGAATGGGAGGTACAAAAACATAAGATAGGGATGATTTATTGGTGTATTCATTTATATGTTGAAAATAATTTCCTTTGGAGCGCCTGGGTGGTTCAGTCCGTTAGTCATCTGACTTTGACTCAAGTCATGATCTCGCAGTTTGTGAGTTCGAGCCCCACGTCAACTCTGTGATAGCCTGGAGCCTGCTTCGGATTCTGTCTCCTTCTCTCTCTGCCCCTCCCCACTTGTGCTCTGTCTCTCAAAAATAAATAAATGTAAAAAAAAAAAAAAGAAAATAATTTCCTCTTAAATTTTCTCTAAAAGTGTGATTGATGTAAACTACTGTCAAATTAATGATATTGTCTTTGTGATTCACGTGCCTTACAATTAATATATTTAAATGAAGCTTATTTCTTATAATAGTTGTAGGTTTATGAAAAATACAGCAAAGTATAGAGTTCTCAGCACAAACATAGTTTCCTGATTTATTAACATCTTATCTTATTATTTTTGTATAATTAATGAACCAGTATTGATATATGATTATTAATTTCCTTAACTATGCCTAATGTTCTTTTCCTGTTCCAGGATCTAATACAGGATAACACATTACATTTAATTGTTATATCTCCTTAGGTGTCTCTTGGCTGTGATAGTTTCTAGAGCTTTCCTTGTTTTTGATAACATGAAGAGTTTTGAGGAGTATGGATCAGATATTTGCACAATATCCCTCAACTGGGATTTGTGTGATGCTCTTGTTATGATTGGGCTGGGGTTATGAATTTTTAGAGGGAGACTATAAGATAAAGTGCCATTTTCATCACCTCATACCATCAGCATGGCTAGGCACTGTTGATGCTGAACATGATCACCTGGCTGAGGTTTTGTTTGCATTCGTCCACTGTAAAGTTTTTCTTTGTTCTTCCTTTTCATACCATGTATTTTTTTTTATTTTTAATTTTATTCAAAAATGAATTATTAGACAATTTTCTTTTTCCCTTTACCCTTTTTTATTATTAATGTATACTATTTCATACACTCATAATTTTTATTTTAAAATAGTCTCAGACTGAGAAAAGTCTACCATTTTGAAATGGAAGGGTTGAATTACTTTAATAAACCATTAACTCAGGGAATTACAGTTTTGCCTTAAAGGAATTAACATCCATACCATGAACTGAATATAAATAGCAAAAAGAAAATTATAAAAGAACTTTTCCATTGTATTCTGTAATGGCTCCATGATGATCAAATGTATCTACAAATGAATTGGTATGGAATAATTATAAGATGGTAATATTCAATTAATTTTAACGCATTTTTTAAACCTAGGGTGCCATGCAAGTTTGAATCCTTTAATGTGCTTCTCTTTGATTAGTTATATATCATTATTTTTCCTGTTTGGGAAATACATAACAACTCTGCTCTGAAGTTAATTTATGCAAATATGCACTTTGATCTTTTCTTTTAAAAATCATAAAACTTCTTAATCTTTATGTCAGGAATATAAATGTTTTGACAAATTATGCTATACAAGATATAAAATAAGTTTATTATGGTTTAGTAGTTTTGACAGAGTTTTTAAAAAACTTAGCTTATTTATAAATAAATACCATTTTTAAGAATCGAAATAATATGACACTTGCTTTGAAAAGTAGTATCAACTTGGTATAATTAACAATTGAGAAGGCAGTCCCATATTAACACACTTGGCAACATGTCTAGGATTAGATGCAACCCCTTGTAATTCAATTCCTGTGAGTTTCTAGCCTGTGATGAAGTGAAAATGTAACAATTTAATGGAGATAATAACATTTGATAAGTTAAAATATAACTAATTTTGTGAAGAAATATGATTCTTAGATGTAATAAGCAATCAAAACAAGAAAAAAGTAGGGAGAGTGAATGGAGAGTTCCAAAATCCGTGGATAATAAATAGAAACATTTACACATGAAAGTGCTTCAAGTATCATGTAATTTGTTATTTGGCTTTAATAAGGTAGTAACTACAGAGGAACTGCTTATCAAATAAAGCTTTAGGGAGCTAATTACACTTACATAAAATAACCCTTTCAGTTGTGAAGTACAAATTGAGTGAAGAAATCTATCATTACATTTTTAATGATGTACTCAAATTGAAATGTTTAGACATTTTTAGCATTTAGCAATTTTCTAAGTGTGAGTCAGCAGGTTAAAAATTAGCATACTTCTTCAATGTAGGCTAATTTAGTTATTAATATACATAATTTACTTAATGCAAGCCACTTTCTGAAACATTCAATTTCTTAACCTTTAATGAAAATCTAATGTCTTAATAATAATATAGTATTCTCTAAACACAACAATTTAGTGACATTATCACATAATTTAGCTTTTTGCTTTCAGCAGTCAATGAGTTTCTATCGTGTTTGAGTGTGTTTTGAAAAACCAAAAGCTCCCCTGAAACTATGAAATGATTTAAGATTTTAAATTCTTTTATACAGTACTATTTCCTTCCAAGAGTACTATGTCACAGAGAAGAATGATCTTATAAATAAAAACATATTATTTTTAAAAACTATATACTCAGTGCTAGTTTAATTTTTAACTGGCTTATGACTTTTTTTGTACATTCTGAATTCTCTGTTTTTTTTTAATTTTTCTTATTTTAGACCTCTCTGGTAGAACATTTTAACTGTCTTACATTGGTTTTTGTTAGAAAAATGAAGCGAGGTAATTTACCTAGTGGTTACAATTAACGCCATAAACTTATAACAATCTATTTTAATTAATACTACATTAGATTCAAGTATTAAAAAACTCCGCTCTTATTTGACATCTGAAATGGGCATATGACAAATACTGTTGGTAAATGTTAAATGTTTTTGGTAGATCTCTATGATAATTCCAAACCAAACCTGCCGCATTAGAAGTAAAGCTTTTTTTTTCCCCGCTGGAAAACAAAAACAAAAACAAAAACAAACAAACAAAAAACTCTTCTCTTATAAATCACCATCTCTCTGTCTTTATGTTGTTATCAAAAATCATAGTTTTATATCTTATGTGACCATTAATCTGAAGTTACAATAGTGTTTTATTCATTTATTCATATTGGGGGAAAAAAGAGAAGTTAAAGCAAAATATAGTAATATTGGTAAAGGTAACTATATAGGTAGATACAAAAGTCAATTTGCCAAAATAAATTGATGACTTAATGGAAAAATTGATGTCAAATGATAATAATTATCCATATTACCCATGGTTTGAGTTCTACGTGAATATGCAGATTTTTAAAAAAATCTAGCATGGCTTTGGGCAATTATAAAATTAGCATCTTTTGAGCAGTTTCATGTGTTAGAGATAACAACAGAAAGTATTTGGGCACAACCATTTGATATATAATAAAAGAAGAACTTTTTAAAAATAATTCTAAAATTTCTAGTCGTTTCTTAAGAGTTTTACAATTTCCAGGTGCTATGTTTCTAAAATCTAAGCATTCCAATTGCTATTTCTTAGACCATACCTTGCCAACTCTGGCCTAGATTTTTGTGTTAGTGTCTAAATCCTTTCCTCCAAATTATTTCTCCAAGATGTCTTAACACTACCTTTAAGAAAAGCTCTCATGCTTATCTGGGCTCTTAGCCACGTTTGCTTGGCTTAAAACATACGTTATATCCCTCAGGAAAAGAGACTAATGACCCCTAGTTTGGCTCAAAGGTCAGTAGAACTGCCACATCCACCAATGCCCCAGAAGGTGTTGACCCAGTAGGTGAAGTCAACACCTTCATGGCTCTAGAGGGTAGAGTCACCTACTCAGTTCCAGAAGGTTGACTGTTGCTCCTGTAGGCCAAGCTGTGTGTATGCTAGGGGCAGGGAGCAGGGTGCATCAGTGTGGTGGTAATGACATCTGATAAACCTATAAACCAGTAGAATAAAATTGGGAATCGAGAAGTATTCTAAAATATCTAGTCAACTTATTTTCCACAAGGGTATCAAGACACTTCAATGTGACAAAGAGTAGTCTTTTCAACAATTGGTGATTGACCAACTGAATAGCCACATGCAAAAGAATGAAGCTGAATCCTTCCCTGGTTCATACAATATAAAGAAATTAACTCAAAATGGATCAGCCACCTAAACATAAGAGCTGAAGTATAAAAGAAGAAACCATAGAAATAAATCTTCATGACATTGAATTTTGAAATGGGTTCTTAGATACAAACAGTAAAACCATGAGTAACTGAAGAAATAGTAAGTTATTAGGCCTCATCAAAATTAAAAACTTGTGAGCACCAAAGCACATTTTTAATAAAATACAAAACAATTTACAGAATAGAACCTATTTGCAGGTCATATGTCTGATAAGGGTCTAGTATCCAGAGTCTATAAAGAACAGCTACAATTTAAGAACAACAACAACAAAAATCCAATTTTAAAAAGGGAAAAGACAAGAATAGCCATTTCTCCAAAGAAGACATACAAATAAAAATAAAGAATAAGGGCTTATAAAGATGCTCAACATCATCAATGCAAACCACAAAAACAATGAAACCCAACTTCACACCTATTAAGACAGATTTAAAACAACAACAATAAAGGAAAATAAGTGTTGGCAAAGATGTGGAGAAATTGGAACACTTCGATATTGTTGGAAGAAATGTAAAATATCACAACACTTGTGGAAAACAGTTTTGTACCTATTCAAAGAGTTAATCACAGAATGATAGTATAAGCCTATAATTCTACTCTTAGGCGTATATTGAAAAGAACTGAAAATAAGGACTCGGATAAGTACGTGTACATGCATGTTCATAGCTACACTATTCACAATAGCCAAAAGGCATAAACAATCCAAATGTCCATCAATGGGTAAATAAATAAGTAAATGATGGTATACGTATACGATGGAATATTTCTCAGCTATGAAAGGATGATACATAATAGGTGAATCTTGAAAACATTATGCTTCATGAAAAGATCCAAACACAAAGTGTCTCAGGTTATGTAATTCCATATATATGACATACCAAGAATAGATAAATCCATAGAGATAGAAAGCAAATTGGTAGTTGCCAGGGGCTGGGAGGAGGGAGGAGTAAGGAGTGATGGCTTAATAGGCATGAGATTACCTTGTAAGATGATGAAAATGTTTTAGAACTTGATTTAGGTGGTAGTTGCAGAACACTCCTGATATACAAATATTATAGAAATGTACAGTTTAAAATGGTTAATTTTATGTTCTGTGGATTTCACCCCAATAAGAAACGAAAAACTATATGCGATTTATTTGAAATTCAAATTTGATTGAATATCCTGCATTTTATCTGGCAATCTATCTATATCATATTATCTGTATCACTTATTGAAATGACATAAAAATAGGAATTTAGTGAATTATTTTTTAAAATAGCAAATAGCTTATTGTTGCCAGTTACTCTTTTCAGTCATTGGAAATAAGACAATGATTCCACTGGCACATAATAGTCATTTTTGTTTCCCAGAAATTTATGCAGCTACAAAGAGCAGAGGTTAAAGATCCCTGTGTTTACATAGAAATGATAAAAAAAATTCTGTATAAAAGTCACTGCTCTCTTCTTGATTTTTCTATTATTTATAAATCACTATTTTTATTCCCCTCCCTGTATACCTAGGCTTCATATCTTATTTTTATTCCCAAAGGCAGCATCAAATTAATAATATACATATACTGATTGTTTTAAACTTTGGTTTTAATTTCACATGATTTTCTCCAGCCACAACACCTATGTTTCTCATATCTATTGCTTCTTGGGGTATATAACACAATGCCATAAGACAACTCAGAGAAAGAGTGAAAGCAAGACAAACATAAGATTGAAGTATTTATTTTCCTCTTCTTTTAATTTAATAGAAGTGACCTTACTGATAGTTTCTTTTTTCTAACAGAATAAAAAAAATAGCTGTGATTTTTACAATCTCTTTACAATAGAACAAAACAGAGCCTAGAAGAAATGTCTGTGCACATAAGCTAAGCTTGAAGCACTTGGATGTTTATTAGATGGCGGGCTGGGGTTACATGACAAGCATCTTAAAACATGATTTGAAGTGAGGCTTAGTGAATTTTCCCTGCAAGATGATCCCACTAATAGGAGAGCAGCATGGATCAAGCACTCTCTGCCCACTGTGGAAGCAGGGCTAGCTGAAAGTGAGCACAGGCTTAGTGGAAACCATGGCATTCAAAGAGTGCCAACTGTGGATTTAAAACGAGAAAGAGATGAGCTCAGCAAGTCAGAGGGATCAAATCCTCTGGATCCTTTGACTTCAGGAAGACTTCTCAAAAAAATATTGTGAAAATAATTCCTGAAAGCAGTGGAGTTCAAATTTGAATTTTATGGATCCTCTATAATGGGCATAATTTCAGTAAGATAACTTATTTATTTTGCATTCCTACTTCTCATAATCTTTGTAAGCTTGAGTAACTGAAGAAATAGTAAGTTAGGCCTCATCAAAATTAAAAACTTGTGAGCACCAAAGGACACTATTTCTATTTCTTATTTCTCATAATCTCTGTAAACTTGATTTCAATGTCAGAAGAGTAGCCAAATGTTTGTCCTATATTTACACACAGAAGTCATGTGTCTTTAATACAGCAATCAAGGTTTCTCTTTCTCTCATGCACAATATATTTTTCAGAATACAGGTTTTTTCACTCAAACAAGGAGTTTAAATTAAGAATTTAGTGTTAATACAGTAATAATCAAAAGCAAAGTAGTAAGATTCACAATATTGATTTACATAAACTTTCTGACCATTGCAATAAAATGTTCCCTATTTGGGAAATCAAGATATGCTATGTCTTTTCATAATAATAAAGACTGCATACGTCCTAGTTAAATTCCAGTAGATCTCATGCGGTACACAGCATTGAGTTTTTAAACAAGTAATGGCCATGAGCTATTCTTCCTAGGAAAGGTAAATTGAAATACCACGGCAGTACAAAACCAGGGAACATAATTCTGACATGTACACTGATCAGAAAGTAGCAAGTTCTTTCAGAGGGTACTTAACATTCCCCTCTCATTCCCATAACAACTGAAAGAATGCTGATGCTGCTTAGCAAATCCAGGCACCAAAGAAAAAGCATGAGCTAGAATCACACTAGAGAACTAGAATGATACCGATGGTTCCTGCAGGTAAAATGAATAAAAGCCACCATTTTGAAAAATGCAAAGTAGAGCACTGAAATTTTGAGTTGAAATCATTAGATTTGACTCAGTAATTAGAGTTAGCTATTTTCGTACCACATTACATGTGGTTATCCAAAGCCTGCCTCTGTTTTGGTGTTAAGGCCACAATAACAAGCCAAACAGAAAAAGCTGCTGCTCAGAGACTTAAACCTCATGAAACAGTTATAATACAGCAAAATAACAACAGTATGCAGAAAATACTACCATAAGCTTCAAAGGCCCTGGGGTGAAGGTCTGGTCTGTGTTTGTCTGGACAGTTTAGGATTGAGAAGGACAGAATGATGAGTCCAGAGAGACAAAAGCTGCTCTGCATGGCTAAAGCATAGGGTGTCTGTTAGGAATGGGAAAACTGGAAAGGAGATGTTGAAAATAAGAGGCCACCATGAAAGGCCTTGTATGTTGTGTAAAAGAAAATAAAAGAGGGTACCTGGGTGGTTCAATTGGTTGAGCATCCAACTTTTGATTTTGGTGGGGTCATGATCTAAGAGTTGTGGGACTGAGTTCTGCTTGGGGCTCTGTGCTTAGCATGGAGACTGCTTAGACATCTCTCTCTCTCTCTCTCTCTCTCTCTCCCCCCGCTCACTTCCCCTCTCCCCCAATGTGTGTGTGCACTCTCTCTGTCAAGTAAAAAAAATAAGAGAATAACATGGAATCATTAAAATTTTAAATCAGGAAATTGACCTGAATGAACCTGTACTACAGAAAATGTAGAAAATGGTGGAGTTGTGTGTCAACAACAACAAAACAGTAACAAAAATAGTACAATGTCAGTGGAGATAGAAATGAAAATATGAGTATCATAGAATTTAGTGAGTGGTTAGGTATAGGACTAGGTAAAAGGAGAGTCAAAATGACATCTTGGTTTCTGAATTGGTCAACTAACTGGAGGGTGATATAATTCACTGAAATAAGGTAAATGGGAGAGAAGCAGGTTTGGTTTGGGACATGCTGAGTTTGTAATGTCTGTGGTTCATACAAAGTGAATTGACTCAGGCTTGATGCTCTAACTGTGAACTAAATTCTCAGTGAATTAAACAAAAAGACAAAGGTTTATTGCTCATTTGTATTACACACTCATTGTGGAAGAGAGGTGTTTTCTGATTTCCAGATGCTTACTTATTCCAGTGGGATCCATTCCTTATTCAAATGTTTCATGGAAAGAGAATCAGAGGCTCCAGTGAGTTCTGTAGGAGGTATGGTTTTAGAGGCACTATGATTATTTTGTCAGTGCATGGTGCTTCAGAAGAAACCAGGCCTACCATCATTGATTGCATACTTATAGGCTTCTATCCCAGTCCCATTGTCATTATATTTTTCTGCAGAAGAATCAAGAACAATAGTTCTTAAGAAGGGGAGACTGCTCAAGTAATGTCAAGCTCAACAAAATATGTTCCACACTTAAAAACTCAACAATAAATTCACAATTTCAGCCATTTGCTTAAGAGTAAAAACTTTGAACTCTCATTGAATCACTAAAGGGTGTCCCAGATGCATCTTGTAGTTCTCAAGAATTAGAGTTAGCCCAATGTATTTAGGCCCTGGAATTCATGCTGAATTGCCAGATAAGAAGACTTCCTTATCTGTCAAGTAAGCACTTCTTTGGAGTGTTGTTCAATTCCAGTGTACCTGACTTGAGACAAGCTCAGTGCAGAGGTGCTGTTACTAATGTTGAACACCCAAATGGAGACATTCAAATATTAGATATCTTTTCTTCCAGGAGTCTTAAGGATTGCTATACAATAACCCACTTTTTAAGGCCAGCTGTGCATTAACAGAGTACCATGCTTCCCAGGGAGCAGAAAAGTCTGTACTGTTTACTAACCCGAGGGGTGGACTCCAAACACTACTGAGGCATTGGTTTCCAACGTCCATCTACTGCCCAACTACTGGGCATTGGTTTCCAACGTCCATCAGGTCTCTCCTAGCAGCTGATACAAGGCGATTTGCCGATTTGCCTGGACACATCTTCTACAGCCGACCCTCTCCCCTGTGGGGTCTGAAATACTGAAAGCTGCGGGCAAGTCTGAGCACCACTGACATGTATCCTTACATTGAACACAGGAGCATACAGTGAGTTCTAAACAGGGAAAGATATTCCCGCACCAGGCAATAAGCTGGGCACAGACTCTTTAAGTGCTCTTTATCTCTTTAAGCATTCCAGGCCCACGACCTATTTTTATGTGACTAAGCAGAGGTCAAAAGACTGTACGTCTGGAACTGTACTTCACAAACATATTCCATGTGAATACTAAGAGAGGTTTTTTAAGATACATGGAAGACCTCCAGTAGAGGAAAAATGCCTTTATGTGAATCAGGATGTGATACTTCCTCACTGATCTGACAACTTAAGTAAATTCTATACCTCAGTTTTTCGTTTCTAAAACGAAATGTTTCCAAATTCATAGAGTTATTATGGAGACTAGATGTGCTAATTCATGGTAAATGCCACACTATAAGGGCTAAAAAATTTATCACTATTATTATTATTATTATTATTATTATTAACAATGTAGTCACTTGTCTTTCAAATAAAAACTAGAAGAGCTCAAAAAGATTTCTCCTGGATCAAATCATCGGCTACAGGATGACTGGCTGTAAACACCAACGGAGTAAGTAGTTGCAAATTCTATATTTTAGTATGATTATTAGTCATAAATTTATTAATATTGTATTACTAGTTTAAGTTTTTGTTTAGTTATTCACTGCACCCTTACGTTTTTGGTAAAGCATTCCCCATGCTATTATATTGTCACTTATAAATCTACTCTAATCTTCAGTCTCTGGAGCTAAAAAAGACATAAAAGCAAAAAAGAAATTTTAAATATCATCTCTGAAACTAGTTATCAGTAAACTATGCTCCATATGAGATTTGCAAACACAGTTTGAAAATGAATTTGTCTGTCTATATATTTTAAATTTTCTCTGTTTTCTTCTGGAAAACTAACACAATAGTTTATAGAAAAATCTTTTATTTGGCTATGACCTATAAATTTGTTTAGATTACTTAATTTTGAAATATTTAATGATTTGATTTCAAAATTGGAGGAAAAATCACAATAATTATTATGTATTGTTATTGGATATTCACAAGTATAACTTAGTACACACAGCATATTTCATTCAAATTTTAATGATTATAAAATATTGACATATAAAATAATTAAAAAAATTTTTTTGACATTTATTTATTTTTGAGAGACAGAGAGAGGAAGAGCATGAGCAGGGGAGGGGGAGAGAGACAGCAAGAGATACAGAATCTGAAGCAGGTTCCAGGCTCTGAGCTGTTTATTAGCACAGAGCCCAACGCGGGGCTCGAACTCATGAACTGCAAGACCATGACCTGAGCTAAAGTCCAATGCTCTACAGACTGAGGTGTCCCGACATATAAAATAATTTTTGAAGTGATTTTGAATAGTATTCTGAATTCAAGGTGCAAGATATTTTTTAAAAATATGCAAGTTCAGAAATGTTTGAGACCAATAAAAAATATAACATTTTATTAGATAGACAAAAATAGACATAAAATGGAAATAACTATATTTTTGTATAGGAAACACAGAAAGGATAATCATTAAAGTTTATTTACTGTTGGAAAAGACAAAAATAAATATGGGCCAGAAAGAAGCAAAGTGTGAAGAATACCTTAGAGTGGAGTGACATGATTTTTGAATAAGTGAGTTGCAATGCAGAAGACAGTACGAAGATGAAGTGACTCATTGTCCCATTGTACATTGAAGCATAAGTGAGTTCTATAATAATCTTCATGTACTAGAGGACAGATTAGTTATCATCCGACGAGACCCTGAACTGTCAGGAGAAATTCAGTGTAATGGTATTTTTTTTAACCTTTCAAAAGCAGACACAGGTCTTTCAGTGTGGAGTGCTTATGTGGCAATCAAGTGAAGAGCAAGAGACTCCTCAAGGAATAACTACTGGGAAACTAACCCAGAATTATAAAACTTAGCTAGAAGCTTGGTGAAATTTAAACTCAAACAATAAATTACAGTTTAGAATGTTGAGCCATAAAAGAAGAAATATTGGTAGACATCATAACCTACCCAATCATTCTCATTCCTAACGACACTGATGGCCAGCATCAGAGGAAGAAGCCAAGGTCATTTGACTTCAATCTGGGAAAATCACAGGTCAACCAAAGCAGTTCATAAATGTGCACCCATCATCCAGGGTCAGTAAATCCAGCCCCCAAGGGGGAATATATTTCATACTTAGTAAATATTTACTCAAACATGAATATTTGTGGTGGTAGGTAAAAGCTTTAATCTTAGAGATCCTGAGATTTTAACTAAAAAAAAAAAGTTATTAGGTAATAGGTAATTTTTTTTCCCAGTGTAGGTATGTTTTGAAAAGTCAGATTCTACTCTAAGAAACAATGGTTTATTTTGTAAGCAATTAATGGGATATAAAAGTTTGTTTTTTTCTGTTTTATAAAATTTTAGAAAATGTGCAAAATCATTTGGGCTGGGGATTTAGTTTGTTTAAAGCCTGCAAGAAAGAAAAGAGTATATGAAATTAACATGAGGCTGCTGCAAAGTGAGGTTGGAGATAAGGTTTGTTATGTAAAGACTTTAAGTTTATTTTAAGAACAATAGCATATAACAATGACTTTCTCTTCCTAGAATTTTACTCCAAATATGGAGGATGCTTGGATTGGTAGGGAGAAAAATAGGAGGCTATTTCACTAAGCAAGAAATTAGAGGCTTGGAACAGGAAATATGGAGAATTAAAAAGGGAGGGTAATTGACACACACAAAAAACATTTCAAGAAGTCAATACATCTTTGCTAAGAATGGAAATTAAGGCCACATATTTTGTTAAACACTAAGTGATTATTTTAAAGACAAAATCGAACAATATTAAACACAATCCATACATTTCCAATAAGTAATGAAACATAATGTGTACTTCAACAGAGACCTCAGGAGGAAAGATAAAAATAAGTAAATATTAAAAAAAAAATAAATCAATAAGGCAAATAATAAAGCAAAATAATTAAAAAAAACAATGAAACTTAAGTGCAAACTAACAAGATATGCATAAATATGCATTTACAAGAAGGGACTATAATGGGAAAGCACTGAAAAACTGGAACAGCTGATCTTTACTTGTGTCCAGTTACTTCTACATGTAAGAACTCTGTGATGACATTAGGTCTGCCATAATAATCCAGGATGATGGCATTATTTTCAGGATTAGCATTATTAATTCCATATGCAATTTTTTTGTACTTTTTTCTTAGAAAGAGAGAGAAAGAGAGAGAATTTGAAGCAGGCCCCACGCTCAGCTGGACTTAGGGGTGGATCCCATGACCCTGGGATCATGACCTCATCTGAAATCAAGAGTCAGATGCTCAACAGGCTGAGCCACCAGGAGCCCCTATGTCTGCAATATTAATTCTCCCTTTCCATGTAGCATAAAATATTCATAAATTCTAGGGAGTAGGACATGGGCATCTTTGGGTGGAGGGGGCAGTAAGTGGCGGCATTATACTGCCTAGTACAAATATTTAGGATAGGTAAAATGAATATGTTAAATATGTTTCTATTTGAGGAAAAAAAAGGTAGTGGAAATGGAGAAACTGAATATATATATATATATATATATATATATATATATATACACACACACACATATATATATATATACACACATATATATATATATTTTAATGAACAGTTAATTGAATGAGATGAAATTAAGGATAGAGATGCAGGGCTTATTCTTGCAAAGCATATAATCTAATTCCTTAGATATCTCTTATCTATATTTAGACAGTCAGATCAAATATCAGCAATTATCCCAAATAAAACACTTTTATTTTCTATTCAGTAATAAATAAACATTAATTATCCATCACCTAATTACATAATTAACGGTCAAATTGTTTATTAGTGGATATCTACTTTTTTAAGCTAAGTACTGTGGTAAAAGATAAGTAAGTTATAAAAATTTGCTTCAAGAAATTTACTAGTTTATAGAAATCATACTACTCAGTTAAAATAAATATGTGAAATCACATAAAGAAGACATTTTAATTCTTGAAAATAACAGCCACAGCTCGAAGCCCCTAGCCTTTCATGAAAGGAAATATATGGCAGTTATTTGCCATTCTGACCATTGCAAGGCACTCACTGTAATTTCTTGTACACTGTATCTATGATAGAAAATGATGTATGTTCCAGGGAAAACCTCTTAAGCTCCACCATACACTAAATGGCATAAAGAAGGAAGGAATGGGGCGCCTGGGTGGCGCAGTCGGTTAAGCGTCCGACTTCAGCCAGGTCACGATCTCGCGGTCCGTGAGTTCGAGCCCCGCGTCGGGCTCTGGGCTGATGGCTCAGAGCCTGGAGCCTGTTTCCGATTCTGTGTCTCCCTCTCTCTCTGCCCCTCCCCCGTTCATGCTCTGTCTCTCTCTGTCCCAAAAATAAATAAACGTTGAAAAAAAAAAAAAAAAAAAAGAAGGAATAGTAGACCCAATAAATGGTCCACAGAAATGTCCATGCCCTGATCCCTGATGCCTGTTACCTGGATAAAGGAATTTTACAGCCATAAAATTATAGACTTTTAATAATAGAGACAATCCTGGATTATCCAGGTGAGCTGTTTTTTTTTTTCTTTTTTCTTTTCTAAATTTTTTAAATGTTTATTTATTTTTGAGAGGTGGAAAGGGGAAGAGAGAGAGAAGGGGACACAGAATCCAAAACAAACTCCAGTCTCTGCGCTGTCAGCAGACAGCCTGATGCAGGGGCTCGAACCCACAAACTGGGAGATCATGACCCAAACCAAAGTGGAACACTTAACCGGCTGAGCTACCTGGGGGCCTATCCAGGTGAGCTCTTCAAAGCAGAGAACTTTCAGGGTGCCTGGGTGGTTAAGTGTCTGACTCTTGGTTTTTGCTCAGGTCATGATCTCAAGGTTCGTGAGACTGAGCTCCACATCAGGCTCTGCTCTGACAAAATGGAGGCTGCTTGGGATTCTCTCTCTCCCTCTCTCTCTGCCCCTCCCCCAGTCACAAGCACCCATACATGTGCACGCTCTCTCCCTCTCTCTCTCAAAATAAATAAACTGAAAAAAATGCAGAAAACTTTCTCAGCCCGTAGGTGTAGAACATGGCAAAAAGTGAAGTCAGAAAGGTTCCCTGTGTTGAAAGGATTTGATGCATCATTGCTGAGTCTGAAATAGGGATCAATGTGTAAGGACAAGAGAGAATGATTCTAGAGTTAATGGAAGCCATCAGCTGACAGACACCAAGGAAGCAGGGAGCTTATTTTTACTGCTTCAAGGAATCAGATTCTGCCAACAACCTAACTGACCTTTGAAGTAAATTTTTCCCAGAGCCTCAGCCCACCAATTCATCCAGATAATGCCTTGATTTTTTTGGTGCTGTGAATTACAAAAAGAAAAATTAATCAGGCTAAACTGGACTTCTGACCGACAGAACTATAAAAAAAAAACAGTAAATCTGTATTATTTTAAACTTCCAAGGTCTAAGGAATAACATCAATCTTAAAATGAAAATAAATTGAAATAAAATACATAAATGGAAACATACTTAATAGGAGTATAGCCATCAAATAGAGTAATACTCAACAATAAAAAGGAACCATCTGCTGATGCAGACAACAGAAATAGTTAATCTTAACAGTGTTATGCTTGAGTGAAAGAGGCAGAAACAAAAGTGCATACTGTGTAATTCCATTTACAAGAAATTCTAGAATGTGCACAATTTACACCTGCGGTTGATAAAAAGTCATTCATAGGTTGCCAGGGTTGGGGAAGGGAGTGAGTTTGACTGCAAATGGGTGTAAGGAAATACTTTGAGATGGTAAAAATATTCCAAATCTCGATTGTGGTTCTCGTGTTATGGGTGAATCAATACTTTCAACTCCTCAATCTGTACAACTAAAATATGTATGCTATAGTTCATGCACGTTATATTTAGGGGTTTCTCTATTTTTGTCATTTCACTCTCCAAATCCCTCTCCACATGGCAAAAATAAAGTAATATAAATTAAACCATCTTAATTCATGCTTTAAAAGTATTCAGTGCCTTGTCTCAATCCTTTTAAAAATATTTTATTTTTCATCAGCTTTCTCCATACCTGCAACATTCAATAATAAACATGATTTCATTTATTTGAAATAAGTGATGTCACCTCATCACTAGGTCTCCTTTCTTAGAGAGCCAAATATATAGAAAAAATGCTTATTTTTAAAATCATCACCTTCATTCTTTGACTCCTTCTTTATATATATCATGGATTGTAATTACAACTTTATTAACCTTAAGTCCAGTGTACTTCATAGTAAGCTGAGTGAGTCAAAACACTGTTTCCACAATTTTCTTGGCAATACATGTTCAGTGCCTAACACCTTACCTGCCATACACTTTTCAAAATATACTTGTTGAGTTAATCAATAAAAAGATAAATTTTTAAAAAGTATGCATTGATATAAGGAAATATACCTATTATTTTAATTATTCTCCATTCTGCTTTGTTTTTTAAGCTATTCTCTTATTTATAACTTATCTCTGCAAAGTAATAAGCATATTCTGGGCAAAAGTGATACCTTTGTCCTTACCACTATGTAACAAGCACCAGGCAACTAGGCTTTCAATCAATATTTAAAATAAATAAATAAACAAAAATAAACAAATACAAACTGTAAGCCAAATGTAAATTTAAAAGTTGTAATTATGTTTCTTCTTCTTTACCTTTGCTTCACCCAACTCCCCCAAATATCTACTCTCTGATATTAATTAAATCTCTGAATTAATTAAAATATATGCAAACTGGAAACATTTCCAATTAAAATTGTAAAAAGCTTACACTTTAAGGCTAATAAAAAATGGCTGAAAAATAATTTGACATAATTTCTGTCATTTGTTGGTGTAATACATTATTATACAGCATCAAATTACAACAAGCTATCAATCTGCTGGTTCAAGTGGATATAAACTTCTTTGTGGTTCATACTACTATAAACCTCTTTGTTGTTCAATGTAGAAATTAATTTTTAATCTCTAGTGACTCACCACCAAGGGAATTGTGGAATTGGAAAGTCATAAAATTAACCTAATTGTTTTAAAGAACATGACTATTTTTATACCTTAAATACTGGGGTAAGTAAACTGTTGTCTGCAGGTGTCAAGAGAATGTAATTTTTAGAAATATTTTTTAAATTATTAGAAAAAAATGAAAAAGTCAGCCTAAATTTTTATCTACTATATAATTTTTTATTATGCTTATAATGGCTGCTTAATTTGTTATCTTCAAGTAGTTTATATATTACATTTTCTATATTTCAGTTATAGTGTCAAATGTTCAGGATATCTTATTTGTATACATACTAAGTTTCATTAACATCCACTTTCAAGTGTAAGGTAGTCATGCATTAGGTAAAGGTAATATTCCCTGAAGAATCTCAGATATTATTCAGGCAATGATAATGACTATAATGTTCTTTTGACAAGGAAATGTCATACCATAAATGTGTCATTTAGAATTCTACATTGAATAAGGTCATCACTGAGAGAATTTTTGTTTCCCTTTTTAGAAAATGACCTCATAAATGTCTTCAAGTTTCTATGTTCTGATATAAATGGCATTTCTTACTAAAACATGAACTTTTAGTAGGTCATTCATAAGCAATCCTGCAAAGTAGGGGCTCTAGACACCACTGCCATAGAGGCCAACACTTTCCCAGGAGAAAATAATCTTAATGGACAGAAGTATCAATCAGAAAAAGCTTTAAGAGTGTGCATATACTGTAACACCAATTTAGTATGATTCAGGAATGATTTTATGTGCAGAAGATTTTTTTATAAAGCCAATAATAATAAAAAATAATAATAATTAGTTACCATTAGAATAAGTGATCAAATAAATAAATAAATAAATAAGTGATCCAAAGGAGAAATGGAATGTTCTCTGATAACTTACCTAAGATAGCCTTAGGGAAGATGCAACAAGTTTGTAAAGAAACTCTTCTATTATAAAGTACTATTGCAACTTGCATTTTACATATGTGAATATAAGCTATGTATGTGGAGATAAGTGATGGGATGAGTGCCTTTGTGCAAGTCATAAAGCAGTGCCTGAAAAAATTCACAGAAGTTATTGGAAGTACCAGACCACCTAGATTTAAATTAAATAAATGGAGACTTCTAACTTTAGGCATAATCTATTTACACTTTTATTAACACTTAAGTCAATATAGTGCAACTTTGATACAGTGATAACTGAACTCTGTTGTTCTGAGATTCCATCTTGAAAGCTTTATTACAAAAATTCTTAAGCTCACCTACTTACAATTTTTTACTATTAACTCCCAAGGTATAATCTGTCTATAGTAAAATGCATCCTTTTTAAGAGCACTATTTTATAATTTTTAAAAAGTATGCACACTTAGGTAAACACTACTGAATTCACAGTATACAAATATTCATCACCAGTGGGGCTTCCCTCCTGCTCTGTGATTTTATGAGTCCATGTGAGGCAATTCTCCATGGGACTCATATTTCTTCATATCATGCAAGTGGGATATTGACTGTTCTTTGTTCCGGATTAAATTCTCAAAGAAGTTTTTAGAGCAAACAGCCTTGGGGGTGCCTGGCTGGCTCAGTTAGTTAAGCATATTGATTTCAGTGTCATGTGACTTTTTTTAATATGAAATTTATTGTCAAATTGGTTTCCATACAACACCCAGTGCTCATCCAACAGGTGCCCTCCTCAATGCCCATCACCCACTTTCCCCTCCCTCCCACCCCCCATCAACCCTCAGTTTATTCTCAGTGGGTGTCATGTGACTCTTGATCTCAGCTCAGATCTTGATCTTAGGGTCATGAGTTCAAGCCCTGATTGGGTTCTACATTGGGCATGAAGCCTATTTATAAAACAAAACAAAACAAAACAAAACAAAACAAAACAAAACAAAACACAGCCTTGGGGCAAAGAAAGAGTACCTCTCTCCAGAGTAAATGGCAGGCAGTTTACTGTCCAGTATAATAAAGATAATGTGTTCCACCAGGGGAAAGGACAGTCATGTATACTGCCCATTATAAAAGATTCCTGTTCCCTCTCCTGTAACACAAACAAGTGTCTGCAGGTGTCATCTGACCTATCTCTTACAGCCACATGAGCATTTAGGCTCAGGAAACATGAGGCTAAAATGCTGATACTCTGCCTACCACTATGTGAGTGTGGTGAATAATAACCTGAACTTCATCTCTGATCCTGGAGACTTATTTCTTCTACCAGTATTCATGAGACTTTGGCAGGCTCAATTTTTAGCTTGTAGGTAGATAACATCTCAAATCATTCAGTTTTTGACAGTTTTGGTGATAATGATGGGATGCTGGAAGAAATATGGCTTTCCAGAAAAGCAAGTTTGAGGGCCTTATAGACCAATAGCTGGGCTTTGAGAGAAGGTCATGGGAATAGGCAGTGAACATGTTGATCAAACTGTATACTCAACCAGGCAACACATTGTCCTTGAATTTATTGTTTTCTGATGAGCAGGAACTGGGGAGGTGGATGTGGCAGATTACTGGAAGAAGGTTCAATACAAATGTTGCAAACTATTGGGGAACCTGGTTCAGTAGGTTGAGCATCTGACTCTTGATTTATGCTCCGGTTATGATCTCACAGTTCGTGAGTTTGAGTCCCATGTCAGGCTCTCTGCTATCAGCACTTGAGCCTGCCTTGGATTCCCTGTCTCCTCTCTCTGCCCCTCCCCTGCTCTCTTTCTTTTTCTCTCTCTAAAATAAATAAACATTAAGATTTTTTTTAGTTTTAAAAAACTTTAAAAAAATATTACAAAATGTTACCCTGGCTCTGTTCACTCTCCTTGGGGTCTGAGGTCTTTCTTAATAGTCTGGTGGTCACTCTTAGGTCCACCCCACTTATCAAACTAGGCAAAGACTGCTCCTAAGTAAGAAGTTTCTGACCCATTTTCAAATCAAATTACAGACATATACCTATACTGCATGCAAAAGGAAGGAAGTCCGTGATTGCTGTGGGCAGAAACCAGGCCAGTTATCAGTACTTTTGATGTTTGGAAAGTGAGGAGTCAGAGTATGTAATTTGTGTTAAAGAAAAATGTAACAAGTGGGGAGTCTTACTGCTTCATCTCTCCTGGAGTTTTTCACACCAACAGTCTACCAACTGAAAGGCAAAAATGAATATCTCACTGGGATTTTTCTTTTCTTTTTTTTTTCTTTAGGAGTTTTCTATGTTTTGTTGTTGTTGTTATTGTTATTAGTTTGCTTTATTTTTCAGTGAGACCTAGTCAATACAAGGGAGGTCTTGTCTTCCCGGAGATTTCCCTGAGACAAATGAACTTCTGTGGGAAAATACAGATGAAGCATTGACTAGTAACTATGTTCCTATTGCCCCAGATCAGGTTTACTATGCTGATTAAATTGACCCACTGAATAATGAGAAACTGACACAAAGACATCTAGACAAAATCTTACAGTCAGTCCCCCTGCCCTGAAACATTATGTCAGTCATTATTTTGTTATCAGGCAAGAACTCAAGAGAGATCCCTTTGGTAATGCGACTGCAAATTACCTGGATTTAGTAGCCATTAAGAAAGTTTCTGCAGTGTGAATCAAGTTCATGTAAGTTAAGTTATATAAGTTATAAGACATGGGGCTTCAGCCAGAAAGAATGTATCCATGGCTGCTATTTCACAAATACCCCCAAAACTAAAAGAGATGGTGACAGTCATGAGTATCTGAACACCTGATGAAGAGTGGATGGAGAGTCAAAAGTATTTGGAGGTTTGTTTGGTTATTACAAAGCTCCATCACAATATTTGCAACCAGAAGTGTATTTGAAAGCCTTCTTTAAGGGCATGGAGCTATGCTCTTTCTTCACTCCTGATCCCTCCTTTGCTCTTTTTCCTGATTTCAGTAGTCACCTTAAGGACAAAGATAATTAGAAGTGAGACTGAGATCCCGCTGTGCTCAAGGAAGATTAAAGATCACACAGACTGGGGTGCCTGGGTAGTTCCATCAGTTAAGCATCCAACTTCATCTCAGGTCAAGATCTCGCAGTTTGTGGGTTTTTATCCCTGTGTCAGGCTCTGTGCTGGCAGCTCAGGGCCTGGAGTCTGCTTCAGATTCAGTGTCTCCCTCTCTCTGCCCCTCCCCTACTCATGCTGTCTTTCTCTCTCTCTCAAAAATAAACAAACATTAAAAGAAAATTATCACACAGACTTACCTGAGTATGTTGGGGAATTTCAAGGAGGGAGAGACTCAAACATATGACTCCATTGCATATGAGCACAAAAGTCAGGACTATGGGAGGAAGAGGTAACTGAATTTAGCTAATAGGGTTTGTGTGGGATTCACAGTGAGGAGGGGAAATTTGGGAGAACTTGACTGTGGGGGCCTTGGGCCAATTCCATGTATTGTTTTTGTTTCTTCTACATCTTAATGTGTAGTTGGAATTTCTGTTAATGCATGAATTTTCAGTCCCATAACTGTCAGAGGGAATTCTGATTGGGAAGAGTCCTATGTAAACAAATACTAGTGAGACACAAATTACTTTCCAACTTCCTCCCTGTTCCTACCCAGGTGGTCGAGCAAAATTAATATAGAACCTCATAAGAAGAAAGGAAACTCACAGGCTTGGCTGGGACTTAAAATATGTAGGGGTATAAGAGATGCCATATGTTAATATCACAGGCCCCTAAGGTAGTGAGAAAGCCTAATAGGAGCTGGAGGGTTAGAGTGGATTATCTCTTTCTGACTTAATTTGTTTCTATTATAATTCTGATTGTTCTGGACACTGTGACTATAACTAAACCATTAAGAACAATGGAAAGTACTTGGTTTTTTTGGACACTGCCAACATCTTTGTCACATCACAGGTAACAGAAGATGAAGATCAGTTTGCATTTACATGGCAAGATTTCCAACATAGTATTCTGGGTGGAACATAATTTAGCATGTGACCTTACAGTCTAATGTCCAAAGCACTCAAATTTAACTAACAGGGCTCACAGTTGAAAAGGGAGGTTAATATGGCTTGTGAATTGTTTCCTTTTGGCTAATTGAATGTAATGTTGTTGCTTCAACACCTCAATGTGTCTCAGACACTTACTGTTTTTGACAGTTCTCTTATCCATTTTTCTAGGTAAAGGGTACATTAAAAAGGAGTCTTAATTTAGGAATAAAAAGTGTTTTTTTTTTTATTAACTTCATGTATCATTGCCACTCTGTTCTTATCAGCTAACCTCTACATTGCTATCACCAAGTAAAGATTTTACCTCATTTCTTTCTATATTTTAATAAATAGGAAAACTTTAAAGAGGTATAAAATGAAGTCACATACGTAGCTAGAAGGGAACAGTGAGAATAAGAACTTCATATTTTCATATTTTGTGGCTTGTGGGTTTTAATCATATGTGCTGTATAATAAGTAGAATCACGGCCTCCCAAAGATCACTGCAAATCACTGGAACCTGTGAATATGTTACAGTCCCTGGCATAAGAGGATGAAAGTAGCAGATGGAATTTAGCCTGCTGTCAACTGACCTTAAAACAGGTAAAATATCCTGGATTATCCTTGTTGATCCAATGGAATAAAAAGAGTTCATAAATGTGGAGGAGGGTGGGCGAATAATGCAATGGGGAAAAACTTGATTGGCCATTGCTGACTTTGAAGATGGAAGAGGGCACAGATGTGGGCAGCTGGGAAAAAGCTGGGAAAGGGAAGAAGGCAGATCCACCTCTAGAGCCTTCCGAAAGGAGCAAAACCCTGCCAACATTTTGGTTATAGCCCAGTAAAGTTTATTTTAGATGTCTGACTTTTCACAACTGTAAAATAATATACACATGTTGTTTTAGGACACTAATTTTGCAGTAACACATTGCAGAAGCAAAAGGAAACCAATATATGCTCCTACATGCAGGCTACAGTCTTCAAATCCAATCTATGAAGCTCAACGTCTACAAAATCATGGTAAATAAAACTTACATTTAAGCATTTTAATTAAGCTGTAGTGTGTGTATGTGTGTGTATGTGTTCATATGCATGTATTATGTGAATCATTTGAGTTGCATGTATAAAGTACTCCAGTACTAATGATTTCTGCTACAGCTGTGGAAATAGAAGTATATATAATTGTTACATACTTAGATACAGTGTTAGGATGATTAAGAGAATTTTAGATAGTCTTCCCAAGTCCTGTTATCTAACAACAATTAAAAGAAAGTGTTGTGAGAGAGTGAAGTATCAAGGATAATTCCTAAGCAACTGACTTGAACATTTGGATTGATGCAGATTCAATACAGAGACAAAACACTAACACTTTAATCAAAATAGCTTAAGAACTGTATAGTTTAAACTAATAGTAATTCAATATCTTATTTAAAATTGGCATGCATTAAATGTACAAAGGGTCATAAATCCATATTAGATGCTTTGGGGCTATTCCACATTTCTTTGGTTTTCCTTGAGGGAAAACAAAAACATTTCACTTAAACTTGTGTTAAGTGGAGTTAACGAAGGAGATCAGATGTAGGTGAAACTCTAAAAAAATGCAGAAATCTGCTCAAGTCATGAATATAAGGGATCTCTGTCCTTACTCATTTGGGTTAATATACCCTATAAGAAAAATATGCCAGGGGGCGCCTGGGTGGCGCAGTCGGTTAAGCGTCCGACTTCAGCCAGGTCACGATCTCGCGGTCCCTGAGTTCGAGCCCCACGTCAGGCTCTGGGCTGATGGCTCAGAGCCTGGAGCCTGTTTCCGATTCTGTGTCTCCCTCTCTCTCTGCCCCTCCCCTGTTCATGCTCTGTCTCTCTCTGTCCCAAAAATAAATAAACGTTGAAAAAAAATTAAAAAAAAAATAAAAAAATAAAAAAAAAAGAAAAATATGCCAGAATATGTGAGGACAAATATTATGGCTTCAAATCATTAAAATCACCATTGCATGCAGACTCATTCATGAAAATATCCAAGGTATAGGGAAATGTACTGAGCTGACTAAAAGATGATCAGTTATGAAACTAATAACTAAATGAATATGAGAAACATTTTAAGTACTGCTTTCCTCATCTATAATGTGAGAAATAAGCTAGACTACCCGTAACACCCTTTAAATTCAGCCACACTTCACCAGTGGCTGTTTCATTTAGCGCCACAAAATTAAACCATGCCTTGGAATTATGTAAATCATTTCTAAAATGTCTTATATAAATGTATATAAAAGGGAGAACTAATATTAAAGGACTTCTAAAAATGATCTGATGTCATTTTCATTTTAATTAGTAAAAACAAACAAGTGAAAATTTGCTTGAAAAATATCTACTTATTCCAGTTTTCACTTGTTTCCCCTGAAGTGTTTTTCAACTATAAAATTATAATACAAATTAAGATTCATTTTCAAAGCATCCATCTTCCCTTCACACTGCCTTTCATCTGAGGATCTAAGAAAATTTCACATCTTTTCATGATTTGCCAGAGGCTCACAATGAGTCCAATCTCGACTCACTTCTGTGAAACTGTGTTCCCCTATTTGAATGAACACTTAGCTTTACTACTGTGGGGCCAAACTGCTGACCTGTTATTCTAAAAACAAAGCACTCAATTGTTCAGCAGTTACTGTCCCAACAGTTTTACTGTCCCAGCTGGTTAGGAACCTATCTAAAGGAAAAAAAATTACCTTTGTAGCATGATTTTTAAAACTTCCAATAATCAAGCACAGAGTTAAATATAAGACTGTGATCATTTCTTTATTCTTTTTCTTAGGGATCTTTTATTATTTTCCATATGTCTTTCTAATCATTATCATTTATATTGGTATCTTAATACAATCTCCAAATGTCCTTGGAGCCATTCTTCTTAAAATTTTTTAATGTTTATTTGTGAGAAAGAGCGAGCATGAGCTGGTGAAAGGCACAGATAGAGGGTGCAGAGGATCTGAAGCGGGGTCACAGCAGAGAATCTGATGTGGGGCTTGAACGAACCTTCGTGAGGTCATGATCTGAGTCTAAGTCGGACGCTTAACCAACTGAGCCACCCAGGCGCCCTTCCTTGGGGCCATTCTTATGTTCTCTGGCCTGAGATGTTTATTAAGACTATTTCAACCTTTCTATACACAACATTCAAGTACTGGGGAAGAAAAAAAATCATAAGGTTCAACTTTCTTTTGATTATACAATTGTACCCCAGGAAAGCACAGAGGCATGTATTTGCTACTCTCTGCCTGGTTATAATATCTTCTTGTTTTTGAAATTTAACATGCTCATTAAGGTCTAGTTAGAAAACCATAGTAATTAGAATCCCCAGTACATATTAAGTACTTGACTCAGTTATTATTTATTATTACTCATGATATACAGATCATATGATGTGATTATGCTGTGATATAATAAAATATAACAAAATAATACATTAGAAATATGCATATGAATAAGATACACTTCCTATGCATAAATAGTTGATATTGTGAGGCAGGAAAGCAGAAATGGTAGTATAATAGTTTATCATACATAATCATTATCCAAGAAAAATGTTTCATTTGACAAGAATGAGAAAATAGTAAAAGAAATGGCAATGCATATATAATCATAGTCATCATAAAAGCTATATGTGTTAGAAACCATGTCACTACTTAGCATGAATTTTCTTGTCTACCCATGATAAAGGAATTCAATTAGGAATTAGAATTGTGGATTCTTTTTATTTCTGTAGTGGGAACTCAGAAAATCCAGTAAATCTGAGTCTTAATGTGGCCTAATTGGTAAAACTGGGTATCAATAATCTCACAAACTTTCATGAGAAATCGGTGATTTTGTGTGAAAGTACTTCACACCCTACAAGGTAATATAAAAATGTAAAGATCTTTAGTAGAGTTATTAACAAGAATTTACAGAATCCTCTGTTAGATGCAAATATGAACCAGGGAGCCCCAGAAGGAGGAGGAAATAAGAACGGATCATATGCTGAGGTTATGTAATGGAAAATTCTCTGCAAATGTTTAAACAGACTTTGCCAAATTTATATAAAAGATATCATGAAAATGTTTTACTCCAAAAGTCAGAAAAGTCACATTGTAAAACATGTAGAAGAGAGAATGAAGAGAAGCTGAAGCTGCAGTAAATGGGTTTCAGAGAGAAGCTGAAGAGATCAAGGGCTGCAAAAGAGGCATCTAAGAGGCTAAGGTGAGTGAGACAGGCCCCTCAGGGCCAGCTGGGCTCTCTTAGCAAATCTGGGAACTCTGAGTGGGGAGCAGGTCTCAGGATGAAAGCCTGGGGCTGAGTAAGGCAGGAAGCAGAAGGTGGCCTTCAGATACTTTGAGTGTTCATGTGTCCCAGACATCAGCCACAGACACAGTCGTATTCAATTGCTTTATAAACAAGATCACGCATATAGTGATATAGTGATAAAGTAGCTAATATCTATAATAACTAATATAAAAATAGCATATGTGTGTGCGTGTCTTACCATGTTTCTATCATTTACCTTGTGCCAGCTAATGAGAGCTGTATTCAGATTATCTCATTAAATCCTAATAACATGCAAAAAAAGAACTGTTATTATTACTTTCATTTTAGACAAAGGAAAAAAAAAACAACCTTGAGTAATTTGCCCAAATTGGGTATCCAATAAATTTCTATAGCCAGAATTTAACACCAGTCAGTTTTATTTCAGAAACAGGGTTCTCAAGACATACCATTTCTCTTGATAGAATCTAGTTTTCCTTTCCTTTCTTTTTATTTTTTTTAATAAAGTTCTCTTCTTTTTTTTTGTTTTTTGTTTTTAATGTTTATTTTTGAGAGAGAGAGACACAGAGCACAAGTGTGGGAGGTGCAGAGAGGGAGACACAGAATCCGAAGTAGGCTCCAAGCTCCGAGCTGTCAGCACAGAACCCGATGTGGGACTCAAATTCACGAACCGCAAGATCATGACCCAAGCCGACACCGGGAACTTAACCAACTGAGCCACCCAGGTGCCACAGTTTTCCTTTTAATATTATTTACTTATATACTTATGATGTTGAGCTGTTTATCCCATTGCCTCACCTGGCGAGATTACACACACACACACACACACACACACACACACACACAAACATACACACGTGTGCACAATGGCAATAAGATAAACCCCAGGTAGCTGCAAAAAAAAAAAAATTGTTTAATAGACTGACAAGAATTATGCATTACCTGAATCAATAACTTATATGCAGGGGACTAGAATTCAGGAGTGTTTTGCCTATGTCTGAATAGAAGTTATTCTTTTCCCACAAAATGTCAGTGTTATAGCACCTTGACATTCAGTGGAAATTCCAGAGGGCAGAAGTGGCAAGTTTCAGATAAGGTGCAGGAATACATTAAGCACTGATCCATCTCTTCAATCCCAACATTTTATTTAACAACAAAAAAGGCAATGATTCAAAGCATAAATATTGAGGAATTTTTAATGAAGTAGCTGTGGTCATGTAATTGTTATTTACACTTTGGAAAAATGGAGAAAGCCTTCCAGATGATAAAGGGTGTGAATTGTAAGGCACATTGAGTTTACAGCATGTGGTGGAAGGAGAACAGGGGGTGAATTGTACTAGAACAGAAACTTTTCTTTCAATAACATGGGAACTAGAGTATCTCCAAGTCTTTAATCTCTCAAATCAAAAGAGATTAAAATACAACAAAATAAAAAGTGTATCTGTTGTGTAACTTAAAAATCTATTTGTATTTTATATATTCTCATCAACCTTTGACATTTCTACTGATTTCTTTCTCATGTTTTCTTATTTGAGTGTATGACACACAATGTTACGTTATTTTCTGATGTACAACAAATTGCTTCAACTTCTCTATAGGCCACATTCACCACACATGTAGCTACCATCTGTGCCATACATCACTATTACAACATCGTTGACTGTATTCCCTCTATAGTGCGTTTTATTCCCATGACTTATTCATTCTATTGATTTCTTGAATATTTCTTGAAAAACCCCTGCTTCCCTTCTTTCCCATCCCAATTCAGTCTTTCATTTTATTCAAGCATACCCTGAAAGTGTGCTATTATTAAGTGGGAACCTGGGATTTAAAGCAGGGATGCCTACCTAAGTCCTTTACTCTGTCTTTATTTTTGTACATTCCCAGAAACAAAACTTCAAGCTACATATCTGAAAACATTACATATAGTAGCAGTATATCTTGGATAAATAGAATATTGTAGTTAACATTAAATTTACTTAGCAGTGGCTGACATAAATATAAGGGGGTTTATTAAACAAGTGCATTTCTCACTCAGCATATATCAACTCAAAGAAATATTAAAGGCATTGTATCTCTGTTTCGTGTGAAAGAATCTAAGTCCTTTGCCCCAAAGATAACAGGACTGCATCTCTTAGATATGAACTTTCCTTTCTTTTCATATTACAGCAATTGCTTCAATGAATGTAACTGATCAAGAGGGACCTGACTTTCTCCTAGAAAAAATAAGTCACACATATCATTCTTATTAAATAAAAAATCACTTAAATGATTAAATTAAAATAAGGTCAGATTGCTTTTAACATAAATAGTAAAAACTAATTCTGAAATATGTGAAACCTTGATGTGAACTTATACAAAGTTATTTATAACTATTATTTGGTACACATACATTTATACATTTTAAATAAAATTATTAGAGCACCCATTTATAAAATGGATTACCAGGGATCAAAGTTCTTTTTATATCAGTAAAAAATGATTACAACTAAATTTGCTACAGGAGCAGGAAGTTGGTAGCTGAGTAGGAGGATGCTAGATTTGCCTCCTCCCATGAATATAACTAGATAATTATAAAATCACCCTAAATACCCCAGAAATTGACCTGAAGATTGACAGAACAAACTCCACAACAAAAGGGAGAGAAGAAGCTACGTTGAAGAAGTTAGGAAGTATGCAGATGTGGTTTAGGGAGAAATGGATTGTGGCTACTGGAGAGGGGAGGAAGCTGTGGTCAAGGAGAAGGGCAAGAGGGAGGAGTACACAGGGGGAAAACAAGAAGAAAGTTTCTTCAAAGCCATTGGCTTGGAAAATGAGAGAGGCTGAATTTTGTAGCTTCTTGCACTCAACAGGTCTTAAAGTCTGGAGTTTGGAAGGGAGTGCCTGGGGCACACAGTGGGGAGATTATTAGCTCTTCTCAGAATGTTTCCCTGAGAGGCAATGTTTATGGATACACTTCTCCAGCACCATTTCCTGCCCCTATCCCTCAGCATAAACACAGAGCCACCTGCAGAAAGTAGAGCAGCACTGACACTGGCTGCCTAACTTGCTTATAACATGCAACACAGCCCTATGCTGAGAAAAAAAGAATTATGCAAAACAAGAATAGACTTAGGGAACTCAGTGACTCAATCAAATGTAATAACATTCACATTGTAAGAGTCTTTGAAGAAGAATAAAAGAGAAAAGGAGCAGAAAATTGATTTAAAGAAAAAATATCTGAAAATTTCCCAAATCTAGGGAAGGAAACAGACATCCAGGTCAAGGAGGCACAGAGAGCTCCCATCAAAATCAACAAAACCAGGCCAACATCAAGACATAGTAATTAACTTTGTAAAATATAGTTATAAAAGAAAAAGTCTTAAAAGCAGCAAGAAAAAAGAAGTCATTAACTTATAAGGGAAAACCCATGAAGCTACTAGGAAATTTTTCAACAGAAACTTAACAATAGAAGGGAGTCCAATAATACATTCAAAGTGCTGAATGGGAAAAATCTGAATCCAAGAATACTGTATCCAGCAAGGCTGTCGGGAAGAATAGGAGATATAAGGAGTTTCACAAACGGGCACCTGGGTGGCTCAGTCAGTTAAGTGCTTGACTTTGGCTCAGGTCATGATCTATCTCATGGTTCGTGAGTTGGAGCCTGATGTCAGGCTCTGTGATGACAGCTCAGAGCCTGAAGCCTGCTTCAGATTCTGTATCTTCCTCTGTCTCTTCCCTTCCTCCACTTGTTCTCTGTCTCTCTCTCTGTGTCACTGTCTCTCTCTCTCAAAGATAAATAAATGTTAATTTTTTTAAAAAAAGTTTCAAAAACAAACAAAAACTAAAAGAGCTCATGACTATTAAACTATCCCTGCAAAAAATATTAAAAGGGACTCTGAGTGGAAAGGATAAACCAAAAGCGACAAGACAAATGCAGGAAACACAAAAGAAATAAAAATAAATAATTATGCAAAAATAAGGAACTCACACAGAAAAGAGGATGTGAAATATAATAATATATACCTAAAACACCAGGAGGAGAGGAAAATAGAATGGATTTAACTTGAATGACCATCAACTTCATACAGACTGCTATTTGCAGAAGTTATATATGAACCTAATGGTAATCATATATCAAAAACCACCAATAAACATGCAAAGAATAAAGAGGAAGAAATTCAAATATATCACTACAGCAAATCAGCAAACCGTGAAAGAGAGAAAGACAAGAATCAGAAAAAAATCTCCAGAAATTAACCACAAAACAAGTAATAAGATGGCAATAAACACATATCTATCAATAATTACTTTGAATATAAATGAATTAAACATTCCAATCAAAAGACACAGGTGCCATAATGGATAAAAAAATAAGACCCATCTATATGCTGCCTTTAACAGACACATTTTAGACCTAAAGATACCTGAAGATTGGAAGGAAGGGATGGAGAATCACGTATCATGCAAGATATTAAAAGAAAGCTTGAGTAGCAATACTTTAAAACAAAAACTGTAAAGGCAAAAGACAAAGAAAGTCATAATATAATAACAAAGGGGACGGTCCAACAAGAAGGTATGACAACTGTAAATATTCATGAACCCAACTTTGAAGCACCCAAATTTATAAAACAAATACAAACATAAAGGAACTAGTTGATAATAACACAAAAATAGTAGGATACTTTAACACCCAACTTACATCCATGGATAGATCATCTAAATAGAAAATAAACAAGAAAACAATTGCTGTAAATGACACACTGGACCACATGGACTTAAGTGAAATATTCAGAACATCTCATCCGAGAAGAGTAGAATACAATTCTTGTCAAGTGCACATGGAACATTTTCCAGAACAGAAACATATTAGGTCACAAAACAGGCTTCAACAAATACAAAGAGTTTAAAGTCATACCATGCACCTGTTTTGAACACAACATTATGAAACTAGAAGTCAACCACAAGAAAAAAATCTAAAAAGACCACAAATATATGGACATTAAACAGCATACTACGAAACAGTGAATGGATCAACCAGGAAATCAAAGAAGAAATTTTAAAGATACATGAGGGGATACAAATGGGATACAAACCTACACAGGTAAATAGATCTACAATGTGGTGGCAAACAGTTAAATCTTGCTGATTAGGATAAAGGCTGTTGTTGTCCCTAGAGTCCTACTGATTTAACAGGATCCATGCTTTATCATCCCCTCTCTCTCTCTTACAATGCTCTTGCTATCTTCCTTAAAGAATCATCAGCTACCTCACCGGAGATGCTTAACTTAACTTAACTTAACTTAACTTAACTTAACTTAACTTAACTCTTCATTTAGAACCTCACCATCCTCATTCCTGCAGACCCATTCAGATAAATAAATCTCAGCCTAACAGACAACAAGTGGCCAAGCAAGCTCAGAACTAAAAGTCTTATGTTCTAAAAAATTTCAATATCTGTATAATTTGTTTTAAGAAAACTAGATCGGGAACTAAATTTAGGCCATTCTTCAATTTATGAGTATGTGTAAACTTATACTCTGTTTTCAAGATATTAGCTTAAGCAAAATTAAGTCCAAATCTTTGCTACCATGGAAGCAACATCACAACATCCCTGAAGAAACCTCCAATATAAGCCTCACTATTAAAAACATGAAGGATTCAGAAATGGCAGTTTCTATCTCTTCCCCACTTTGCTCCAACTTGGCCTGTTCTGATTATCAGATGGTCCTTAGATTCTGGCAATGAGTATTACAATCTTAATCAGATGGCATATCCAACTGTAGAAGTTCCCATAATTAGTTATGTTCTCTTTGCTGGAGAACATCAAAACAGTCCCCTGGACTCTGCTTCACAGTTGTGAGTGCCAAATGCTTTTTCAGTGAAAAGTAAAATAAGGTTAATTTTACCTAACAGTGCAGGAAGTATACGTTAATTGTTTTGTCTCAGTGCCACAACAATTCCAGCATGTGTTGTAATTTATTCACAGGGATTTTGAGAAATCATGCTGGTCCACTAAGTGGTAAAATGACATTTGCGGAACCTGCTAGGCAGAAAGAATAAGCTACCCAGGATGCCTCTGTCCAACGTCTTTGTCTTGGGTGGGATATATACCCATTAAATGTAGGGTCTTGCTGCCACCATGACCCACGTCTGTGGGAGGTCTAGTTGTGTAGAGTATATCAGGATGTCTCATGAAAGAATAAAAGTCAACTAAATCCACTTGTATCCTCAAAAGTAAGAAAGAGCTTGATGGTCTTTGAGCTTTGCTGGCAACATAACTATGTTCAATTCTGTAACTCCTGCTCCATTTCACTTACTGTTTAATATAAGGCTTGTTGGGTAAGATTGTAATTTATTTCATAGATTACAGCAAGTTAGTTTGTGATGTTAATAGATACGTATGAATATTGCCTAAAGATGGATGTGGTGACCGGTAACACTTGGATTTTCACTGTTAAGGAGCTAATATGCTTCTAGTTACTTGAAGGAATGAGCTGTTATACCTGTGGGAGCATACTATTGCTTATACAACTGTAGTGAGAAACTGTAAGTAGGAAGTTGTCTACCTACAGACGTTTCAAAGGCAAATGTTTGGCTTTACTGCTGATTACTGCATATTGGCTCACTTAGTATTGATTCCAACTAACTTTATTCAATAAATCCCTTGCAGCTTGAATTCACATGACCTCGGTTTTGCCAAGCAGAAATACAAGAGAAAGATTAAAAAGATAGAATTGAGCAATATGAATTGGCGGCCACATCTGGGGAGACTGTTTCTTGCAAAAATAGTGTTTTCTGATCTTTGGCCACCTAGGGTAAAGGGACTACTATCCAGTCCCTAGTATCATGTCAGAAAGAAAGAAATAACAATAGGAATGCCTTTCTCCTAAAGAGGACAATGGGCTAATTGTTTCCTCCCGCTGCATTGTTACTGGATGAGAAACACACAGTTTGTTTTTCTTGCTCTCACTGAAATTTCAATAGCTGCATAATACAGCACATTAAGTTCACTAATGTCCAAATTAACTGATAGAGCTGCCTGTTATTAAGATTTCTGATTAATAAATTCACAAGTAGGCTATATTCCAGAAATGCAAGAATGGACTAGTGGTATAAATTATAATGTTGTATTTCCTTAAATTAAGCAGGTAAAGGAAAAAAAACCAAGCATTTCATCCATGCAATATGTAAAAATTAAATATGAATGAATTCCACAATTATCCAAAATGTATACACTAGATTTCTACTGCAAGTATACATCAGAGATTAAATACTAATGGTATCATTACAGTCAGAAAAAAGACTAGAATGCTGATAATCACAACTAATATTCAGCTTCCTTTGTAGGTCCTATTCACTGCAACAAAATCACACACAAAAAAATTGTAAATATACCAGTATAAAATATCACAATCTCACAATGTTGATCATTTTTCTATCTCAAACATCTAGGGAGATCAATTAAAACAATAATTAAGCTAGTTATAAATGCTGGGGAAATTGGCAAGATAAATGATAAACGTAACAGAAGTAACCACTATTCTTTTATGCCAATAATAAATGATAGAACGTGTAATGAGAAAATATTTCCTATAGTCACAAGAATTTTAAATCAGTCAAATGCAGGCTGGGTGTTGGGGCTTTGATTAGGGTGTGCAGGAGCTCAGAATGCAAAGGCAAATTGCTACATGATACTCCATATGGTTTTGAGATCCCAGCCTCACATCAGCAACACACACTCATTTCACAGGAAAGCAATGGAGAAGGCTTGGACAACTCTGAAAACTAAAAACCAGGGGATGATAAAGCATGGATCCTGTTAAATCAGTAGGACTCTAGGGACAACAACAGTCTTTATCCTAATCAGCAAGATTTAACTGTTTGCCACCACATTGTAGATCTATTTACCTGTGTGGGTTTGTATCCCATTTGTGTATTTGTGTATACACAAATATATATATTTGAGGCATATTGGGGTAACTGATGAACATTCTAGTAGCCCTAGGTATTTTAAACTGTAAGTTATTAAAAATTTAAGGGAGTTTATAACTCCCTTGATTACCACTTCATTGCTTAGTAAACACATTCAAAATTGCTCAATGTTTTATCTATTAAAGCTTACCCATGTATTTGAGATTTGAAAGTTTCAATCCCAATTAATTTACCCTTCCTGAAATTCTTTCACTTGAGAACTACCAAATAGCTGTTAAAATATTTAAAATATTTTAAAATATTAAAAAATTAAAAATATTAAAAACATTATTCTATTAAGACTCAATATAACTAAAATTAAAGTGCACTTTTTTTGTACCAACTATGAAAACAATTTGAAGCAATGACCTTATTTTGTAAATTCTGTTCACTATGTCTTAAATCACATCTATCTTCAAATTATCTTCTAAAATCTGTGGAGAGCTCTTAAAAGCTAATGAGGCCTTTGATAGAAGATGTAAGACAAGAAGATTCACTCAATTACCCTGTAATATCAACTGACAAGACCAAACTTTTCTTAATTCTTTCTTGTGCCCCTGCTTGCCTGGTAACTCTCTCTGTGCAAATAAACATACATACATGTACATGCATGTGAGCATGCATATATACACACTCATAAATACTTGGAGTTACACTCATTGCTTTTGGGGAATATATTCACCTTGTTGTATTAAAAATGTACATTCAGCAAAAAATTAACATATCATTTATTGGACTATCATGAAGAAAAGTACAAGCACACATTATGTGTCCCAAAATAATGGAATGTAATTGAGGGTGCTGAGTTAGGTATTGCACTTTTTCTATAACCAAAACAAGAAAGAAAAAGAAGAAAAAAGAAGGAAAAATTAACTGACAAAATTTCCTCCACACCTAGGCTACAAATTTTCAATAAATTATAATTCTGAAAGTGCTGCTTTAGGTAACATAATTGAGGATGCTTTGAAATCTAAGGAAAAAATACACTTTTCTTATATTGCTTATGTTAATTATGGTCATGTAAAATAGAGTTTTATGATGATACAGTCTATGCATTCAATCTTGAAATTAAAAAAAAAGCACTATATAAGTCTTCTTGAGAGTTTATGCAAATAGACTATGTCAAAATATAAGGAAACAGAAAAATTCAAAGTAGGACTCTGGAATATCTTTAAGAAAATGCATCTATGTGTCAAACATCTGTCAAACAGAATGCTTTATTTACATTGCTACAAAGCATGTTATAAGAAGGGGGTGGGGGTGGGCAAAATGGGTGAAAGGAAGTGGGAGATACAGGCTTCCAGTCATGTAATAAATAAGTCATGAGAATAAAAGGCACATCATAGAGGATATAGGCAATGACATTGTAATAGTGTTCTGTGGTGATAGATGGTAGTTACACTTATGGTGAGCATAGCACAGAGAAGTTGAAACACTGTGTCATACACCTGAAACTAATGTAACATCAGTGTTACATTACTCAAAAAAAATTAAAAAAAAAAAAGAGAAGGGCAGAAGAACTACTTTTCTTCCTAAATGTATAATTTACTTTCATTCTTTTGATGAGATATATTCATTAAATAATAAATATATGCCACTGAACTAGGTATTAGGGACCCAATGAAAACCAGTCTCTGTCCCTATCCTCATAATGTATATAGTTTAGGGACAGGGGGGTTTAAGTATGCTGCTATAGTTCTTGGGTATACTTATTTGTCCTAAAGAAGAAGCACACACTCATGCACACTTACACATGTACACATTTCTGCTATAACTTTGCTTCGAAAATATAATTCTTAAAATTATAATCTATGTTGTAGCACAATTAAGTACTCTGGGTGAAGGAGGGATTGGAGTGCTTGTTTTTTATGCAGTTTTTGCTGTCTATTTTCTAATCTGACACCAAGAGTAAGCTTCTCTCCATGCACTTATTCACTACCAGGTGCATAATCACCCCTAACAAGCAGTCTGTCTACAGACTAGTATGAGGGGCTGCCCTTCACCTTACTGCACAGAGTAGTCTCATGGACACTCAAGTGTTCAAATGAAGGTTCAATTCTGCATGGACCAGAGGCGAGGCACCGAGACACTTTCTTTCTACTCTCCCCCAAATTTAGGAGAGAAAGATTTATCTCTTTCTAACTTTAGATCTACTTTTTTTCAAGCAATTCAATAGATGGAAGATAAATTTTCCAACAAATGGTTCTGAAGCAATAGGACATTCACGGGGGAAAAAAAAAGAACCTCAACCTAAGTCCCACATGTTACATAAAATAGTTTAAAATGCATTACCCACAATAATGAAAACTTAAAGCAATGTTTCTGTAATTAAGAGAAAAAACTGGATCTAAGTCTAGGCAAATAATTCTTCAAATTGATACCAAAAGTACATTTATAAAAGGAAATTTTGAGAAGTTAGACCTTATTTTTAAAAAATGTTCTGTGAAGAAACCTTTTATGAGGATAAAAAGGAAAGCTACTGACTACGAATAAATACTTACAAACGATGTATCTGAAAAAGACTTCAATAAATATATAAAAAGTTCTCCACACTCATCAGTAAAGAAAAAAAAAATTCAATTAGAAATTAGGAAAGTCAGAACAGAAGAACATAAGGGAAGGGAAGCAAAAATAATATAAAAACAGGGAAGGGGACAAAACAGAAGAGACTCATAAAATGGAGAACAAACAGAGCGTTACTGGAGGGGTTGTGGGAGGGGGGATGGGCTGAATGGGTAAGGGGCATTAAGGAATCTACTCCTGAAATCATTGTTGCACTATATGCTAACTAATCTGGATGTAAATTGAAAGAAGGAAAGAAAGAAAGAAAGAAAGAAAGAAAGAAAGAAAGAAAGAAAGAAAGAAAGAAAGAAAGGAAGGAAGGAAGGAAGGAAGGAAGGAAGGAAGGAAGGAAGGAAGGAAGGAAGGAAGGAAGGAAGGAAGAAAAATTAGGAAAGTCAGGAGCAGACATTTCTCCAAAAGAGACACCACTGAGATGCTGGGTGTCAGAGGAGTCGATTAAAGTAAAGACCAAAGTGAAAGTGTTCTTTTTGATGGTATAAGCAAGAAGCTAAAACCAGAGGACTCATTGATTCACCTTGTTCCATTTTTATTCATGGAGTGGTGCACAGGTTGAGGGTCAGTTGATCAGTGAAAACCTGGGAGCTTTTTCACTTTCAGGGGAACCTAGGACTTAAAGGCGCAGCAGTTTTGTGGACCTTGGAGTTGTAGGAACAGTAGAGAGAATGTGGCAGGAGTGGAAAAAATACTGTCTGCTAAGTCAGAGCAGGGCAACATGTCATCAAGGTTTCCCCCATCCCTCCATTAGGAAACTTCAGTTGAGGTACTTGAAGAAGACCTATGCCTCAGGCCTCAGATAAAGAGACCTAGGTATGGGCTAGAAATGCAAATACATGACCTGCCAGAGAGGTCTGAACACTCAACTTTAGTTCCCTTCAGAGACTGTATGTAGTGTACTGGCTGTGTGCCAAATCTGGTGTGAGGCAGGCAGCTTTCCTGGGAAGACTGTTAGGTAAAGTCTCTGTAGTTGGCCTGTGAAGGAGGAGAGAGTGAGAAAAGGAGAAGGGGAGGGAGAGGGAGAAGGAGAAGAAGGAGGAGGAGGAGGGGGAGTGGAGAAGAAGGAGGAGAAGGAGCAAGAAGAAGGAGGAAGTAGGAGGAGAGGAGGAGGAGGGGGAGAAGGAGGAGGCAGAAGCAGAAGCAAACACAGGGAAAGTGGTTACTGAATGAAATAAAAGAATGCTAGCAATGCTGGAGGCTATCAATCAAGTGAGAACTAAGAAAGAGGGAAGTTGCAAGGGCAGTAGCCAGGGTGCAGATGCTATTCACTTTAAGGATCAAGATGTTTGCAAAGTATTCTAAGGACAATGGAAATTCACAGATGGCTTTTAAGCTGAAAGGTTACATACTTACATTGGTCATTTTACAAAGTTACACCGACTGCTTGTGGAAAGTATATTATACTGGCTTCAAGGCAAAACTGGAAGTAGAATGGCAAAGTAAGTTTATTTTGCAGTACTTTAGAAGACCTGCTAGTTTCTTAGATGGGAGGGGGTTGGCTAATTCAAGCAATATGTTCTGAATCACAATTTATATTCTTAATTTGGGGGCATTTGAAAGTAAGGGACAAAACAGGAATGACTTCTGATATCACAGCATAATTAACAGAGAGTATAGAGATTTTCTATTATTATTATTTTTACTAGCTCTGGAACAACAAAACTAAAACAAATTTGGAGAAAAAGAAATGCTTTATTTTGGACATGTAGAAGAATGATCTAGGAATCAAAAAGGTAAGGGAAATCGACAATTTTGGAAAACATCCCTGTAGTAAATACTGACTTAGAAAGAAATACTTAAACATATATAAAAGTATTTAATAGTTTAGACATATCTTAACTGGCATAGACCAAATCACTACTTAGTTTATTCCATTTATAAATTAAGAAATTTTAGAGCCTGCTTATAGCAATGAACTGAAATAGTAAGGGTCATGCTGACTCTTCATTTATCAACTATTAATTTCTTTGTTTACTGGGGTTGACCACCGAAATTCTGAAAACTTCTAGAATGTCCATTTTGAGAATTCATGTCAAACAGTAAATGGAATGCTTTTTGTAATGAGGCATGGACAAGGACAAAGTCAAGGTGTGATTTAATAGTTTCTATCCAAGTCTCCCTTGTAGCATAGGCCATAATACTAGGTGAAGAAAATAAACTAAATCATTTGTTGACTATCCTTTTTCTGTCCCATGAAAATGTGTACTTACAATAAAATGTTCATCTTTGACATATCTGTCAAATAGCTTTGTGGGAGAAAAAAAAGTTTAGGTGAAAGAGTAAGGTTTTATTTTCATATAAGCTTATCAAACTACTGATTTTTATTCCTATGGGTACCATGTTTATGGGTACTCCTTCTAACTGGGGAAAACTGCATAATTAAATAATGTAGGTAGGAAAACCTGAAAACATATCATTGCATATTCATAACAAACTTGAAAGTTATTGTCATTTAATATTTTTTGACTGATGATGTATTTAAAGTATTTCTTTAAATTTTTTTCATGTTTAGTTTTATTTATTTTGAGAGAGAGAGAGAGAGAGAGAGAGACAGAACACGAGCAGGGGAGGTGCAGATGGAGAGGGAGAGAGAGAATCCCAAGCAGCCTCTGCACTGTCAGCACAGCCCCCATGCAGGGCTCAAACCCATGAACCTGAGATCATGACCTGAGCCAAACATCAAGAGTTGGACAGTTAACCAACTGAGCCACCTAGGCACCTCTGATGAAGTCTGTAGCTTGTTCAATATCATAAAAAAAGGTCCATGACAGGATAAGGATTCAGAACTAATTCTCAGGTTTGGAATCTCATGTTCTTTCCATTACTCATTTAGGTTTCATAATTAAAATAATGTTAATAGAAACAGTAACAACAAAAATATTAATTACTTCCAAGCTCTTTTTTGGGATTTGGATAGATTTGAAATTTCCTTAAATTTTTTTTTAATGTTTATTTATTTTTGACACAGAGAGAGAGAGAGAGAGAGAGAGAGAGAGAGAGAGACAGAGCATGAGCGGGGGAGGGGCAGAGAGAAAGGGAGACACAGAATCCGAAGCAGGCTCCAGTCTCTGAGCTGTCAGCACAGAGCCCGACAAGGGGCTTGAACTCACAGACCTCGAGATCATGATCTGAGCCAAAGTTGGACACTCAACCAACCGACTGAGCCAGCCAGGCACCCCCGGATAGATGTGAAATTTCTTAATAGAAAATATTCTTGTAGTTGATGTTATTCTGAATTTTTTTCTAAATATTTGCAAAGAGGGGCGCATGAGTGGCTCAGTCGGTTAAGCGTCCGACTTCAGCTCAGGTCACGATCTCGCTGTCCCTGAGTTCGAGCCCCGCGTCGGGCTCTGGACTGATGGCTCAGAGCCTGGAGCCTGCTTCAGATTCTGTGTCTCCCTCTCTCTCTGCCCCTCCCCCCGTTCATGCTCTGTCTCTCTCTGTCCCCAAAATAAATAAACGTTAAAAAAAAACTTTAAAAAAAATAAATATTTTGCAAAGAAAATCCACTTTTTTTAATGCATAGTGACCTACATGTATACATTTTGTTATTTGCTTGGACTTAATTTCTCTGCAGATTAACATTTTCCTGTTTATTTTATTCATCAAATATTTCTGGAATGCCTTTTACATTCTAGTCACTGTGACACATACTAGGTTTTGATAATTTCTTCATATTAAATTCATTTGTTAAATGTATTTCAAAACTCACCTCAAATTAGGCACATATCAAATAATACTTATCTGATATATTCTAATATATTTTTAATGTTTATTAATTTTTTGAAAGAGAGAGAGGGAGAAAGAGTGAGAGAGACCACGAGTGGGAGAGGGGCAGAGAAAGAGGGAGACACAGCAGAATCAGAAGCAGGCTCCAGGCTCTGAGCTGTCAGCACAGAGCCCCAGGTGGATGGAACTCAAACTGGGAGATCATGACCTGAGCTGAAGTTGGAAGCTTAACTGACTGAACCACCAGTGTGCTCGGATTATCTGATATATCCTAGTTATTGTAATTATTTTATGCCATTTACTGGCTATCCATTTTTGAAAACATATATAAGAAATAACAATAAGGCTCCTGGGTGGCTCAGTCAGTTGAGTGTAGGACTTTGGCTCAGATCATGATCTCCTAGTGTATGGGTTCCAGCCCTGCAGCCAGCTCTGTGCTGACAGCTCAGAGCCTGGAGCCTGCTTCAGATTCTGTGTCTTCCTCTTTCTCTGCTCCACCCCCACTCATGCTCTGTTTCTCTCTCTCTCAAAAATAAATAAAACAATTTAAAAACTTTTAAAAAGAAATAACAATATACCATAATAAAGTAAAATAAATGAATTAAGTGAAGTCTGATGGGAAGATACTGCATGCACAGGTGGCTTTGTCCTGCACAGTCCTACTTCCTACACCTCCCTGTTTTCCCTGGAAAGGTTGGGGACTGTTCCCAGTATCTTGGTGCCAGTGGACCCTCCCAGCTTCCCCCACCCTCATCCCACCCTCCCTCCTGCTCCATCACCTCTGCTGCCCTGCACTTGAGTGATCCCTGAGTTGAGAAGGAAGAGGAACAGAAGGAAGAGGTTGAAGAAGGAAGAGGGTAGTGAGTTAGCTCATGTTCTGCCACCCGTTGGGCATGCCGGTAGGCCCAGGAAGTGTTGGGAAGGGCCAGGGATGCCATCAGTGGGGCATTCCAGGGGCTGTTCTAACCCCAACTGGAAGTGCCAACGGCTTTCAGGAGACAATTCGGTGAGGTGAGGTAACCCCTTATCCGCCTCTGATTCAGGTAGAATGCAGCCCAGCAGGGAGGCTGCAAGTTCTGTAGGGTCACCTATCCAGGAAGAGTTAGGGAGAGTGACTAACACACCTAGTGTGGCACCTGTGGAACTATAGGCTGGGCCAAAGTGCAGTGGTGAAGGGTGTACATTCACCCTGAGTGTCCTCGCATGCAAGGCTGCATGACATTAAATTATAAGTTAAAAAATCAGAGTGACAAGTGAAAAGAGAGACTGAAGAATAAAGAAAAATATAATGTCGCCCATACTTTCATTTTGCACTGAGTCGTACACACTACATAGCAGCTAGTACAGTTATTGTGAAGAAAAGATAATTCTTAAAATATAAGAATCTTTAAAATTGTATTGTACCCTTTGTTGGTTTTAAACCATTTTTCTATATATTATGTTATAAAAAATTCACAATATTCCCATAAATTAAGTTGATTGAATGTTACTATTTTTTGTGCTGTGAATTTAGGGAGAGCAGAGTCTATGTGGAAAAAAAAATTTGTGTGTTGAAAAGTGAGTGAATAAGAATTTTCCTAGTTGCTAATCATCTAAGATAAATTAATATAAAATAAATTACCCAAGTTCATTAGTGCTGTAACACAAATAATTGAGACTGCATTTGTTTTATGACTATTATGATGCTTCTTTATAATTCTACACTTTGCAGCTTCAGATTTAGCTTTTAAAAGTTTCAAAACCAACAATTTTACCTTCCTCCCTAACTCTAATCTTTCCATCTTTGAGGATCACTGATGTTCTAAGGATTTGAATGATTTTAAAACCTGTACCAGCAATTCAAGTACATCCTTCTTTCATCCAGAAGAGAAAACAAGAGATTCATAGATGGAAATAAAATCAAAATCAAATTAAAACCAGAAAAAAATAAGTCAGGGACAGAGACAAAGACAGAGAGAAGCTTTAATTTTTGGTGCATACAGTTTTAAATCTTGTAACTCTTACTTTCAATTTGCCATCCATTGATTCATTGTTATCTACAAATAAAAAACAAATGCCTTAAAGCCATCGAGATACCCTATACTGTTTCTAAAATCTGGTGTTGAGGAAGCATATATGTATTCAAAATTAATAGATCCTGCGTATTCTTCCTTTATTCAATTATCTTCTGACACACATAAAATCCCCCCAACGGTTGGTCAACTCTGATCTGCGCCTGTTGTTCTTCTCCTTAGTGTTATTCTCTTTTCTTGTGTGTGTGTGTTATTCATTTCTTTTTTTTTTAATATATGAAATTTATTGTCAAATTGGTTTCCATACAACACCCAGTGCTCATCCCAAAAGGTGCCCTCCTCAATACCCATCATCCACCCTCCCCTCCCTCCCACCCTCCATCAACCCTCAGTTTGTTCTCAGTTTTTAACAGTCTCCTATGCTTTGGCTCTCTCCCACTCTAACCTTTTTTTTTTTTCCTTCCCCTCCCCCATGGGTTTCTGTTAAGTTTCTCAGGATCCACATAAGACTGAAACCATATGGTATCTGTCTTTCTCTGTATGGATTATTTCACTTAGCATCACACTCTCCAGTTCCATCCATGTTGCTACAAAAGGCCATATTTCATTTTTTCTCATTGCCACGTAGTATTCCAGGCACATGAAAAGATGTCCTTAGTGTTATTCTCAAAGCAGACACAGAGATGTCTTCTACATGCCTTTCTTTTTTATGGCCTATCCTTTTGATATTCACTATTTTTACCCTGTGGTTTTTCTCCTTTCCAGGATCTCCCCTTTCCTACATTCTCTCAAAGGCTAATTCTGTAAGTCTTCTTTGAATTTATACTTTTCATTTTCATGAATAAAGTGGATAGTAGCATGAAATCCTTAGAAAAGAAAAACAGCAAGTTGCAGAAAATTATCCTATTAATTGTTGAGACATGTTGTCCACTTGGATCAGAGGTTCCAAAAAATAATTATCATGTTCGATATAGGTAACATAGGAGAGTTTAAACAAAAATAAATGCCAAAGTGAAAGAACTTTGGTTTATATCATCTTCTCTCTTGAAATGCTTCAATCAAGGCACACAGAATTTAATGGTGCTCCTTTCTGTTTCATACTGCATAAAGAGCAGAAAAGCCATTTCACACTTAACTTGACTCTAAATTTAACAAATACCCTTAAAGTGAATTTTGTGGATTGTCAGTAAAATAGATGAATGAGAATTAGCACTCACCTTTAAAAGTCTGAGTGGCAGTTAGGGAATTAGTTCACTCCAACTTCCAGATTTATTTGTGTTATAGTATAAGTAATAAGTGATTCATGATTATGATTATCTAAAAGAATAGACACTTTTGACACTAAAAGAATGATTTTTAATGGCTTCTCCATGTGATATACTGAAACCACTTTCATAGAGGCCCAAGGGAAGAATCAAAATCACCTGACAAAAAAGCAAATGACTAGTAAAGCAGCTTCAACATCATAAGGATGGTCATTGGTTTAGCCAGTGATTCATTATTCTTAATCCGTATCCTACTAACAGTGGAGAGTATTCATGAAATTGAACCTTGCATTCCAAAGAAGTCAGTGAAGTGTGTCAGACAGTAAGTAATAATGGCAGTCAAATGGCAGAGTCCCTAGTTTAAGTCATCTACTTAAAAACTATTTTAGTCAAAAACCGCTGGTGGGAGAGTAATACAGGTAGGGGTTAATTATGTATTTTCAGAAAAAAAATATCTATTCTTTCCTGTTTTTTGACAACAAAAATTGACTTTCATTTGTTGAATTAGCTACTCCACACCTTGGACAGTCTTGGTGGAACTATCATTATTAGCTAACCTGCCAACTCCACAGGATAGCAGTGGCTGCCTAATTTGAACCGTTTCACAAATACTTTAAAACATACATATTTATAAGACAGGAAGAAAAACAGTCATCATTCAGTATTTGTTGTATTACCTTCCTTCTTTATAGAGAAAGTAATACAACAAACACTATTTTGGATATAACTAGGAAAGTAAATATCTGAAACCAAAAGACGAAACTACTGAGAACAAGCCTGATTTGCGATCAGGTGAAGACTGCATAAAAAGAGAAAAGAGCAAAGGTTTAGATACAAATAAAGAGACTCCTGAATGGTAACATTTGAGAACAGATCTGGGGATACTGGCCACTAGGGAATTGAAAATAGCAGGTTTAAAAGTAGGTAGAATTTAAAAATAAATCAAACAAAGAAAACAAAAGACAAAAAAAGACTTAAATACAGAGAACAAACTGGTGGTTGCCAGAAAGGACGTGGGTGGGGAGAAGGGTGAAATAAAGGGGAATAAGAGTACACTTATCTCCATTAGCACTGTAAAATGTATACAATTCTTGAATCATTATATTGTACATCTGAAACTACTATAACACTGTATATTAATTATACTTGAATTTAAAAAAAGCAGGTGGAAGCAGGGACAATAGAATTGAAAATGCATGACATAAAGGATAGAAGGATGTGGATTGAACACAAATGCAATCATTAGGGGTTTGATTATGAACACAAAGAAGAAAATATATTTTCTTGACCAATAATATGTAATATTAACATAAATATTAATACTCACATATTGAAAAATAAGTTTACCATAGAAACAGAAAAATAATCTGAAGACACACTAGCCACATTCATGGGAAATACAAATACAGAAGTAGCATATATTATTATATTAAAAAATAAAAATATTTTATTTTGTGTTTCTTATGTGTAGATCAAGTGTATGATTTTGTGATGGTGCACTGAAATTGTGCTGGCCTAAATAACCACCAGTTGACTAAAAACCTGTTCTAATTAAGAAGTGAATGTGGTTATAACAAGTATGATAGTCTTATCTTTGATTTGACCTGAAAATGAAATGTAAGAAAATTTAAAACAGAAACTATGACTAAAATCACACTGTGCAGATATAGCAACATTAAAACCCACAGGTATGTAAAGCAGTATTTAGAGAGGGTTTGTTGTGCATATAAGAACAGTTGGCAAACAGCTCTGAAACTGACAACAGAATGAGGCTCAAAGGTATATTGCTACAGCACAGTTTATACAGTGAGAATGCAGAGCTCAGTCTTTCTTTGCAATGATTGGTTATAGCATTACAATTTTTATAGTCATTGAAGATTGGTTAAAAGTGGTTACCTCATGCTAATTTTGGGAAACAGATTAAGTTTCGATTATGATTTTCAGAGGCATTTATAAGAAGCAGTCTAAATTTCACTTGTTTTGCAGCATAAACCAGATTAAGCCTTGTTTACGCATTTTAAAAGGTTTTATCTGCTCAGGGAATTTTCAAATTGGTTTCTATTTTGTATTTTACTTTATTTTTTTAATGTTTATTTATTTATTTTGAAAGAGGGAGAGAGTGTGTGTGTACACGCCCGAGCAAGCAAATAGAAAAGCGGCAGAGGAAGAGGGCGAGAGAGAATCCCAAGCAGGCTCCACGCTGTCAGCCCAGAGCCCGATGAGGGGCTCAGTCCCACGAACAGTGAGATCTTAACCTGAGCTAATCAAGAGTCGGATGTTTAACCAACTGTGCCACCCAGGCACCCCTGTATTTTACTTTAAAAACACAGGAAACTGAATTCCAAACACTATAATTAAGTCATTATTTTACTCATTCAGTCTTCACTTTAACAAATATTGCATTCCAACTTGTGTAGGCACAGGAGCATCAATATGAAATATGAGAAAGAAAGTATAACTAAGATTCTAATTTACTGACTCTAAATACTCTAATTACACATGTTCCTCCAACTATTAAAAGTATATTGTCTTTACGAAAGCAGATGTCTGGATATATCTAATAATTTTAGACTTTTACCACTGAACTCATATTTACAAAGAAAGTTATCATTTTGACTTCATTGGGGTAACTGAAATGTACTGTGGAAAAATGCTAATTTTATGGACATAAAATTATTTTTTCCAGCAATAAAATATATCAAATAATTTCAGAAAAAGTGTCTGATACTTTTATATTTAAAATTTCTTACTGATGTTTTTGACCTAAAGATATAGCATTAGTGGAGAAAAAATTAACATTTACAGGTATGTTCTATTCCTGGATGCAATTATTTTGCTAAAGGCTCAAGTTGCCTATGAAACCAAGAAATTGAAAGTGAAATTCAACTTTGAATTCATTTTTAAAAAGCTCTCACATTGCTAAACATTTGTTTGCCAAAGGAATCAACATTTGTTTATCACATTTAATTTAATTAATGATTATCATTGATTTTCAAGAGTTTTCTTTCCCTCAAGATAATCATAAATGAAATGGCTATATTATTAGTAGCATGGTTATTACTTTTTGACAGGAATTCCACATGAAAAGAAGAGGAATTCATCAAGATTACAATTGTTTTACAATAATTACAGATGCATACCTGTTGACATAAAAGTTGTGATTTTTGGCTAATGATCTGAGCAGGGTCATGTTGTGATTAGTGTGTATCAATTCTTCAACCTATATACCAACTGTTTCAGGTGTATATTAGTAAACAATCCTACTTTACATATGAGAAAACTAAGACACTGAGAGGCTAAATAGCTTTTCCAAGCTTATATAGGTAAGAAATTTTAGATCCTGGATTTGAATCCAATATTACAATCTCAAAAGATCATCTCTATTCCTTTCTAAGCCCAATAACTAAAACTTCATACAAGCATATCAATGTACAAAGTGGTACCGAGGCACAGAAAAGGGGGTTAGTACATCTTCTAGAATAAAAAGAAGTAAATTATGGACTAAAGCTTAAAACAGCAAAATACTTAATTCGCATTATTTTACAATAATCCTTAAAAGTAAAATGAAATTGACCTTATTTGTATTGTCATGATTTTATACAGCATATAAAATACCAAGATTTGAAATTAGCTTCAAGAATAAGAATAATAGCTTTTTGTCACAAACATTATATCTAAGACATAGGACAGATTAGAATAATGTGTTATATTTTCATGTTTTCATGGCAAATTTTGATACATTTATGAATTAACCCAACTTTATACAGTATAACTTTTCCCAAGGACTTCAGTTATGTATTGAAATAATGTAGCCTACTCTTTCTTGAATTTCTTGTGTATGATACATCATCACTGATTTTATCATTACATCATTTTACTATGTATTTTTTTCATTGCATTGGATTATTATGATAATTATGATAATTGTCACGGCTTAAGTATCTTTCAATCTCTAGATTTCACTAAAAAGCTATCATGCCTTAAAAAGAAATATATGAATCTAATTATATATATTTGTATTATTTAATCACTTTTATGAATTATATTTTTATTGTTACTCTTTTAGCAGTTTTATAACTAATAGGTAATATAATATATATCACTTTCAGATACAATAAATATCACTGTCTGATAATGATAATAGGAAAAAGTAACAAAAACAATAAAAGAGATGCAAATGCTTGTTTGCAATTGTTTTATAAGGACCAAAATATAGGAAAGTTGTATTGTCAACACGTTAACATAGGGTTTTCAATCTCTATACATTGCATCACTTTGTGCTCAGTGTTCCAAGGGTTTAAAAAACATTTTCTAAAATGAGCCAGATACTAAATAGATCACACTTAAAAAAAATCAGGCTTATAGACGAAGAAACAAAATTGAGAATATTATATAAGTTCTTATATAGGCATTTAAAATGAGCCATTTTAAAATGTTACATTAAAACAAAATATTCTTTGCTCACAAAACAAGTGGAATATTGGATTTGGCCACAGCCATATGGTTTACCTACCTCTGTTTGCGAGATTAGGTCAAAAAGTCAGTTAGGAGTCTCCTTCATTGACATATAAAAAGAGAAATCTCTCTTTACATTGCCTCAAATATAAATTTTTTTTGGGTTGGTGAGGACATTTAAAAACTGCCCAAATTAGTTTACAAACTATAAAAAATAAAGGTCTCAAAACTGAACAATAAAGATTACTCAAAACCAAATTTTACAAATCTTTGTCATTATATTTGGAAGAATTAATTTTAATTCATTTTTAATTGAATATCTAAAAATATCATTATATAGTATAATTGTAAAAACAATTCACCTTCATATCTAGGTGTACTTCTTTGATTTTTGCTTCTGTGTTTTCTTTTCGTGTTTATTTAAATTTTTTTTGAAGTTTACTTATTTTGAGAGAGAGAGAGAGAGTGAGAGAGCACGTGCAAGAGTGGAGGAGGGGCAGAGAGAGAGGGAGAGAATCCCAAACAGGGTCTGTATCATCACAGAGCCCAATGCAGGACTCCAATCCATGAACAGTGAGATCATGACCTGAGCTGAAATCAAGAATTGGCCACTCAACCAACTGAGCTAGCCAGGCACCCCTGTTTTTGTGTTTAAATCCAAAACATCACATCCTGGTCTCCAAAACCTAAGCTTCAATGCATTTATAATTTATGAAAAAATATAATATGAAATTTAACATGTATAATTATATTAATAATATTATGGAAATAATTAATTTATAGTATTCCTTCATATCAAAATATGTTTTTATACTTTATAGGAAAAAATAAGAGACCATGAATATTTTCATACTAATTCATTCAAAGTATAGATATGTTCTGTTGTATCTAGGGGTAAGTGGAACTTCTAAGTTCCATGCAACACTGTAGATTATTAATTTTCTTTTTTTTTTTTCAACGTTTATTTATTTTTGGGACAGAGAGAGACAGAGCATGAACGGGGGAGGGGCAGAGAGAGAGGGAGACACAGAATCGGAAACAAGCTCCAGGCTCTGAGCCATCAGCCCAGAGCCCGACGCGGAGCTCGAACTCACAGACCACGAGATCGTGACCTGGCTGAAGTTGGACGCTTAACCGACTGCGCCACCCAGGCGCCCCATTAATTTTCTTTTTAAAAGTGTATCAGAATACCCAGAAAAACCTGGAAAATGGTGATATAATAAATTTGTGCTGATTCAAACCACTAAGTTTAGGGTAATGTTTCATGGTGGGCATAGAAAACTAATGCATATATCCACAGAGAAAATCAAATGTGGTAAGTTGTACAAGATGTTTAATAAAAAGATATGCTGGTACTCTTTCAGGTAATTATTTATGGTAACCATAAACAACTAATGCATATACCCATGACCAAATAAAACATGGTAATTTGTACAAGGTGCTTAATAAGAAAACATGCTAATAATATTCTTTGATATATTTAATACACCTATGGTATATTTAATAAACTATATAAATATTAATACTAATACTATTAATACTAATACTATTAATATTAAATGATATATTGAATAAAATATTTCATTTTTAAAAAAATACAGGCTCTCAAGGAGAAAGACAAGTCAGATAAGAAAAGAACTTAAGATATATAAATGAAAATTTTCATTAGGCATTTTGTAGGCATTTTTTCACTTTATCCTGGCATATTTTTAAGCATATTGTACATTAGCAAATAAAGTAAGAATGGTTTTATATCCACCACCTTGCTTTGATATATCTTAAATATGGTAATATTTCCTATACTATAATTTATGTAGGAAGGTTTTCCAGATATATTTGAAGTCTTGAAACTAATTTCATTCCTATAATTCCTTGCAATACATTTTAAATATGGTACTTACTATCCTCATGCATATTTTAACATTTAACTACATATGTAGCAAGACCTTCTCTCTTTACCTGTCACTATATCATCTGATAACATACACATTAGTAGATATGCTTCCATTTATGTCAATCCATGTTAATAACATGGCTATACCATCTTATACTGATAAAACATTTCTATTGTCTCAATAAATTTGGCTATTGTAAACAATGCTGCAGCGAACATTCACACACTTGGTTTTCCCCCTTTTGGCACATATGTATAAATAAAGGAGTAGAACTGAGTACTGAGTGATATGCATGTCTTCACAATTTATGAGATCTTGGCATATTGTTTTTCCAATTTTTTTATTATTTACACCTTTACCAGCAAGTATGACAATTCTAATTTATCCAATATGTGTCATCATTTAATTTTACCATTTACCTTAATGTTTTGTGTGTTTGAAATTATATATTAGTAGAATTTTCATTTATCTGAAATGAAGTGAGGTAGATTACATTCATTGCTATTTATCTTCTACACACTGTCAATTTACAACTTCCATTCATTCTTTCATTCTTTATAATGAGTTACCCCACTTTATTGATAGAGAGGTAGAAATTAAGATAAAGATAGATACAGAGATCGAGATGGAGAGAAAGACGGAATAAGAGAGAGAGAGATTCTGGATACTTATGCTTTGTGTTTATATGAGTTTCAATCATCATCCCTCAACACATTTTTTCTAACTTTATCTGTGATACATTTGTTAAATAGATATTACTAGCAAAAGCACATCAAAGCATCTGTTATTTTTTTAATGTTTATTTTTGAGAGAGAGATAGAGATCAGAGAAGAGGCAGAGAAATAAAGAGAGAATCTTAAGCAGACTCCACACTATCAGCATGGAGCCCGATGCAGGGCTCGAACCCACGAACCGAGAGAGCATGACCTGAGCTGAAATCAAGAGTTGGACACTTAACCGCCATCCAGGCACCCCTGTTCTTTAATTTTTTTGGTTTTTTTTGTTTTTTTTTTTTGTGTGTGTAACATATTTATGGAGGAGAAATGCAGGATATTAAAATAAAAGTTGATCATTGCCCTCTTAGCCTAGAGAGGACAGGGGACTGTCTTGAGAAAGGCGGTTGCTTCTAGATTGCAACAGAATGAAGATATATTTCCTGTGAACCATTTGAGGAACTGAGGTAGAAAGATGGAGTATATGCCTCCTAAATAAGAGTCATCCCATTTGTGAGAGTCATTGCAAACATCAAGGAGACCATAAAAGAGAGGTCTTACTGGTGAGCGTTTTCTGAACAACATATAGAAAATACGACACACACACGTACACACACAAATCATTATTTGAAACATGCCATAAATAGAAACCACCAGTGAAGAGTCAAGTAACCCTGCCAATTATATCCCCTAGCTCTGTCTGCCTCTTGTTCCAAATGTGATGAATCCCACAACAACAGCTAGAACAGAGAATGAACCTAAGTGAAGAAAAAAGACCAAACGTGTCCCCCCCTGCACTGTGATTTTTCTGGCTGAGGACAGTCTTGAACTACACTTAAGTTAAACAAGTTTGTAGTTTTTGAAGTTTTCTAGACTGTATTTTATTATTTTAACCATAAACTATTTATTGTCTTCTATTGATGGACAAAACAGATATTCCATTCTGGGTGAGAAAAACAACTTGGGAGAGTAAATGGCAAGAAGATGTAAAAAAAGAATAGAGTCGCTTTATGCTGGCACCCTATGTAGTTCATTCAGTTCATTCAATAAACTTATCTGTATGCATGGGCCAGGAAGTCACAAAGACTGTCACATCTTTCTGTCCCAAGCAGAAGGTTACCAGCATGTTTAATGGAGTTCTTTTATCTCTCTCAGGGTGGAAATCCCTTTGGGAATGAAGGGGTTATCTGTAGACACTCTGCTTCCTGAAACTTAAAACATTTTTGCTTTAAAAAAGACCTTCGAGGGGCGCCTGGGTGGCGCAGTCGGTTAAGCGTCCGACTTCAGCCAGGTCACGATCTCGCGGTCCGTGAGTTCGAGCCCCGCGTCAGGCTCTGGGCTGATGGCTCAGAGCCTGGAGCCTATTTCCGATTCTGTGTCTCTCTCTCTCTCTGCCCCTCCCCCGTTCATGCTCTGTCTCTCTCTGTCCCAAAAATAAATAAACGTTGAAAAAAAAAAATTTAAAAAAAAAAAAAAAAAAAAAAAAAAAGACCTTCGAAATCTTTCTATTCTTTATAATGGAACTTAGCATGAGAGACATGACAAATGAGCTTTTCTGATGAGCCATGCTATATTTGATACTCTCTGATCAGCTGGCTCTTACCTGGGTGAAATAAATGAAATAACTTGTATTAGTAGAATTCTGTCCATTCTGATTTCTTTTGAAAACATATTAAGTATACTAATTCCAGGTTTTGCTACACTGAATCATAGATCAATGAGCAATGAGCAATGAGTTTGTGTCACTTTTTCTTTTTCTTCCTGAGTATCCACAGATATCTTGGATCCCTATAAGAACTTAGTTGGCCCTGGAATGTCCTATAACCACTTTCAAAACCTGGAAAAGATGTTTCTGAGGAAAACTATTACATCAATTTATTAAACACTATGAGACCATATATGTTACCCCATTAATTTGTGATTTTTTATGCCATTCTTGAAAAAAACTAATATACCTTTGGAGAAAGCTCACATGTATAACAGAAATGCCTGTTGTGCTACTATTGCTGTGATTTTTTATTTGTTACTTTTACTCATATCTTGGATATTTTATCTACTACTAATGCAACTCTGAATATCGTTCCTGAGATAGGTGATACAATTTCATTGATAACTGGCTAGTAGTTACATGTTAAGAATTTCGTATTAACAACCTCGGTAGTTACAGCCAAGTAAAAAGCTAGCCATATCCTTCCCAGATGGTCTTTCTACATGATGGAAAGTGGATGGGAGACACTGGCCATCAGGGTCGGATACAGAGTCTATATGTTGCAAAACATTTCTTGAACATTTCTATTGATTCATTTTCCAGGTCACAGAGTTTCCCCAATTAATGAACATCATCAGCAAGTTTCTTTTGTCTTTGTGTTCCTCTGTTCTCTTCTACCAGTTGCTTGATTTTTATTACATACAGACCCCATTTTATCTCACCTCCATAAGAGACATTAGAACTCTCAAGCCTAACGTGTAATTAGGAGATATATGACATCATTCATATTCTATTGTGTTAAGTATTCATAAACACACCTCTACACAAATACACACACACTTTCTTCTGCTAATATTCACTGTCCCACATAAAGATTAATATTCATAAATGTCATGCCATGAGATATCTGCTTAGTATGCTCTAAAAGTCTCCACATTGCAAAACCAAACAAAAATAAAAAAATTCAACTACAAGGAAGCAATGATGAGAAAACACATTATTTAAATAAAGATAGAAGAAATTTCTATGCTATCATAGATGCATAGGAATTATCATATTCAATTAATAATAATTGTAGAAGTTTTGGGGAAACTATCATTCAATGATTGTTTTAATTTTTGTAAGATCAAAATTTAACACAAATTCTGTATCTAAAAATAAAATACAGTTAATTAAATATGATACAACAGAATTATATCCAGTCCTTAAATAGTGTGTGTTAATTTGCATAGTGGAAAATAACCACAATTATATTTATATAATGGAAACTAGAAAAAAAGCATGATTATATATTACAAATTTTGGTGGAAGAAATATCTCCTTTTTGATATTTTTCTGGACTCTCATAAGAGGATTTGTAGCCAAATTTTATCACTTTACTCAAGTATTTAGTAACTTCCATTTTATGTTATTGTTGCATGTTTCTTCATTTTGATTAGTTGAAAATTAAAATAATGCTATTTTTATGAGATAAAATAAATTTAGTGATCAAATAACTGAACAGAGAAATGAAGATATGTTGACACACAACTCTGAAGAAAGACATAAATTAGATATATTCCAATGTTTATTTCAAATATTTTGGGGATTTGTTTTACTCTTGCAAACACATCAATATTCAAGTAATTGTAATGTTTCTAAAATAAACATAATTCACCTCGCAAAACAGTTTTTTAATGTGTATTTATTTTGAAAGAGAGAAAAAACAAGCAGGGGAGGGTCAGAGAGAGAAAGAATCCCAAGCAGGTTCCACACTGCCAGTGCAGAGCCGGATGTGGGGCTCCACCCATGAACCAAGAGATCATGACCTGTACTGAAATTAAGAGTCAGTACTTAACCCACTGAGGCACCCAGGTGCCCCTTAAATAACAAATCTGACCTAATTTCTTATTTGTTCTTTCCAGGGAATACATTTGATCATGTATATTTAAACTTTGGTGCAAATGAGTTTTATATATATATGATATAAATGTATCATATATATATGATTATTTAGTCATAATTATATGTTAACTATTATATATCAATTATATATAATTAATTATATGATATATTATTTATATCTTAATTATATACAATTTTATAATACATATTAGAAAAATCTGACAGTGAGTTTCTATAGTGATTTTTTAAAGAACATTTATTTTTTATTAAAAAACATTGGGGACCTTTTCCTTTTTCTCATCCTTTGAATATTGACTGCATTTTTTCACAAAACTTTTGGTCTTAAGATACCTTCCCGTGTTCTAAATATCTCATTCGTATTAAAGACAGGAAGAAGAAGGTGATTACGGCAAGAACACATTTTCTTCTCTAGCCCATCTCTTTTATAATGCAACAAAAACATTTTCAAAGGTCTTCCCTGACTTCATGAAGGTCTATGGGCCTTCTCAGAAGCAAGAGATTGAAGGAAAGGGAAAAAGGAAAAGAATTGGGATGAAGGAAAGTGTGAGTGTGTTTTTGGTCATGTATTGACCTAAATAAGTCTTTGATGTTATATTTAAAAAAAAAAAGGAATATTATAACTATGTTATATGAAATACTATTTATATAAAATTAAATACATAATGCATGAAATTTTATAAATAATATTTGAAGTTAATTCAGAAAATGTAAGAAATTTATTATTGTCTTGTTTGGCATTTAAATTATATGTAAAACTTCCATACTTTATTTCAATATTTTTCTTATTATTACTGAATGAACAGCATCAAGTTAAAGCTGCCTTTATTTTTAACATTATACTTTGTTCATTATTATTATGTAAGCTAAGAAAAGTAGAGGTGTGTTTTGTTATGTGTCTGCAACATCATCATAATTTACAACAGTGCCTGTAACAAATAACTATTAGACAGTTAAGTGAATGAAAGCATATAAAATCATTATGTTGTTTCCTGGACCTTTACTATTCGCATTAACACTGTTATCTGTTCCTCATTTAATAACAGTTTTATTTCTACAACTGCCTTTAATATATAACAGTAAACCAAGAATTGTTTGGAGTAGGTTTTAGAAAGAAAATCATAAAAAAGGGGGAAAAAACTAAAGAAAAATAGCAATTGCATTAAAAACTCTGATTAAATAATTTATTTTTTAAGCATTTGTATCAAATTTTTACACTGAATAAAAGCCACATATATTCAATAAAAGGTCAAATTACTAAACTGATTATGTGGAAGATAAGACAGTTATTATATTTTGATAGTTTACATAATCTTTTCATGATACATAGTTCATTATAATAGCATTTTGAATTATTGTGTTGTTGACAATCTGTGCAAACCTCTGAAAGATAAATCAGTACATGGTTCCTGTCATCATTGAAGGTTAATAAGAGAGAATATTTCAAAGCTCTGTAAATGTAAAAAAGAGAGTAATAATTAAAATAAAATTTCAGCTATGTTTCTTAAATCTTTTGTGCTGAAAAATTATAGTTTTCATTTTATTCATGTTTCATGTCCTAACCAGAGGCCTTTATAATACATACATACACATGACAGCAAGAAAGAGCTAAATGTCTGCAAAATAGTATCCTCTCAAACAGAATGCATCATTCTTTTAAAAATACTGCTTTACTGTGCATTTGATGCTGTATATAATGAATTGTTTTAGTGCTTAAATTATAGAGGAGTAGTGTGTGTAGAGTGACAGACTGAAGAAAAATCATCAACGTTAGTATTAGTAGAGATGGAGAAAACAGATAACCAGATTCTAATAGACACATATTGTGATATCCATGGGAGATAAGAAAATAGAAAACCAAAAAACTTAATAAAGGCTTTCCTTTTCCTTTTCAACAATGCTGCACAGACATCCAGGCAAAATTACTTAAAAATGACAAAGTTCTAGAGCTATGTGGATGGCATTTCTGAATTCCATGTATAAAAAGGAATTCTTACAGTATGTATCCATAGACAGTAGTACTTACAAAACAATCAAACCTCTATAGAATTACATCTTAATTTTTTTAAATGCTTGTTTATTTTTGAGAGAGGGAGAAAGATAGCATGAGCTATCTCTCTGATAGCAGAGAGAGAAGGAGACACAGGATCTGAAGTGGGCTCGGGGCTGACAGCAAAGAACTAGATATAGGGCTCGAACCCATGAACTGTGAAATCAAGACCTGAGCCCAAGTAGGATGCTTAACCAACTGAGCCACCCAGGTACCCCTAGAATTACATCTTTAAAAATAAAAACTAGAACTTAATGTCACAACATTTGGTTTTATTTCAAAATAATTACCAATGTGTAAAATTGTTGCAATACTTGTACAGAGAACCTTTTTTGCTTGAGCAATATAAAAATAAGTCACTGACATTAAGCCCTACCATTTCATAACTCTTTAGTATGCATTTTCAACAAATAAAGAGAATTTTACATAATCAGAATAAATAAAAATTATGAAATTGGATTTGATCTATGTATATATTCTTATCTACACACTCCATTCAAGTTTTGGTAACTGTCTCACTAACCTTTATAGAAAAAGAGAAGCAAGGAAGTCAGCATGAATGGAAGGGATGGAGGGAAGGAGGGAGAGACAAAGGGAGAGCGGTAAGGATGAAACGTAAAAACTGATATATTATCAAGAAATATACCCAGCCAAAGTATTTTTCACCTGCCAGAACAGAGGTAAGAAACTTCCATACATGCAAATATGAGATAGCTACATAATTATTTGATATACTATAATCAAATGAAGATCAAATCAGAAAAAGAAGTTAATTGAAGACAAAATACATAAAGAAGATTAGTATTTCTAATACTATGGCCCTAAATCTAAAAACAAACAAAATTAAGACAATAAGTGTGTGCACTGTAATATAACTGCTATAAAAAAAAAAAAAAAAAAAAAAAAAAAAAAAAAAAAAAAAAACTTCTCAAGTAAAACAGTTCTCATAAGGGAAATCATAATAGTATTTTAAATTGTTTCTACCTGTCCCTGGGATAAGCAAGTAGATGGGAATTGGTTTCATCAGGAGAAAACATACATCATCTTAATTATGAGCAGGGGGTAGATTATAATATTGTACTGATATTTTGAAATGTTTTGATTTGGGAGGCATACTTCCTGTACAATATTAGAATTTCCATATAGAAATGCCAATTTAACTATATCTGTTCAACTAGGAGGAAAACAATGCGAAAGGCAGTGGTCCTTCAACAAATACGATAAAATTTGGGAAATAGAGAAATAAAAATTCATTAATCTAGGATGGTGCAGACAATGGTTGAAAAGAACAACGGAATAAAATTCAGGTATGTTAAATGAGAAAGAAATGCAAACACTGCAAAATAAGAACTGTGAAAGAAACACCACTTACTCATTGGTTTCATTTTGTGTGTTCTTTGATTCTCACAAAACACTTAGAAATACTCTATTTTGTGGGTAACTATAGCCCTCCAGCCATCAGCACTCCCATTTTCTGAAGCGCTGAACTCATCTCTCTTCCACTGGGGTCCAGCAAGTTACTTTGGTTGACAAACACCTGCTCCACTTTTAAAAGTGCACCTACTTCCCTTGTATTTGAATCCCTGGTAAGAGAAGTTCACAGTTTATCTCTGTGGGAGCTCAAACAGTAATTGGAAAACACAAGCTGATTTTGATGCCTGAAATGCGCTCGAAAAGACTTTTGGGTACAGTGCTGCAGTTTCTGACACCAGTTATTTCCTTTAATCTATGCCATTCCTATGAGTTCTGTTCTTCCTCCGCAGGCCCACTCATCACCAATGTCCTCTGATGATAATTGGCATCCCTGTCCATTTTAACAAACAAAAAAAACCAAAAAGTTGTAGTAATCAACCTTCATGCTCCTTTTTCTCACAACTCTATCCTTGCACACAGTTAATTCTCAACCAAATTATTGATTTTATCTCCTTAATAGGTGATGAATTCATAAGGTGTGTCCTTTTATTCCTCTTCCACACTGCATTGTCTGTTGTACAGAATGGTAAAATGTAGATACCTAAGAAATAACTGAGTAAAAGACTGTAGCAGTAAATGTGGAAAAGAAAAAAAAAATAGCAACTTTCAATCAAGTTCATTTTCAGTTAATTTGAAAACAAAATAAATCAGCCTAATAAGATACTAAAATCCTCTAAATTTTTTTTTATTAATATTCCTCTTTTTTTCTTGTTTGGCTGCTATGCTCCTTGAACTTAGAAACTTTTCTTATACCACTTTATATGCAGTGATTACCAGAAAAATTTTCAAACAGAATTTGTTGAGTTAGTGACTGAATGCTTACCTGAATACAGAGTAAATTTATGCACAGACATCCATAATTACAGAAGAAAAAGATGGCTACAGTCTACTTTCTTCATTTAATTTGTCACTAAACTTGATGGAGAATAGGTGTTGAAGTAGTCTTCTAAATTATAGAATTTTAAACTTTAGAAAACTGTACTCTTGGTAGTTCTGATATCTTTGACTTATGTCTATATATTAATACTCATGAAACATTTTTTAAACTCAACTTAATGCATATTAAAATATATGTAAGTGATGATAAATGTGAATGAACGTACTTTTCATGTTTTGCTTTTAAAAAACTAAGAGTAGGGACACCTGGGTAACTCAGGTGGTTAAGTGTACAACTCTTGATTTCAGCCCAGGTCATGATCTCATGGCTCGTGAGATCAAGCCCTCTATCAGGCTCTGTGCTTATATTAGCACAGAACCTATTTAGGATTCTCTCTCTCTCTCTCTCTCTCTCTCTCTCTCTCTCTCTCTCCCTCTCTCCCCCACCCCCCGCCTCTCCTCTGCTTGCGTGCTCTTTCAAAATAAATAAATAAAAATTTAAAAAATTAAAAAAAAACTAAGAGTACATATACTTTACATCTAAATGGATTTTCTATCTAAAATGTTTAGGAATGCCAGCCTTATGTTCAATCAACTGAATCAAACATAGTTCCAAATGTCACCAAATCATCTTATATATTTCTCAAGACATGAGAAGAAATTCCTTGAATATGTTATGTTTTTTCAGTATTGTTATTTGGGGTATATAAAAAATTTAACGTTATTAGAAGAAAAAATATACAGTAAGACAAAGAATTTTTCACAACTGATGTTAAATTACATATATAACATTTTATCCCTTCTATTAGAATACAAATCTGTAAATTATACATGATTACTGAGCTGTAGAGTCTCTAACATATTGCTTTTTAATTGTACAAGAAAACTATAGGGACCACCTAGAACCCATACATGGCACACAAACACATACCCCCTCTCCTCTGTCTATCCATCTTTTCCTTTAAATTCAAATATACATAATTAGGCATGTAGACTGAGTTTGATCCTACTATTCCACTATGTAAGTAGAGTAACAACTAGACTTTCCATTTATAAGTGCTTGCAAATGGTTTTATAATATGTAGTCATAATTACAGGATAAAGCAATGACCCCAAGAAAAGAGAATTTACCAGGAGAATAAAATAAAACATGAGACTGGTACTCCAGGGAGGAATCCATAGAAGGAATTGTTATGAACTTATTGCTGTCATCTGGGGAGGATGAAGAATAATATTGATGGGAGAAGTCTTTGAGTGAGTAGAAATTGTTTCTTTATACTAGAAGACTAAAACAAAGTAACAAGTAATTTTAAATTACCCATTATAATTGCCTATTAGATATTTAAAATTTTATTTATTAATTAACACTTTATTCTTCCTATGAACATACAGAAATATACCATTTTCTGATCAGAGACCATGTTCTGCATTTTGTAACTTTTAATATCCTGTAATAAAATTATATTAATTACCTATTATGTATAAAAACACTTTACACATAATATTATATGATTCCTATAACAAACTAATGAGGTATTTACAAAAAAGAAACTTCTAGTTTCATATGATAAATTCTTTCCAAATTACACAGCTTTTGGACTGTAATTGAGTTGAATCCCTTAGGCAGAGAGAATCAGTAGATAGTTACAGCAGCATGACTACACACGTTGTTTGGAGGTAGGAACATACCATATTCAAATGTGGCATGTACAAATTGTAGATGAGAAAACTCCATCCAGTGTGGGTTTCAATTTCTTCCACTTCTGCACAGGGATCACTCTGGGCTTTAGTCAATTCTGGGCTTCAAGATTCAGAGCTGTCTAGGGGAATTTTCCTGTGTGGTCCCACTCAGAGGGAGTTCTTTTCTCCCCTTTATAGATAAATATGAGCCAACTAGTTGTGTTGGGAAACTGTTCAATCTAACCATCAAAGTGAAAAACAAACATGATGAAACAAAAGCATACAGTGTAGTGGCAACATTTGGTTTTTATCACAATTTTGTTTGTTTTAAATAAAACTGAAACCATTTACTTTATGTTAATAGAGATTCTTAACAAAATTATTTTTCATGTGTTGATGCTGACTGTTAATATAACAGCATGTGCTTTACCAGTAAAGCAAATGACTCTGAGAGAATCCCTTGCCACCTGCTGAAATGGCACCTTCCAATGAATAAACTTGATTTCTGAGTTTGGATTCTCAGAACCTTCCTTGTAAATTAAAAGTATAATGTCTGCTTCCATCTCAAAAACAATTTGACAGTCTTAAATCGTAATGAATTACCACCAATGTCTGGAATAAATACAGCCAGGGCTTCAAGTTAAGAAATTTGACTTTTTTTTTTTTTTTTTTTTGCTTGTAAATTGCTCACCCTGGAAAATATAACCTCATTTCATTAAGCAGACATTCTATTTTTGAAACAGTTCAGAGATTATATTTCGTGCTTTTGTTTAATGCAAACATAGAATATATTTCTATAGGTAATGATGGATGAGGAATATAATAATGGTAATGAACAATGAGATGAAGGATTATGACAATACATTTCAGGGACGAATACCACTAAAAAGCATTTTTCTCATCTGAAACATGGGGAGAAGAGTGGAAACTAAAGTGGGGATTAAAAAGAGCAATGCATGTAAACACAGCAAAAGTTTGAAAGTAAAAATTAAGTTAGAGAAAAGCATCATATTAAATGTAGTAATCTCAGGTAAATATTGTTACAAAACCTCAGAAGTAGAATGAAATATAACCCCAAACTCTCCCTTACTCTATGAAGCATCCTGGCTAACTTTTCATTTGGATGGATTGCTACGGACCTAGACTGTTAAGGCAAAATAGTATAAGAGAAAATATTCAGATATTTTCTTGTTGAAAATATACTGATATTTTAAAAGCCTTGCACTTGGAAATGAGAACTGAAATAACAGATCACAGCACAGACTATAGGTTACTTGTGAAGAAATAGTTACATGCTATCATATATATATATTTGTTACAATATATAATATATATATACGTATATATACGTGTGTGTATATATATATATGTATATATATATATGTATATACGTATGTGTGTATACGTGTGTGTATATATATATGTATATATGTATGTGTGTGTGTGTGTGTGTGTATTTGTTACTTTGGGAACAGAGACTCATATCTCAATTTCAATATTACCTTTTTTTTTTTTTAACTATTATTTTGTAAGAGAGAGAGAGAGGCAGAAAGAGAGGGAGAGGGAAGGAATCCCAAGCAGGCCCCATGCTGAAGTGTGGAGCCGCCGTGGGGCTCAATCTCACAAACCTGTGAGATCATGACCTGAGCCAAAATCAAGAGTCTAATGCCTAACTGACTGAGCCATCCAGGCGCCCACATAATACCTTTTAAAATTGCATTTGAGAACCATATTTAAGTATCCTGATATATATCAGAAAAGTTTTGCTCTTTATCCTCCCCTTACTTTTTGTATCTCCCATATTTCCAAATTATTAATTATGATATTAATTTTCCTTATTCATTTTTATTATATTTATTCTTCTAAAATTGATTAATTCTTCTGTGCTTTACTGTTATGTAAATTACAAAAATTGATAACAGTGATTACATGCTTCAGTTTATGAAATTATCAACCAGTACATGGTTTTACTGGATCCATAAATAAAGTGATTATCATGAAAAATGACTTTCAGAGGAGAAAACTGAAGCATACAAATCAAAAGCTTTCTCTTCTCTTACATGTCAAAAGAATTCTGAGAAATATTCTGTAAGTTAGTTTGCTTCACCTCTGAGCCATCAATTTCTTATATAGTTCCTTTAACCAAGTTTACATCACCATCTTTCAATCTGCATGAACGTATAGTTTATAAATTCCAATCCGTTACTACTACTATATGTGAAAATATATAGTCTAATCTGATTTGTATTTTTAGCAGAAAGGACACTTACTCTGGGATGGCTGTCATTGTCCTCTTTGTGTAATTACACTCTCTTTGAAACCACGACTACTTCTTATTTAGGTTCTATTTTCATTTTGCTAGAGGGTGTCTTAAAATGAGATCTTTCCCAAAAATAACATATTTGAAGTCAATGTGTTTTTTTTAATGTATGAATATGTACTTATTTTTCTACTTCAAGGGCTTGATATTTTGGGGATATAATTCTATGTTATAAATTGTTGTATGTTATTCTCTTTTTTTTTCCTAAAGAACATTCTTTTTTTTTTACATCTATTATTTTATAGGACCATTAAGCAATATCACAAAATGGTAAAATAGGGAAGATATCTTCCTACATTAATTTCCAAGTCTATATGATTTAACCTTTCACATTTTAATCTACAATTTACCTGGAATTGATTTTGTTTATGGACAATGATATGATTATGTTCCCTTCTTCCTTAATATTAATAACCCAACAAATCCCACACAATTTATTTGATAGCTTTTCATTTCCTTACTGTTTTCCAGTGCCAACTGGGTCAGTTCTTTTATGCATGTATCATTTCCACTGGTTAATTTGCCAATTACTGCATAAAACCATAATGTCTTAATTTCTTTATTGCCATAATTAAGGTTTTTTCCCCCCAAAATTATGTTGATGTAAAACACTCTAAATCATTCTTCACCTCAACAATATTTCTGGCTATTGGTGTTCCTTTACATTTCATAGAAATATTAGATTAGCCTTGCCATTTTCCACAGAAATTTCTCCTGAGAAATTGGTTTGATTGACATTGGCATCTGTACAGTTTAGATTTACTAGCACTATTGCTCCTATGAAAATTCTGCATATATTTTTCTTGCAAAAATGCAAACATTTCTGTTTCTTATAGATGAAATTGTATGGTAAGTAATCTTTTCTGGATGGCTTCTTTTTTCAGTAGAGTGTATGGAAATGCATCTTTTTGTTTGTTTCAAGTTGTTTGTCCACATTCGTTGTTCTACAGCTTTCCATTGACAATGAGATCACACTTTAAAAAATCATCTGCTTGCTTGGAAAAATCTAAACTACTGTACATACCATACCATAAAGCACAACATGTGTTGTATGTCCTAACAGATTCTCCTACCCAAATACACCTTTGTATATAGATCTTTAAGTGACTTAATCTGCACTCTTACTTATAACTCTCTTGTAACATTATTATTCTCTCAAATCCTTCTTGTTTTATTTTATGTAAATTTGGGATGATTTTAAAATACCTTTTGTGAATTCCTAACATTTTAGCCTCTCCAGCACTCTTGTTTACATGGTTATATTCCTAGAATGAAGGACCAGTTAACTTACTTGATGCTTGAGATTATAATAAATTTTCATTTAGACAGCTGGTAGAGGTATTTACTCTTTTACCATTTTCATCTAGTATTCTGAGCACTTCTCAATCTTTGTTATTTTCCATTTACACGTTAAAATCCAGGGGCGCCTGGGTGGCGCAGTCAGTTAAGCGTCCGACTTCAGCCAGGTCATGATCTCGCGGTCCGTGAGTTCGAGCCCCGCGTCGGGCTCTGGGCTGATGGCTCAGAGCCTGGAGCCTGTTTCCGATTCTGTGTCTCCCTCTCTCTCTGCCCCTCCCCCGTTCATGCTCTGTCTCTCGCTGTCCCAAAAATAAATAAACGTTGAAAAAAAAATCCAGCTAAAATTATAACTTGTATTTCTAAATACTCACTACGAATCTTTCTCCTCTGTCCTTTTCATTTTCACACTTTCAGTATTGCTACAGTGTAGGTAGTGGAAAGAAAGAAGGTAAAACAAAAATAGCTATTATTTCTGAGAATTTACTGAAAATTATTTGCTATATTAACCTATTATCAAAGAAATACCATATTTGGCTGAAGTGAAATAGATTATAGAAATGGAGCTTGCTTATTTATTTAATAGCATAATTTGATGTGGACATTTTAAAGTATTTGAGATATTAAATTCAGCAAGAGGGAGAAAGGAAAATAACCTTGCAAGAGGTTATTGTAATAATTTTTATACACTTCACACTGTCTCTTTTAGTGCGTTCGAGCCTGCTGCACCACTTTCGATCTTTTATTGAACAGTTATCTTTAATAGTACAATGCATATATCTTTTAGTTAATGAAATGAAACTGTACTGATCAGGTATTTCAAACCCGCAAGTAAAAAACAAACTATAGCTCACACAATACTCAAATATTTATTTTGTTTCATGGTCTAAATCTGCACCAACTTTATTCATATACTAGAATCTACATTATTGTGAGAGCCCATGGTTTAAGACTAATATGAATTTTTTTCTTGGTCTCATTTCACCATGCTTAATCTCTTCCTTTACTTCATTTACACTTGAAAAATATCAAGATAAATCGAAAGATCGAATACTGTCTACACTTCAACATATCTTCATAAAAAACAAAACCTTTACAAAAGTGAAAACAGGAGTTCAAATTTGCTGGATGCCACAATTTCTATACTTTAAAATATTTACAGAGATCGTTTTTGGTCATATTGTGCTATTTTCTTAGGTCTAACTCTTTGATGTTACTTGATATATTAAATCCCAGACAAGTGCCAATTCTATTCTCTTTATGATGATCTTGCCTGAAACCATAGTGTTTGTAAGCTTTCAATACTTCTTAACAGTTTTCACCATGCCCTACTGTTATAGTAAAGTAGATATTCAGCAATGAAAAGTTTTCCAAAACACAGCATTTTCTTATTCTTGTTCAAGGATATTATTTTTTGGTAACTTCAACATTTTAATCTTATCAAGTAAAAACTCCACAGCTTCTAAAAACAAAGTTGAAATTTATATAAGCATTTTAATTAAACTTTTTAAATACTCACAGGTAGATGCCTGAATTACTACACTTTATTAATTAAAAATCACTATTTTCTATTTTCCTTGTCCAGCTTTTAAAAAAATACAATTGCAGAAATTACTCTAAAAATCTATCAACTATACTGAATATCAAGGATATTTATTCATAACAATTGTTACTTTCATATAAATACTTAATGTCTTATGATATCTGGAAAATATCTTCTTTAAAATTAACATAACTTGTCTGTGACAGCTTTGAGGATTTTGTTTCAGCAGATGTGTTACAAATTAACATGGACAAAATTGTGAGAATGTGTTTCATTTTAAAAGCTTATTGGTAGCAATTTAAATTTTTTAAATGGTCCTAATTACTTAGAATACACGATGCTATTTTTACTAATTCTTGTACTTTCCCATGCATAGTGCTATTTACATTTGTAATCAATGTTAATCTTAATTGTATTATTTTCCTCCACAAATATACATTTATTTAAAATAAAAGAAGAAAATACCTCTAATGGAATTTAGGACATGTACCTGATATACCAGTATGCATAATACCACACATTTATTTTATACTTTGAAATACAATCCAATACTTTTTACTTTGTTGCTCTACCAATGGCCTCTGTTCTATGAGCCCTTTCGATTGGCTGAATGGAGAATGGTATTGAAACCTAAAATGTGGGTGTGCTGTGTGCACTGTGTGTTCCTTGCTCTTTGATTGTCATTGCTTCTAGATTTTGAGAAGAGAGCAATGGATTATGTGTATGATCTAAATTGTACATATACATATATATCAATATTGCTATTTTTAAACATCTGTATGTATATTAACATAAAGATAAGTTTATTCTGACATATCAAACTTGAATCCATGATTACATGGATTATCTTAGCCTCTACTTCTCCCCCCACCTTTTTTTTTGTAAATCTTGACACCGATAGTGAGAAACCTGGCTCCTATCACCAGCCATTCATTTATAAAATTGTTCAATTTCAGTATGCATGTATACTAGTATCAAAATTGTCAGCTCATACACCTATAGTAAATCTCTATATCAACTAGATTACAATTCTTTTGGTTTTAGTTTGGTTCCACTCGTTGCCAAAGTTACTTATGCCCACACCATTACCCAATCCCGGCAGTGATGCTATTTCTTGAATTTATAATATTAATTCTTTTCTCCTAGTTTCATTCATCCCTGCGATCTCCCAACCTTCTTTATTCTTTTTAATTTTCCTTAAACTAAGATTTTTCTGTGCTGAAAAGTCCAATGGGTTTTGACAAATGCAGAGTGTCATTTATCCACCATTACAGAATATATAACAGAATAGTACTACTGGCAGGATTAACACTTCTGCTGTGCTTCACCTGTTCAAACTTCTGTACTCCTCCCGTAACTCTGGCAACCTTTGATCTTAACATCTTTATAGTTTTGCCTTTCCAGAATGTCCTAAGATTGAAATCATACAGTATGTAGTCTTGAATTCTTTTCTGACTTGCTTCTTTCAGTTAACAATGCGCTTTTAAGATTTCTCCATGTCTTTTTGTGGTTTGACGTATTATTAACTTTATTGTTGAACAATAGTCCATAGTATTTATGTACAATTTGTTAGTCCATTTACCTATTGAAGCACATCTTGTTGATTTCCAGTTTTGGGCATTTATGACTAAAGTGGCTACAAACCACTTAGGTTTGTGGATAGGTTTTTGTGTAAACATAACTTCTCAAATCACTTGGTTAAATATTCAGGAGTAGAGTAGATACATAATATGATGAGAGAATATATAGAGCATATATATATATATATATCAGTAAAAGAAACTGCCAAACTGTCTTCTAAGGTGGCTGTACCACCATTTTGTTCCTACCATGGCAGGTTAGACGATAATGAATTCTTCACTGGACTTTTGTTCCTCCTTCACTTTTTTTTTTTTTTTTTTTTTTTTTTTTTTTTGAGAGAGAGAGAGAGAGAGAGAGGGAGACATAGGAAGAGAGACAGACTCTTAAGCAGGCTCCATGCCCAGCATGGTGCCCAGTGTGGGGCTCAATCACATGACCCTGAGATCATGACCTGAGCTGAAATCAAGGGTAATGGTTAACCAATTGAGTCACCCAGGCACACCTCTCCTTAAATCTTTAGGATCATTTCACTGGATATATAATACAGCTCATATATTTCACTCCCCTCTCCTCTTGTTTGCATGGTTTCTCATGAGGATTTTATTGTAGTTTTTATGTATTTCTGTCATGATGGGCTTTGGTTTCTTGCATTTCCCTTTGATTCTTTCTCACAGGTTTCTCTTTTTGCTCCCATTACACACTTGCTGTATATGTTTTCCAATACGTTTCTTAACATAGTAATCATTTTACATTTTAAATTATTTAAAATTTTCCGTCACAGTTTCAACATCTATGTCATATCAGAACATGTCTCACATTTGCTTTGATTCTTCAACTTATTTTTATCTTCTCTTTTACATTTCCTTTATTTTTTTTGTTGTTGTTGCAAGCTAGACATGATATTATTACATCATAGGAACTGAGATAAACAGACTTTTAGTCAAAGGTTTTATGTTATTTGGCTAGCAGTTGGCCTATGTTTAATGTTTGTTGTGGATATAGATGCCAGGGGCCTCGAACTCCTCTCCATTCTGATTTTGTCTCCTCTATTGACTTAGGATTTCCTTAAGTATTCTTACATCTGCATTTGGCAGCTCTTTCACCTCTGTAATTCATTGATACTAGAATTCTATTGGTGAGGTTTGTAAGGGGGAAAGGAAGGAAAATATTCTATACCCTTGTGATAAAATTTCCATATTTACTGAGCTTCTGTGACCTTCGGTGTTTTTTAATATTTTTTTTTCCTTCTCACATGATACATAAAAAGCCTGAGGGCACTAGGGTGGGAGAATATCCACCTTTCAAATCATATAATACCCTGGTAAAGTCCTTTTCCCTGGAGAGTGTGTCATTGTATGGAGAATGCTCTGGTAGTGTTTCCTAGTGATTCCTCTTTCTCTTTCCCTACTAGGGCCATGATGAAATTTTTATTGGCTTTTCACTGACTGTGAGAATGTGGTAAGGTACCAGAAGGTAAAACCCACAAAAGTCTAGGAGTGGTCCTGTAAGACTAAAGCCTCCAAAATTTTCACTCTCCACTAATTCCACAATTACCTTACAGCATTTTGTCAAAATCACCATGTACATTTCTTCCCAGTCTGTGCTTCCAAAGGATTCTTCTGCAGTGAGACAATTCTAATCTGTGACTTTCTAAATGGCTGTTTCTACAAATTTGTGGACAGTACTTTTCCTCGTTACCGCAATTCTATCACAAGTCTAAGAAATTCATTGATTTTCAGCTTATTCAGCTTTTTCTTGTAAGAATGTATGTAAAGACTTCTGAACTCTTTGGAACTGGAGTTCAGAAAATCCAAGAATTTCTTACAGGGTTTCTTATTTCCCTTTTTAAGTTTGAGTGCAGCTGACACACAATGTTACCTTACTTTCAAGCGTACAACATAGCGATTCAACAACAACATGCTATGCTATGCTCACCACAAGTGCAGCTTCCCTTTGCCACCATACACTATTACAATATCATTGACTGTATTCCTAATGTTGTATTTTTATCCCCATGACTTACTCTTTCCATAACTTGAAGGTTGTATCTCCCACTCCCCTTCACCCATTTTGCCCACCTTGCCACATCACCCTCCCCTCTGGCAACCATCAGTTTGTCCTCTGTATTTATAGGTCTTTTTCTGGTTATTACTTGCTGGTTTATTCATTTGTTTTGTTTTATAGATTCCATATATAAGTAAAATTATATGGCATTTGTCTTTCTTAGTCTGACTTATTTCACTTATACCCTCTAGGTCCACCCATGTCACAAAGGCAAGATCACGTCCTGAAAGGCGCTTTTTTTTAAATTTTACCCCCCACTACCAAACTCTACGGTGTTGATAATTTCTTTTGTTACATAGATGAGAAAAATAAGGTCCAGTTATGATTAATTTACTTCCCTACAATGAAATAGCTTGTAAAAAGTAGAGCCGGACAAAACCAGACTCTAGTGCTCAATCTCCCAACCATGGCACTACACTGCCTTTGAACTCCTTATAAGCACTTAAATCAGAAGGAGAGAATAAAATTCGCTGAGATTGCATGCAATGTAGACAGTGTACAAGTCTTATTGCTTTTCTGAACTGAGTACCCCATGTCATGGGCTATCATGTCATTAATTAATTAGCACTACTGAGGAAGTTTCTATTGTTGAAACTATCATGTGACCTCTGAATCTGTTCAGTAAATATAAGACATTTTCTTCCAAGAAAAGAGATACATGAGCATGCATGTAGTTAGCTCTTTGTATTATATGGACATAAGAGTATTTAGTATGTGATAGAACAGTGTATAATTAACTCACCAATATTTTTCAGCATTTTGAAAAAAAAAAACAGAAAAAGGAAGAAACTGCTCTTTTTAGGGCCTAGTCAATGCATGTAACAGTTTTCTGTTCTAGACAATCATTCAGATGTTTATATGGTGAGTTAAATGTAAGAATAGATTAGGTCTCAAGAATCTAAGAAACTATTTTGTAATCACTCCTTAGAGTACCAGTTGATAGGGAAAAGTGAAAATATATTGATTGATTGCAGAATATTTTAATGTATCTGAAAACAAAATAATATAAAAAGATGAATCAGAAATCAATGGTAAAAATAAAAACGTGACCTTCAAAAACATGTTAAAATCATGACCAAAAAATGTTAAAAATAATAAAACAAAACCCTGATATGTACTGATTATTTGTGAGTTGTAATTTGTTTATAGTTGAATTTTGTTTAAAATGTATTGAAGGAAATAAATCCCGAAACATAAAAATGCAATACATTCATATATGTAAAAATAGGAAACAGTAATGGATACCAATGCAATATTTAAAGTAAAACGAAGAAAGCAAATCTCAATGTTAAAAGTATGAAAATGAGTACTAGACCTTGTTTTCAAGTATATAATATACATTATATTAGGTTGAATAAAATTAGAAATATTGTCTCAAGTAAATGAGTTATTATTTTGCCAGTTTTCACTTTAGTTATGGTGTATATGATTATGTACGCTGGCAAACTATTGTTTTATATTTTTTAATTAAAATTACGTTCAAATGTTAATGAAACATTTCTTTCTAAATTGAAAATAAAGATATTTAGTCTTTATTTTTGAAAATTTATTTAATTATACACAAATATAAACATTCAGTATTGGCAGGTTATTATTAAGGTACTAACTTACTAATGCTGAGAAGCTGGTACACTATAATTTACAAAATAAGTGATGACCTACAGACTTTATCATTGACATTTCAAAATTGAGTCTTATTTGTACATATACAGAGAACATAGGTCACACACAGTGCATGCACCTTTGACACAGAGTTCATTATAGCAAGAAAAAATGTTGTAGCAATGCATAGAGAATCTTTGTCTGCATTAAATTAAGTTGAATACTATTTTTGTGACATTTTAGAAAAATGCATCTGTTGATATAGGAAGCATATTATTTTAGATTCTTATAACATTTTTAGTAAGGGCATGATAATACAATAATTAAGGTATTTCGGATTGGTAACATGGTTTGTAAAGCAAGAAGCAAGCAAACTATGTGTGAGACAAATCAGTAAAACTAAATAGTACCATTGCCAGATAAACAACAACCAAGAACTCACTGGCCTTTACAACGTAAAGATTGCAATCGGTTTGTTTTTATTTTTAAATGAAAGCTGAGTAATAACTGGGTGTTGCACATAAGTGATGAATAACTGAATTCTATACCTGAAACCATTCTACCATATATATTAACTAAATAGATTTAAATAAAAACTTGAAATAAAAAATGAAAGCTGAATATTAATTTAATGAGAAAATACTTTTATCAGACAACACAATGTTTAAAAGTATTTCCTGAGGCCAGACTTTGTTCAAATATAGACTTATTAACATATCAGTAAATGCATTTCTGCTTCAATGTTCTTTTTGTAAAACAGTGATCATCACAATGATGATAACAACATTATATAACTCTTACTATATGTGTCACAGATTTTGACTTATATGACTCTCTACAACTATTATTTCCAATACACAGTGAAGAAATGAAGTTAAATATCTGATTAAAGGTCACCTATTTGATTATAATAATAATAATGCCTCCCTCAAAACATATGATGATGATGTTTCAAATTTTCATGTATGGATATGCAGGATGTGGATGGAGAATTCAGGAGATCTTCTTTAAATTATACCAGCTATAAAACCAAAACCAATCACTGTGAGCCGTGGATTACCAACCTAGTGAGGAATGAATGATTCAAAGTGTCATGGATCAGAAGTATGCACTTAGGTAAAGAAACAGAATGAAAGGTTCAGAATTCTTTGGGTAGTGAAATACTTGGAAAGGGGGAGAATATCTCCTCAAAACTATTCAAATATTGGTAAGGTGTCTTGAACTTAACTTCTACAAGTATGGCTTTATTTTTTTAGGGAAAAAGAATACTTATTTTCAAATGGGTTTACTGGCTAGCATTAACATTAAAACACATATTTCAGAACTGAAAACATGAAACTTGAGCTTAAGAATTATCTGAAATTGTAGGGAAGACATGGGAATCATAGGTACGCAATTGGATGTTTGAGACAATATTTTTCTAATACTCTGAAAAAAAATGTAATGTCAGTACATAACCAGAGAACTTTTTAAATGGAAATTATGATACTAATATGTCATTATCTGCCATACACTAATGTATGTATTATATGTGTTGACCTTATTTAATTATCAAAATGAATACAGAAAGAAGACACTATAATCTTAATTTTACAGATGAGGAAACCAAGGCAAGACAGACTACGTAATGATTCTTAGGTCATACGGCTCTTAAGTAATTGGGACTAGGATTTCAATCCAGGCAGTATGGCTCTGGAAACTGATATTTGCCACTACCTACATAATCTTACATGATGTACTTATAGAGATTTGATAGGCAATTATATTCTTCCTACTAAATTTACTATAAAAATACAAAACATTATTACATAAAGTAATTTATAAAAAAATAATTCAGACATTGACTCTTAACCCATTCTTTTTGAATTCACAATTCAACATGTAATTTCAGCACAACACCCAACACAGTGCTCCATCCCACAACCCTGGAATCACGACCTGAGTACAAATCAAGAGTTAGGTGTTCAACGGACTGAGTCAACCAGGCGCCCTCAACAGTTTTCTTTAAACTATTTTTGATATATGTAGGTTTGCATGGGGTTTTCCTGAATATTCAGTAGAATATGTGCTTTACTTCTGTAACAGATAACCAAAATCACAGAAGCTTAAACAAATAAAATGTTTCTTTGCTATATAAAAATTTTAACACATAAATGGCTCTGTTCTTCAAAGAGCAGACACCACTGGTTAGTCACCCTTCCAGATGTGGTTTAAGAAAACTGACCAGCATCTATGTCATAATAGAACAGGGAAAGGCTACTTTCATTCCTTCCAAGGGCATGACCTGGATGTTGCATACATCATATCTGACAAGACCTTATCGGCAAAAATTTAGTGACATGACTCTACCAATTTGGTCTTCATGCTGACAGCCATGAACACGGGGAAAATTCTATTCATATGAGAGGAAACTACCAGTCTCTGCCATATCCTCAAATAGAAAAAGAGAAATGAAGCAACTTTTCTGAGACAGAATTTTCTGGATTCTAGCTTGTCATAAAGGAATTGGCAATCAAATCAGACACTGCAGTTTCTGGTCAGAGTTACAAACTATTATGTCCAAGGCAGAACATCCTCAGGACTGGAGCAGAACTATTCAAACTTTATATATATCACATGCGATTGAGCTGGTATATAAGTGTGTACCTTAAAGTGTGAGACTCACTGACACATAACAAAAAAGATTATAGGCCATCATTTAGCTATTATATGTCTCTTAAAGATATTATTGTACACATTTCTCTGGCAGAACATGAACAGATCCTTGACAGTATTCATAACTGTTAGAATATATCTGTCAACCTTTCTGACAACAGACCTATAGCCTGGAGGAAAAATAACATAAAAGGGAAAATTCCATACATATATATTTTATAATTCAAGATATTTTTTTTGAGAAGCCATAATGGATGTCACTACATGAATTTTGGAAAAGCAGGAGTTTAATGCAAGATACTGAAGGATCAATTTACAGCAAAATGATGCTGTTAGAAACTTAGTATGACACTGACTCCAAATTGTTTCTATTTATGCAAGTATGTTAGGATTAAAAGAAATTAAAATAATGATTTTCCTAACAGGAACATATGAAATAGAAGAACCAAGAGGTGCTTGTTTGTTTGTTTGTTTGTTTTGTCCATACATTTTGGCTTGGGTCCTTGCAGAAGAATAAATGAAGGTCCTTAATTTGGTCAAAATGATTACTCTCTCAAGATCAATTACTGAACTGGTTAAACATCCATTAATTATACATGTTTGAGACTTAGTAGAAATGGAAGTGATGGGTCTCTCTAGGACTGTGGGTTTTCAAATTCAGTTCTAAGACCAGCAGTAGAAGCATTCCCTGGTAATTTGGTAGAAACACAAATTCTTAAACATCTGCCCAGAAATATTCAATCAGAAGTTCTGTAACTAATAACCGGGCCCAGCAATCTGTGTTATATTATATTCCAGGCAATTCTGACACAGCTAAAATACCAGAACAACCCTTCTAGAATACACTCAAGCATGAAGGACTACATCAGGCCCGGATGTACGCTGGGCAAATTAGAGAAGAACCAAGAGCTTTTAGAGACTCTGTGAGGTCTATGTATTCAAAATACAATTTCTTTCTTAATTGTACAGGTTGTAACTCTTGTATATTTCTTTGGATTTTACTTGGCCTAAATGGGTATTCTATGACAAGTGTTAATTTCATACAAAACATGACAAGTAAGACTTACTGAATGAACTACTGAGGCTTGTAAAATTAACTCTGGGAATATTTGTTTATTAATTCATGACAACTCTAGTTGACTAATATGTCAAATAATGGTAATGCTTAGATCCCTGGAGTCACATATTTAACAAACAAAAACATGTAATCAGCTCTCTGATGTAGTGATTTATGTTTCTTATCTGATTGCCTTGGCAGTTTAGCATTATTGGACAGCGTAGTTTATCAATTTTTTAATAAGATGCTATTTTAAAATTAAACTTTTGATTATATTAACAGAAAAATAAAACATAACAATAAAAGCAATGTATATGTCAAATGTAATAACTTCAAGATTTACAAATAATAAAACATGTTACAGTTAAAAATGGTGGTTTTAAAGAACAGGTGAATGTACAAGTGGCCAAAAAGATTATAATTTGGTTTTTCATGGCCTCAATTATATGACACCATTTTGTATATGCATTTACTTTCCTATAGAAGCATTGCTTGATACTGTCATTTATGTGCAGGACACACTTACTTTACTTATTTTATTTGATTTTAAATAACTTAATGAAACTACTTTTTTCTAAACTTCTCAATATAGTGACAATTTCATGAATAGGAATATTCTGCTTGATTATTCTGATTATTAATATATATTCTGACAGCTGCATTTAATGAATTGTATGATTCTATTTTTATAGGCTTTTATTATTTTATTTATTTTTTACTTTTTTGTAAGTTTATTCATCTTAGAAAGAGAGAATGCTGTGTGAGAGGGGCGGGGTGGGGGGGAGAGAGAATCCCAAGTAGGTCCACACTGTCAGCACAGAGCCTGAAGCAGGGATCAGTCTCATGAACCCTAAGATCATGACCTGAGCTAAAATCAAGAGTCAGACCCTTAACCCACTGAGCCACCCAGACACCCTTATTCTTTTCTATTCTTATTTGCTGAGTTTTCATAAACAGGTGTAAAGTCTTTTAATATCATTCTTATATATAGTTGATGATCATTTATTTCTTCTGTAGGTTGTTAAACTCTGTTAACCTATTAATCTTCATTTCTTGTTTCACTATGGAGAATATAATCAATACTAAATATGTACCTGTTAAGCAAATTATAACATAGATTCACATTCAAATGTGAATGATTTAATCAATTTTTCATGATGAATTTTAGCTTACTATAATATCTGATTTACTTGTTTTAAGACATGTTTAGGATTTTTACATGTATGTCTATTAATGCAATTGCTTCATTTTTTTCCTTGCAGATACTGTCTTTGTTTCTAGAATCAAGTTTATACAACCTTTGCAAAAGATAATAAGGGTTAAGAGTATTTCTTAAAAAGTATATGTTCTGAACTATATTAGACTTTCCTCTATTTTCAAAGGTGTATTTTACTTTTCTTTTTCTGTTTCCTGAAGTTACAGAATATACACACACATATGCATCAGGAGTGAATTATTTATTTGGGTATAATAACAGTTGCATAATACTGGTTTGAGAACTTCAATCCCTAGGACAGGTATGGAGCCTGCTTAGGATTCTCTCACTCTCTCCCTCTCCCTCTCTGCTCCTCCATCTACTTACCTGTGTACATATATGCATTATCTCTCTCTTTTTTTCTCTCTCAAGAAAAATAAATAAAAACATTTTAAAAATTAGGTACTGTGATTTGTATCATATTTATCAGTTTGTTTAAACTGAGGACAGGTACAAAGACATCTGCAGAATTTTGGTGTGGTTTTCCGAATTCCAAAATTATTCACTAAGAATCTTTAACTAATGGGGTAAATATCAGTATAATTTTATAGTTCTCCACAGATGACTGTGATGATAAATTCTAATTATGCATCACCAGAATAAGCAAGCTACTATGGCTTTTCTGATTTTTTTTTTTAAATTCTCTCTGCTTCATGAGGAACAACCAAACTGAATATGGTCAATCAATCAAAGTACCAGGGGACACAGATTACGTGGGGAGGGGGTAGGGATGACTTGGCCAATGTTATTAAACTTCCTATCTTTGCTTTTTGGTACGTATCAATTTAGGCTCCTACTCTCTTACAGAGACTGGGAGATAGGGTCCTTCTCTTTCTTGATGCATATATTTCAAAGAGATGGCTCTAAGGTTCTTGATAATGGCATTCTATGGTATAAAACTGGCAAGAGCCTGAGAAAACACTCATAACCCAAAGTGGCAATGGTAAATTACAAGTTTTCTAAAGTAAATGTTCTAAGAAAAGAGATGTCAGGGACCTAGACCTGGGAAGAAACCTATCTTAAGTATAATTAAACTGAGGGGAACATTAAGGCTGTGTTAGTCATTACACAGAATGTCTAGAGTTAATTTCAAGCAAGCAATGATTACAGACCGAATTTCTATTTTTTTAATTTAAATATTAGTTCACAGATTTTTTTAAGGGGGTTAGAATCCCATCGTGGACAATTTGGAAAACGCTGTCATAATTTACATGGTTATTAATAAAATATTACAGATTCTACCTACACAAAGGGAATAGCTAATATCTTTCTTCCAGAAATAGTTTTTTTTTTTTGGTTTGTTTTTGTTTGTTTTAAATTTTATTTATTTATTTTGAGAGAGACTGGGGGAGGGGCAGAGAGAGAAGGAGAGGCAGAATCCCAAGCAGGTTCTGTGCTGTCAGCACGGAGCCCAACTCAGGGCTGCATTTCTTTTTTTTTTTTTTTTTAATTTTTTTTTTCAACGTTTATTTTTATTTTTGGGACAGAGAGAGACAGAGCATGAACGGGGGAGGGTCAGAGAGAGAGAGGGAGACACAGAATCGGAAACAGGCTCCAGGCTCTGAGCCATCATGAGCCATCATGAGCCATCAGCCCAGAGCCTGACGCGGGGCTCGAACTCACGGACCGTGAGATCGTGACCTGGCTGAAGTCGGACACTTAACCGACTGCTCCACCCAGGCGCCCCAAGGGCTGCATTTCATGAACAGTGAAATCATGACCTGAGCCAAACTCAAGAGTCAGACATTTAACTGACTGAGCCACCCAGGTGCCCCTCATCAAGAAATAGTTTTCCAATATAAAACTTAATAATGTTAAAGTTAAAAAAATACTAATTTTCATTTCTAGTACAACATTAAAGCTTATCTATTGTGGGGGGCGCCTGGGTGGCTCAGTCAGTTAAGCTTCCGACTTCAGCTCAGGTCATAATCTCTCAGTTCATGAGTTCAAGCCTACATAAGGCTCTGTGCTAACAGCTCAGAACCTGGAGACTGCTTTGAATCCTGTGTCTCCCTCTCTCTCTGCCCCTCTGGCACTCATGCTATGTCTTTCTCTCTCTCTTTCAAAAGCAAACATTAAAAAAAATGAAAAAAAAACTTACCTATTGTGAAAAAATTGTTAATCCTTCTCAATAGTACTTTTTTTCATAACTGCTATGTGATCTCTCACTTTTTCTCATTACCTATATAATTATTCCTTCGCATTAAAAGCAAACAAAAATACATGCAAAGAAAAACGAGAGACAAAGTAGGAAATGAGCACGCTTGAGAAGACAGCATAAACACATAGCTTATGTGGAAATGAATTTAAAACACACATTTATTTCTTAATTCTTACACAGTCTGCTAGTTTCCAGCAATAATTTGAAAGAAAATTTTCAATCTTAAACAGTGGAAAATTCATACATATATTCATTCAAAAAGAGGACTCGTTACATGCAGAGTACACAATCTGTGCTTTCTCATGTATTGAAAATAAATTTACTTGCTAGGCATGTTTTATAAGGAAAGTTGAAAATATAATTGTATTGATATTGGAAATATTTTCATTAAGAATTTTGCATGTCAATGAACACAAAAAAGGAACTATCTTTAAAGATTTAACTAGTAGGGCTAATAGAGAAATACAGTGTATAAATATATTTAATATATATTTATATACATTTAATATAGTTATAGTGTATAAATATATTTTATATTTTATTTGTCTCTTAAAGTATCTCTCATACTCAGAGAACAAATATTTGGTGTTACAATCATCCAGGTTGAAGTTGGATTAAAAACAAAATTTATACTTATTTTATTATGCTTCTGTTTAATATTATTACTATAACACTAACAATAATCCACAAAATTAGTTGATTAATTATAAATCTTAAGGATATTGGCTAAGTGTAGTCTAGAATAGACACTTCCCTACTCAGCCTTAATATATATCCAATGACCTTACTTACGCTGTTTTCCAAGTAGGAAATAAATGTACTCTGAAATATACTTTCATGAATATATGGCCTAAAAAGTTTCATTAAAATATTTTTCTGAATTGCCAAATTTTAGGAGCATTAGACTGAGTCTCAATTGTTCTAATGTGAATGTAAGCATGGATAGTAAAGGGGTTACTAACATTTACAAGAAAGAATTAAGGAAAATTACATGGCAAATTATTAAGTAAAATTATAAGGTAATAATTTACTGGGAAAATACCAATATAGTCACAGTAATATGTAGACAAGTGAGTGTAAGAATAAATAAATAAATAAATAAATAAATAAATAAATAAATAAAGGAAAATAATAAGTTTATAAAATTGTCAGAAATAAAGGCCAATACAGATGATTCTGTAATTCCAAATCAATCAAGTTACAGATAATCACACAAACCAGAAGACAAAAACATCACACTACATATTTTAAGAAATGAACTGTCTAGTATTGAAATGATAGTCTAGAAAAAGTAGTACAGTAATATTTTATTCTAGCATTAGCTATACACAAAACAAATGTAACAATGCTTTAAAATCATGGTATTCTATAAAACAGAAGGGTAAGTTTCTGAATACAAAGTTTAGTGTCACAATATCTATTAAATCTTTAATCAGTATACCAGTATACAGTATACCAGTATACCAGTAAGTAAGTATATTGAAAACAAATACACATGAAAAAATTACTTTAGAAACTTATTTAAGTTTCTCTCTCTTAAGTTAAACTCTCTCTCTCAAAAATAAAATAAACATTAAAAAGAATTATTTAAATTCACATTGAAAAACAATATGGAGTAATATGGGTAGATTAATGTAAATATCCATATTTTTAAAAGGAAATATAATGGAAATATGGAATTACTAGAACTAGAAAAACTATAACTCATTATTTACCACCTTGTGGATAAATATGAGACTTCTTCCCTGGCCACTCCATTCTTGATTATTGCACCCAGACCAAAAATGGCCATAGTGTAAGGCATAAATTCATAAACCTTCTCTTTCCTTCAACAAAGAAAATTGAGCTTTTGTCATAGCTGTATGTTTAACCTACCAACAACAGAAGACAAACCTGTGCTGTCGATATAACACCATCTCCCAGGTGATAAGTTACCTTGTTAGTGGCAGGTTTACACTCTTAGATTTGCCTTCTCTGTTTAATGTTTCTAACAACACTACTGTTTCTTGGCTGACCACTTCCATTTTGACTGTCAAGGTAATAACCCAAACGAAACATTTTTATCTTGTATGTATACCAAATATTTGGGGGTCAATAAATTTGGATATTTTAAGACAAATGCATCCACTAAAAAAAAAAAAGAAAAGAAAGAAAACATAATTATAGCTCTGATGAACCAGAAGCCAAGACTACTCCATGAAGCTCTTGGGTTTCTGATGCAACTGGGATGTTGAGCAGTAAAGGCGGTGACTGGAGTAGATGGAATAATTAATTCTCTTTACCAACGCTGTTTTGCTGAAATACAATTAGAGCAGGGAGGACTACATTTAAAACTGAAATTTCCTTTAGTTTTTCTCTTAAGTACTACAATAATTCACAGCAATGAGGAGTAGGGTAATATGATAAAAACAACATTGCTATGCCTTCAGATACTGCAGCAATAAATGGTTGGATTTCTGCCCTTGTAACTAATTTGCAAACCAAGGACAGGAGAATATCTAATGGGCGGTAGAAGAAGTCTATTATGATTACCAACATAGACTTGTGACAAGCTTTAAGATGTACATAATATTTATGTTTACACCATTACTAATTATCCTTATCCCCTTATTTATTTATTTTTGTAACCCTATTTGAAGAACACAGTGATGGCTAATATGTTAGGCTTTAGTTGGAATAAGACTTGACAGCTATCCACCTGTCAATAAGAATGATGATGATGGATTTTTGTGAATTTTTATCACTGGAAGCATATTATGTTTACCTGAACTAAAAACAGAGAGAGTGATAAAAGAAAAAGAGAGTGATTTTTTCAGATATTTTCCACTTGATTTTTCTATACCCACTCTTTTCTGTCCTCATTCCTGCTCTCTTCTGTGGAAAACCGATTTGTTTGAAACATATTGATGTGTCCCATGCTTTTTGACTTCACTTTGGTGTTAACGAATAAACATAGGGAAGCATTAGAAAAGAGAGGAAAGAGAGAGAGATCAGTGCATTGATTTTCCTTGCTTCCTTCCATAATAAGTGTTAAATAATTACTTTATGTATTGATTAATGAAGCAAATAAAATGTAGGCAAATTATAAGATGTTCTTACATCAAGAGTTCTTATCTACAAATATTTTGGTTAAAAAATAAAAAGTATGTTCTTTAAAAAAGCACCGTGTATAAATAGCCAATCATCTATGTATGATTCATAATTTATTTTCATATTAATGTTACAATGTATCAAAATATGTCAAATGCACCATGAAGTGAGAAGCACTAGTTTATCATTGATTTCCTTGTGGAAAAAGATAATAACAGGATACTACTCCCAATAAAATTAATTACTCACAAATCCTTATTATGCTTGTCACCTGATGCATTCTCTTCTAAACAATATTTTAAGAATGGCTTAAACCTTTGCTCTAATAGGGAAAAGTTTACCTTTCGTTACTTTCCTGATAAATTCCTCTGCTTTTCTTGTAAGAAAAATAGAAGTAATGTAGTAAGAAAATGACGGAAATACAAAAAATTCATGCTGAAAGCTTGGGAAAAGAGTAAAATATAAGGTTCACTTACTATTAGGACATATGTATCTGGACTTCTGAAACAATTAGAACCAGTAGTTGAAGGTCGACAATAATCTTCCTTTCAATTCCACTTTTCTTTCGGTGTTTGCTTTACTTCTTTTAGAAAAGCTATTTCTGTGTGGTTTGAACATAGCCATGAGTAGTTTTTTGTTTGTTTGTTTGTTTGTTTGTTTTTGAGAGAGAGAGAGCATGAATTGGGGAAAGGGGCAGAGGGGGAGAGGGGGAAAGAGAGAGAGAGAGAGGCTATCAAGCAAGCAGGCTCCACACTCAGCACAGAGCCCGACGCAGGGCTCGAACTCACAGACTGTGAGATCATGACCTAAGTCAAGGTCGGACGCTCAACCGACTGAGCCACCCAGGCGCCCCCCAAAATAAAATGTCTTAAATATAGACAAATTACTCTCTCTACACAATATAATTCCAAGCAAACTGGTGGTTTGCACACGTAGACATTTAAAGGCAGTGTTTCAATTATTATCTAATAGGTGTCTTCACAGTATATATAATTTTATATTTATTGTGAGAAGAGTGGACAGAGTAAAGATGGATGCAACGATCTGGTGCAGTATGTGTGTGCAATTCATAAATCCACTAGGAAAACTAATTGTCATATCAAAAAATAGACTGAAAATTTAAAAAACTGCTTTACAGAAGCATGTTTTCCCTTTGCTTTACCAGTGTCATAATATACTCAAGAGTGGAAGTATTTTGTTTAAAACCTTCCTCTGATACATTTGTAGGTCCTGCTGATGTCTGAAAAAGGTTATGCCACTTTCTTCTGAGAATTGAGACTTGATGATGAAACTACCCCACTCACTTATCTATGATTTTACTTTATAATAACTTCTAGGATTTCAAGGGGGAAAGGAGAGAATTGTGTATATGATGCAACCATAAGTATGGTTCAGTAAACCAGTTAAATTATGGTTCTGATTCATTTAATTCTGTAAACTCCTCAGTTTTAGCAAAATGCTCAGTCAAGAGATGATCTATTTCATTTCACTAAAATCTTTATATTTAAAAAACCATGACTTTATGCACTCATTGTTTCTTGACATTCCCTGTCAGTTCCGGTAACAGCTTTCATGTGGGATAAACCAGGATACCATAGTGTTGCTCTGTTTTTTGCTTGTTTGTTTGGTTTTGGTTTTTTTTTTTTTTAGATAATCAGAAAGTTATGCTCTTTTTATAATCACTGAGATCCAATGCATTGTAGCTTTTACAAAGTCAAGTACTCATCTCACACATAGAATATTGTTAAAAGAATTGCATAACATTTAATTTCTAAGCAGCTTATTTAAAAAGTTAATTACATTTTCCATATGAATGTTGTAATAAATAACACTGAAGTACCCAATATACACAACAAAAATACAGCATCCAAACAAGTACTCCCAGAGAGAGAGAGAGAGAGACAGACAGACAGAAATAAATAAATAAATAAATAAATAAATAAAACAGAAGAAAGGAAATACAATTGAATACACCTTTTTATTTGCTGTGAAATTTGGTACTTAAGGAAAATAACTGTCAATAAAAGATACTAATTAGATCAATATAAATACACATATTTTGTAAGAATCTGATATGTAAAATTTGTAGTGAGACTTTTGGCTTTTTTGTATGACTTTAAATAATTTATGATAACTTTGAATCACGTGTGTTCATATCATTTTTGACAACTTCTGCGGCTGAATTAGGATATAGTTACAAACCAAAGAGCACCAAGGATTTCCAGCAAGCATCAGAAGCCTAGAAGAAGCAAGGAAGGATCCTTCCTTAAAGTCTTTAGGGGGAGCATGACCCTGCTAACAACTTGATTTCTGAAATCTAGCCTCCAGAAATGTGAGACAATAAGTTTCTGTTATTTTTAGCCACCATGTTTGTTGTATTTTTTTTTTTGGCAGCCCTAGGAAACAAATACAGCCATCATTATAAGGTCTGAAAATAAACATAGAACAGTGATTTGGGGGAAAACATACTGCATATTTTGTTAAGCAGTGATTAATTTTACTCTGACAAGTGCAATACAGAGGAAACTGGGAAGATGACACTAATATATATGCTCTGTGTGTGGATGTGTATGTATGCATATGTATTTTGAGAGACAGATTCATGCACTCAGGTCATTCATTGTGACTTTGATTTGACTTGCAAAATGAAAGGATGAATTGTCACGGGTTCATACAGGAAAATTTAATGATTCACTTACTATTTGAATATATAGATATTTGCAAGCCAGTTCTTAACATCTGAAGCTTTGATTTTCAATGCATGCCCAGTGAATAACTTATGGTAAGTCCAAGGTAATAACTTAATACATATCTGTGGACTTATACATATAGTAGTTATTAAAATAATTAAATTATGTTGAGTATTCAAGTGAAATAATATAATAAAGGCAGTTATAGGAAACCCTTCTTGCACAAATTAAGAAAAAAAAATAAAGCAAAGCTGCCTATTCCACCAAAGTTCAAAGAAAGCACAGTTTACTAAACCATCTCTTAATTTCCCCAATAAAAAACTATGATTTCTCTTTTCTGTACTTTCCAAGATCATAATTACACTTATTCAAATGAGAATTGTTCTTTCCCATTGTTATTTGCACATAACACTCTCAATAACCTAGATTACTTCTGTCTCTGGAGTTTAACATTTTATAATTTTTTTAACGTCTATTTATATTTTTGAGAGAGAGAGATTGAGACTGAGAAAGAGAGACACAAAGCATGAGCAGAGGAGGGGGGAAGAAAGAGAAGGAGACACAGAATCGAAAGTAGGCTTCAGGCTCTCAGTTGTCAGCACAGAGCCTGATGCAGGGCTCAAACCCACGAACTCCAACATTATGACCTGAACAGAAGTCCCATGCTTAACCAACTGAACCACCCAGGCACCCCTGGAATTTCACATTTTAAAACCAATTCAAGTCCTCATTAACAATAAATTCACAAAAGCAGATCATTCACAAAAGCAGCTCAATGTGTTATTAACTGAATAAATTATTTTTACAGCCACCTTTAGAATCAATATGTATTCCAGATACTTCTTGTGCCATATACAATACTCCGCACTTACCCATGGGCGTTATCCTCCAAATCCTCAAATCATGGATAGTACCAAACCCTATGTATACTATGTTTCTTTCTATACATGAAAAAAATTTAATTTACAAATTAGGCACAGTAATATATTAGCAACAATAAATAAAATAGAGCAATTATAACAATATAGTATAATTAAAGTTATGTGAATGTGATTTCTCTCTCAAAATATTTTATTATACTGTACTCACCCTTCTTCTCGTGATGACGTGAGATGAAAAATGCTTACCTGATGAGATGAAGTGAAGTGAATAAACAGGGCGTTGTGATGAAACCTCAGGCTATTACCTTTTGATGATAAATCAGAAGTAGGACCATCTGCTTCTGGTCAGTGGTTGACTGCAGGTAAGTGGAACTGTGGAAAGCAAATCGTGAATAAAGGAGGGACTACTGTATGCTCTATAACTTAACAAAATTAAAATGATTCACAATGTGTAATAGGCATCATCAGTATTATTTACTAATTATTTCTAAGTTTAGTCAAAAGAAACATGTGAATGTCTATGTCACAAAATTCACTTAGGATTTCCTACTTTGTCACTGATTAGAAGTGGGTCATGTATCAAAAGTTACACTTTTTTTCAATCCATATGTTTCCTACCTCAAATGAATAACTATGACGACTACTTCAATTACATTTTGTAATATGCAATGTTTTATAAAATATACTTTTCTACCTATATAAACATCCCTTGTATAGCTATTATTTGATATTTGTTACATCATAAACTAGCTGGCTTTTTCTCTTATATTTTATTTTTTGGCTGGTCAATTTGCACATTGTTTAGTCTTTGTACCCAAAGCATATATATATTTAATGTAATGTCAGCCAACAACATGGCTATATGTTTTTTGGTTTAGTTTTTTTCATTGCAATGCTGGGAACACAGTGAAGTTTAGAAACTAAAAACAGGCACACCTGGGTGGCTCAGTCAGTTGAGTGTCCAACTCTGGAGTTCTGCTAAGGTCATGGTCCCAGGGTCATGGGATGGAGTCCCGCATCGGGCCTTGTGCTGAGCATGCAGCCTACCCAACACTCTGTCTTTACCATGCTCCCTACCCCTCTCCTCCACTCATGCACTTTCTCTCTCTCTCTCTCTCTCTTTGGCTCTCAAAAAAAAAAAAAAAAAGATTTCTTGTTTTCTCCTAGAACTGAGAAATAATACTTATATTTCAGCATCTTGAGCCTACAGATGACAAATACAAATTACAAGTATATTTAACATTCAAAATAATTTGACAGTATTTAGAATACCTACCAATAATTATATGAATCAACTTTTTCTTGCTTTTTGCTTATGTGGATTTAATGTTAATGGGAGCTTTGTAGAATTAGAAGATCTTGTACAGGAAAATATCTCAAGATTTTTCATAAAAGTTTTTATTTTTCGGTCTAATTTGGACCAGCAGATTATCTGACTCGAAAAGCATTATGAAAGTAATGTGACTAATCAGAATTATTAGTTACAAAAGAAAGTTCAATGTTTGCACATCTTCTTTTGGAAAACTACGAGCAAAAATGAGTAAGAGAATGGTTTGTTAGGATTATCTTGATATCAGTAACATATAAATTTATCTTAAGAATTAAGAAGTTATAATGTGTATTCATAAATTTGCCAATCTAAAGAACGCTAGTATAACAGTTCACAACTGCTTACTTAGTTTTCATTAAAAATTAAGATTTCTGGAGAGGAGGGAAGATGGCGGCGTAGGAGGACGCTGGGCTCACCGCGCGTCCTGCTGATCACTTAGATTCCACCTACACCTGCCTAAATAACCCAGAAAACCACCAGAGGATTAGCAGAATGGAGTCTCCGGAGCCAAGTGCAGACGAGAGGCCCACGGAAGAGGGTAGGAAAGTCGGCGAGGCGGTGCGCGCTCCACGGATTGGCGGTAGGGAGCCGGGGCGGAGGGGCAGCTCGCTGGCCAAGCAGAGCCCCCGAGTCTGGCTGGCAAGCGGAGGGGCCGGACGGACTGTGTTCCCACAGCAAGCATGACTTAACCTCTGGGAGGTCATAAGTAAACAGCTCTGCTCAGAAAGCGGGAAGGCTGGAGGACAAAGGGAGGGAGAGCTGCTGAGCCCCCAGACGACAGAGCTCAGCTTGGCGGGGAACAAAGGCGCTCACCAGCGCCATCTCCTCCGCCCATCCCCCAGCCAAAATCCCAAAGGGAACCAGTTCCTGCCAGGGAACTTGCTCGCTCCACGCAAACACCCAACTCTGTGCTTCTGCGGAACCAAACCACTGCAGGGGATCTGACTCCCTCCCGCTGCCACAGGGCCCCTCCTGAAGTGGATCACCTGAGGAGAAGCGAGCTAAGCCTGCCCCTCCTGCCCCCGTGCATCTTGCCTACCCACCCCAGCTAATACGCCAGATCCCCAGCACCACAAGCCTGGCAGTGTGCAAGTAGCCCAGACGGGCCACACCACCCCACAGTGAATCCCGCCGCTAGGAGAGGGGAAGAGAAGGCACACACCAGTCTGGCTGTGGCCCCAGCGGTGGGTTGGGGGCAGACATCAGGTCGGACTGTGGCCCCGCCCACCAACTCCAGTCATACACCACAGCACAGGGGAAGTGCCCTGCAGGTCCTCACCACACCAGGGACTATCCAAAATGACCAAACGGAAGAATTCCCCTCAGAAGAATCTCCAGGAAATAACAACAGCTAATGAACTGATCAAAAAGGATTTAAATAATATAACAGAAAGTGAATTTAGAATAATAGTCATAAAATTAATCACTGGGCTTGAAAACAGTATAGAGGACAGCAGAGAATCTCTTGCTACAGAGATCAAGGGACTAAGGAACAGTCACGAGGAGCTGAAAAGTGCTTTAAATGAAATGCAAAACAAAATGGAAACGACTACAGCTCGGCTTGAAGAGGCAGAGGAGAGAATAGGTGAACTAGAAGATAAAGTTATGGAAAAAGAGGAAGCTGAGAGAAAGAGAGATAAAAAAAATCCAGGAGTATGAGGGGAAAATTAGAGAACTAAGTGATACACGAAAAAGAAATAATATACGCATAATTGGTATCCCAGAGGAGGAAGAGAGAGGGAAAGGTGCTGAAGGTGTACTTGAAGAAATTATAGCTGAGAACTTCCCTGAACTGGGGAAGGAAAAAGCCATTGAAATCCAAGAGGCACAGAGAACTCCCTTCAGACGTAACTTGAATCGATCTTCTGCACGAAATATCATAGTGAAACTGGCAAAATACAAGGATAAAGAGAAAATTCTGAAAGCAGCAAGGGATAAACGTGCCCTCACATATAAAGGGAGACCTATAAGACTCGTGACTGATCTCTCTTTTGAAACTTGGCAGGCCAGAAAGAATTGGCACGATATTTTCAGTGTGCTAGACAGAAAAAATATGCAGCCGAGAATCCTTTATCCAGCAAGTCTGTCATTTAGAATAGAAGGAGAGATAAAGGTCTTCCCAAACAAACAAAAACTGAAGGAATTTGTCACCACTAAACCAGCCCTACAAGAGATCCTAAGGGGGATCCTGAAAGTACCAGAGACATCACTACAAGCATAAAACATACAGACATCACAATGACTCTAAACCCGTATCTTTCTATAATAACACTGAATGTAAATGGATTAAATGCGCCAACCAAAAGACACAGGGTATCAGAATGGATAAAAAAACAAGACCCATCTATTTGCTGTCTACAAGAGACTCATTTTAGACCTGAGGACACCTTCAGATTGAGAGTGAGGGGATGGAGAACTATTTATCATGCTACTGGAAGCCAAAAGAAAGCTGGAGTAGCCATACTTATATGAGACAAACTAGACTTTAAATTAAAGGCTGTAACAAGAGATGAAGAAGGGCATTATATAATAATTACAGGGTCTATCCATCAGGAAGAGCTAACAATTATAAATGTCTATGCGCCGAATACCAGAGCCCCCAAATATATAAAACAATTACTCACAAACATAAGCAACCTTATTGATAAGAATGTGGTAATTGCAGGGGACTTTAACACCCCACTTACAGAAATGGATAGATCATCTAGACACACGGTCAATAAAGAAACAAGGGCCCTGAATGAGACATTGGATCAGATGGACTTGACAGATATATTTAGAACTCTGCATCCCAAAGCAACAGAATATACTTTCTTCTCGAGTGCACATGGAACATTCTCCAAGATAGATCATATACTGGGTCACAAAACAGCCCTTCATAAGTTTACAAGAATTGAAATTATACCATGCATACTTTCAGACCACAATGCTATGAAGCTTGAAATCAACCACGGGAAAAAGTCTGGAAAACCTCCAAAAGCATGGAGGTTAAAGAACACCCTACAAACGAATGAGTGGGTCAACCAGGCAATTAGAGAAGAAATTAAAAAAATATATGGAAACAAATGAAAATGAAAATACAACAATCCAAATGCTTTGGGACGCAGCGAAGGCAGTCCTGAGGAAAATACATTGCAATCCAGGCCTATCTCAAGAAACAAGAAAAATCCCAAATACAAAATCTAACAGCACACCTAAAGGAAATAGAAGCAGAACAGCAAAGGCAGCCTAAACCCAGCAGAAGAAGAGAAATAATAAACATCAGAGCAGAAATAAACAATATAGAATCTAAAAAAACTGTAGAACAGATCAACGAAACCAAGAGTTGGTTTTTTGAAAAAATAAACAAAATTGACAAACCTCTAGCCAGGCTTCTCAAAAAGAAAAGGGAGATGACCCAAATAGATAAAATCATGAATGAAAATGGAATTATTACAACCAATCCCTCAGAGATGCAAACAATTATCAGGGAATACTATGAAAAATTATATGCCAACAAATTGGACAACCTGGAAGAAATGGAGGAATTCCTAAACACCCACACTCTTCCAAAACTCAATCAGGAGGAAATAGAAAGCTTGAACAGACCCATAACCAGCGAAGAAATTGAATCGGTTATCAAAATTCTCCCAACAAATAAGAGTCCAGGACCAGATGGCTTCCCAGGGGAGTTCTACCAGACGTTTAAAGCAGAGATAATACCTATCCTTCTCAAGCTATTCCAAGAAATAGAAAGGGAAGGAAAACTTCCAGACTCATTCTATGAAGCCAGTATTACTTTGATTCCTAAACCAGACAGAGACCCAGTAAAAAAAGAGAACTACAGGCCAATATCCCTGATGAATATGGATGCAAAAATTCTCAATAAGATACTAGCAAATCAAATTCAATGGCATATAAAAAGAATTATTCACCATTATCAAGAGGGATTCATTCCTGGGATGCAGGGCTGGTTCAACATTCGCAAATCATCCAACGTGATACATCACATTAACAAAAAAAAAGAGAAGAACCATATGATCCTGTCAATCGATGCAGAAAAGGCCTTTGACAAAATCCAACACCCTTTCTTAATAAAAACCCTTGAGAAAGTCGGGATAGAAGGAACATATGTAAACATCATAAAGCCATTTATGAAAAGCCCACAGCTAATATCATCCTCAATGGGAAAAAACTGAGAGCTTTTTCCCTGAGATCAGGAACACGACAGGGATGCCCACTCTCACAGCTGTTGTTTAACATAGTGCTGGAAGTTCTAGCATCAGCAATCAGACAACAAAAGGAAATCAAAGGCATCAAAATTGGCAAAGATGAAGTCAAGCTTTCGCTTTTTGCAGATGACATGATATTATACATGGAAAATCCGACAGACTCCACCAAAAGTCTGCTAGAACTGATACATGAATTCAGCAAAGTTGCAGGATACAAAATCAATGTACAGAAATCAGTTGCATTCTTATACACTAACAATGAAGCAACAGAAATAATAAGAAACTAATAATAATAATAAAGAAACTAATCCCATTCACAATTGCACCAAGAAGCATAAAATACCTAGGAATAAATCTAACCAAAGATGTAAAAGATCTGTATGCTGAAAACTATAGAAAGCTTATGAAGGTAATTGAAGAAGATTTAAAGAAATGGAAAGACATTCCCTGCTCATGGATTGGAAGAATAAATATTGTCAAAATGTCAATACTACCCAAAGCTATCTACACATTCAATGCAATCCCAATCAAAATTGCACCAGCATTCTTCTCGAAACTAGAACAAGCAATCCTAAAATTCATATGGAACCACAAAAGGCCCCGAATAGCCAAAGTAATTTTGAAGAAGAAGACCAAAGCAGGAGGCATCACAATCCCAGACTTTAGCCTCTACTACAAAGCTGTCATCATCAAGACAGCATGGTATTGGCACAAAAACAGACACATAGACCAATGGAATAGAATAGAAACCCCAGAACTAGACCCACAAACGTATGGCCAACTAATCTTTGACAAAGCAGGAAAGAACATCCAATGGAAAAAAGACAGCCTCTTTAACAAATGGTGCTGGGAGAACTGGACAGCAACATGCAGAAGGTTGAAACTAGACCACTTTCTCACACCATTCACAAAAATAAACTCAAAATGGATAAAGGACCTGAATGTGAGACAGGAAACCATCAAAACCTTAGAGGAGAAAGCAGGAAAAGACCTCTCTGACCTCAGCCGTAGCAATCTCTTACTCGACACATCCCCAAAGGCAAGGGAATTAAAAGCAAAAGTGAATTACTGGGACCTTATGAAGAGAAAAAGCTTCTGCACAGCAAAGGAAACAACCAACAAAACTAAAAGGCAACCAACGGAATGGGAAAAGATATTTGCAAATGACATATCGGACAACGGGCTAGTATCCAAAATCTATAAAGAGCTCACCAAACTCCACACCCGAAAAACAAATAATCCAGTGAAGAAATGGGCAGAAAACATGAATAGACACTTCTCTAAAGAAGACATCCGGATGGTCAACAGGCACATGAAAAGATGTTCAACGTCGCTCCTTATCAGGGAAATACAAATCAAAACCACACTCAGGCATCACCTCATGCCAGTCAGAGTGGCCAAAATGAACTAATCAGGAGACTATAGATGCTGGAGAGGATGTGGAGAAACGGGAACCCTCTTGCACTGTTGGTGGGAATGCAAATTGGTGCAGCCGCTCTGGAAAGCAGTGTGGAGGTTCCTCAGAAAATTAAAAATAGACCTACCCTATGACCCAGCAATAGCACTGCTAGGAATTTATCCAAGGGATACAGGAGTACTGATGTATAGGGGCACTTGTACCCCAATGTTTATAGCAGCACTCTCAACAATAGCCAAATTATGGAAAGAGCCTAAATGTCCATCAACTGATAAATGGATAAAGAAATTGTGGTTTATATACACAATGGAATACTACGTGGCAATGAGAAAAAATGAAATATGGCCTTTTGTAGCAACGTGGATGGAACTGGAGAGTGTGATGCTAAGTGAAATAAGCCATACAGAGAAAGACAGATACCATATGGTTTCACTCTTATGTGGATCCTGAGAAACTTAACAGAAACCCATGGGGGAGGGGAAGGAAAAAAAAAAAAAAAGAGGTTAGAGTGGGAGAGAGCCAAAGCATAAGAGACTGTTAAAAACTGAGAACAAACTGAGGGTTGATGGGGGGTGGGAGGGAGGGGTGGGTGGGTGATGGGTATTGAGGAGGGCACCTTTTGGGATGAGCACTGGGTGTTGTATGGAAACCAATTTGACAATAAATTACTTATATTTAAAAAAAAAAGCATTTGTCACAAAGATATACAAATAATCAAATAAATTTTAGTGTAAAATTAAAAAAAAATAAAAATAAATAAAAATAAAAATTAAGATTTCTAGGGTTTAAGAATTCTAATTAATATACATAATTCAAGCTACTGGAAATAATAAGAGAAACAACTCTGCATGCAAAGAAAGTAAAATGTGCTTTTTTGCTAATAAAAGGTAGGAAAAATAAGAATTAATTACTAATTAACAGAGAATTTCCTTAACATTTATTTAACAATGTTATACAGATCAAATCATTTGTTTTCACAATAATGCAGAAATGTGATGGAAAAGACAACCAAGACTATTCTAATTCAGCCACTCATGCATTAATTCACAATATTTTAATACCTTTGCCATTATTAAATGTAGTTGGTATATAAAGCTTTAGAATGAGATACTTAGGGAATATAAAATGATACATCAGGCTTTCTTCTATTGGTTGGATGTACTTTTTTTAAATCAAAATTGCTACTGTTATATGTAATCATTTTATATGCATGTAACAGCGTAAATAGAAAAATTCAAGTGTCAAGTAGTTTTTCAAGTCAATACGCACGCACATATTGAAACAGATTTTGCATATGCAGCTGTTAAACTCCTACCCAAGGGATTATTAATGCATCCTTAGCAGCTGCTACTTCTTTTATTTGAAGAAACTGTGAGAATAAAATTTGACATATTGCAAGTCACATGATCCAACCTAATAAGGCTAACTGAGGCATAAAAATGAGTCACTAATACCCAAATTAGTAGATTATTAAAAGAGATATGAATATGCATGTTGAAATGCCAAATATATTTCCAAGATTTCAAAGACTTAAAATATCCTGAAAGTTGTCAATAAAAAGACATTTTCCAATATTAAAAATCCACTTAAAATATTTCATAATGTTGACAATTTTATTTCCATCTAGCTTTTCACTTTGATTTCAAACATATTATATTACATTGTTTTTTTTTTAATTTTTTTTCAACGTTTATTTATTTTTGGGACAGAGAGAGACAGAGCATGAACGTGGGAGGGGCGGAGAGAGAGGGAGACACAGAATCGGAAACAGGCTCCAGGCTCTGAGCCATCAGCCCAGAGCCCGACGCAGGGCTCGAACTCACGGACGGTGAGATCGTGACCTGGCTGAAGTCGGACGCTTAACCGACTGCGCCACCCAGGCGCCCCTATATTACATTGTTTAAATATTATAGTAAAATTAGTATAAAATATTCAAAGTTTATTATTTTGAATCCAATTTTTAAAATTCAAGAATATGTAAAAATGTATCTCAAAAGGTTATTTCTAATGTCCATATATTTTATGTGAAGTTAAATTATTTAATTATAAATAAAATATTTTGTGATTCCCAATTATTTTAAATTGAGTATTAAAATATATAAGCCCTGCAGTCTTTGTGATATTAGCAATAAAATGTGAATATAACTTGAATACATAAGCAAACATTTAAAGTTTTTAAGTAATATTAAAAATACTAGGATATTTCAAGTGAATAGTGTTAAAAATATCTAGCTTTATTTTCAATTCATAATTATATACTTCAAATATTTTATATGATTTCTGGTTGCTTGTTATAGGAGCAAAATTAATAAATCTCATTGAAATATTTTAGTATATTAGCCATTTTTAAAATTTATTTTTGAAGCATTTTTCTTAGGATTTTTTTCTTTTGTGTATCTCACATGGAGTGTATGTCATACTTCCTGCTTTCTTTGTCCTTGGTTACTCATCATTACTAAAGAAAATCACAAATACTTGCTGACAGATCTCACTATTAATTATAGTTTCCTAATCTCAGTCATCCCTTCACAGATTATTCTGGATGTCTAATGTCATAGCAAACGCTACAGAACATAGTAACTTAAATGATTTACTATCATGGACAGTTCTCTCTTGGGATCTCTCACACACACTGCAGGATAGAGTCACTTGAAGGTCCAATTCAGTCTGATATGCAAGATGCCTATTTCATTGACCTGTCTGGTGCCTGGAACAATGGCAGCTGTCCAAAAACACTATCATTCTCTCTCTGTCTCCCTTACTCCCTCTTACTCTTCTCTCGGTCTCTCCTATACTATTATAATTTCCCAAGAACTTTATTTACATTACTAAGTAATTGTAATTATGAAATATATCAGTAAAATGTCCAGTGGATTTTGTTTCAAGCATTATATTCATCATTTCTAAAATTTATATTTCTGCATGGACACTGAGGACAACACTGCTTCCTTACTTATATTTTTAATTAGATTTTTAAACAGTATTTAAAACTTTCTTATGCCATATGTTATGTCAGATACTTCAAAATAGCATTACCTTCATTATTTCAGTTCCATTCAGCCATTTCTAATATTTACTGACTGTGGATTATTAACATTCTGTATAACTTTTTCTTTCTATTTTTAATTTTTTAATGTCTATTCATTTTTGAGAGAGGGTAGGGGCAGAGACAGAGGGAGACACAGAATCTGAATTAGGCTCCAGGCTCTGAGCTATCAGCACAGAGCCCATTGCAGGGCTTGAACTCATGGACCACGAGATCATGACTTGATCCAAAGTCAGACGTTTAACTGACTGAGCCACCCCAGGGGTCCCAAATTTTTTTCTTTCTATTTCTAAAAAATTATTTATTTATTTATTTATTTATTTATTTATTTATTTATTATTTATTTATTTATTTATTTATGAGAGAGAGAGAGAGAGAACCAGCGGGGTAGGTGCAGAGACACAGGGAGACAGAGGATTGGAAGCAGGCTCTGTGCTGACAGTCCAATGTGGGGCTTGAACCCACGAACCATGAAATCATGACCTGAGCTGAAGTTGGACACTTAACTGACTGAGCCACCCAGGTACCCTTAGTTTGTATAACTTTTAATTGAATGAAGGAATGTGTTTTTGACTTAATTTTTACTAAAATGGATTACTTATATATGCAGAAAAATCCTTTTCAAAAAAGACAATCTTAATTAAGGTTTCCTAGGAAGATGTCAGAATAGGGGGATCCTGAGCACACCCTGTCCCACAGATATACCTAGATAACACCCATATCCGTGTCAATAACTGAGAAAATTACCAAAAGACTGGCAGAACAGGCTCTCCACAACTAAATGGAGAAAAGAGGACATACTGAAAAGGAAAGAAAGGGTGGAGATATAGTCAGGAGCCAAAATGATCCACAAGGCTGTCTATAGGAAAAGGACACCACTGGCACAGGAAAGCAAGAGGAACACACAGCACACCAGACACCTAGGGAATGGGAGCTCTGCACTGGGAAGACAGATCCCCAAAAGCCTTGGCTTTGAAAACGAGACAGGCTTAACTTCATGAGTTGTTACCATCAGTGAGGGTTAACATTTGGAACTTTGAAAATCAGTGAGCTCAGCTCTGGGAGAGCTGGAGGATAATAGGACTGAGCGCCTGTGCCTAAAGAAGCAACATAACAGTCCCTCTGAGATACAGCACAGAAGCAGAAGTTTGAAAAATGCCTGGGATATATGGAAAGGAGATTTATTTACTAATCTGAGAACATGTACTGGAAGGGGAAGGATCTTTAGGAGACTTATTCAAGAACAAAAGGGCTGGCAGGCACCATTTTCCTCCCCAGATGCACAGCCTAAATACACAGGAACTAGCAAAGCTTGAACACTCCATTTGCTTGCTAACAGCATGCCCAACTACCCATGTTCTCCTGTGGATGTTCCCCATGAAACAGGGTTTTAGCAGGAGTTCACCCAAAGCAGCTCCATAGCTTAGCAGTGGGTAAGCAGCCCTAACAAGGCTCCAAAGCGACTCCTGCCCCAGGGAGAAAAGAAGAAAACCACACACACCAGTTTGACTGCAGTCAAAGCAGTGGGCTGGGGGCAGACATTTGTTCTGACTATAGGTCCTGCACATCCACAAAAGCTTCCCAGAGAACAGCACAGGGAGAGCAAACTGTAGTTGAGTATAGCTACAGCTCTAGCAAAAGCTGACCCAACTGAAACCCAAGGCAGCCACAGATGGGCCCGTTAACACAGGAACAGATTCTGAACACAACAGGAAAAGAGATGCATTGTAGACAACTGGATTGAAGGTAAACGTGACTCAGTCACAAAAATAGGGCCCATGCAATACACATAGGAGATAGTTCTGAAGCGTTAAACAGGGGAAATTGCACTGCAGGGCACTATAGCAACTCTTCCACATAAAGTCACTACTTTCATGAACAGGAGACATAACTAACTTTCCTAACATATAAAAATAGACAGACAAAATGAGAAGACAGTGGAATTTTCCAAAATGAAAGAACAGGATAAATCAGTCAGAGACCTAAATGCAATGGAAATAAATAATATGTTGGATAGAGAATTTAAAGGAATGACCATAAAGAACTAAATGGACTTGAGAACAGAGTGGAGGAGCTCAGTGAGACCGTTGATGAAGAGATAGAAAACATAAAAAAAGAACCAATCAGAGATGAAGAACTCAATAAGTAAAATTAAAAGTACATTAGAGGGAGTAAATAGTAGACTAGAAGAAGCAGAAAAACAGATTGGTAACTGGCAGGACAGAGTACTGGAAAGGTATCAAGCTGAAGAGGAGAAAGAAAAAAAGACAATTAAAAATGAGAATACATTTATGGAACTCAGGAAAATCATCAAGCATAATAACATTCACACATAGTGATCCCAAAAGAAGAAAGAGAAAGGGGGGGGGGCAGAAAATTTATTTGAAGAAATAATAGATGAAAACTTCCTAATTCTGGGGAAGGAAACAGAAATCCAGATCCAGGAGGCAGAGAGAGCCCTCATCAAAATCAACTCAAGGAGGTCTACACCAAGACACATTGTAAGTAAAATGGCAAAAAGTAGTGATAAAGAGAGAATTTTAAAAGCAGCAAGAGAAAAGAAAATTATTACATATAGGGAGAAACCCGTAAGGTAATTAAGAAAACCCATACCGATTTTCAGTAAAAACTTTGCAGGCCATAAGAAAGTGGCATGATATATTCAAAATGCTAAAAACACACACACACATTCACACACACATACACACACAACTCTGCAACCAAGAATACTCTATCCAAAAAGGTTATCATTCACAATAGAGTGAGAGATAAAGAGCTTCCCAGACAAACAAAAGTTAAAGGAATTCACGACCACTAACAAAGCCCTACAAGAATTGTTAAAGGGGGTTCTTTGATTAGAAAGACCATACAAGGAAGAAAAGTAGAAAACAAAAAAGGAGTAAAATTAGGTATATCTATAAAAAAATCAGTCAAGAGACTTACAAAATAAAAGAATGTATAATACCATACCCCTAAAACGTGGAGGAGCCAGGGACGAATAAATTGAATGGGTTCTAACTTAAGCAACCATCAACATAAAATAAACTGCTGTAGGCATAGAATGTTATATATAAACTTAATGGTAATCACAAATCAAAACCAGTGATAGATACACAAAAATACAAAGAAAAAGGAATCCAAGTATATCACTAAACAAAGCCCAGCAAACCAGTACAGAAGAGAGCATGAGAAAAAAGAAACAGCGAAGAACTACAAAAACAACCATAAAACAAGCAACAAAATGGCAATAAGTACGTATCTATCAATAATTACACTGAATGTAATTGGACTAAATGCTATAATCAAAACTCATAGGGTGATGCAATGGATAAAAAACAAGACCCATCTATATGCTGCCTACAAAAGACTCATTTCACACGCAGATTGAATACAAAGGAATGAAAGGTACTTATTCATGCAAATGGAAGTGAAAAGAAAGCTGAGGTACTAATACATATATCAGATAAAATACACTTTAAAACAGAGATTATAACAAGAGAAAAACAAGGCACTATATACTCATAAAGGGAACAATCCAATAAGAAGATACAGTAATTGTAAATATTTATGCACATAGCACATAAGTACCCAAATACATAAAGCAACTAAAAACATAAAGGAAATAATTTATTGTAATATTGTAATAGTAGTAAGAGCACCCCACTAGTAATAGCAGTAACATCCACTTATCACAATGGATAAATCATCCAAACAGAAAATAAACAAGAAAAGAGTGGCTTGAAAGACACATTGGACCAGATGGATCTAACAGGTATATTCAGAACATTCCATCCTAAAACAGCAGAATACACATTCCTTCCAAGTGCACATGGAATATTCTCCAGAATAAATCATATGTTAGACAAACAAGTCTTAACAAATTAAAAATTATCAAAATCATACCATGCAACTTTTCTGACCACAATGCTCTGAAACTAGAAATCAACCATAAGAAAAAAATCTAGAAAGAATACAAATACATGGAGGTTAAATAAAATGCTATTAAGCAATGAATGGGTCATCCAAGAAATCAAAGTAATCAGAAAACACACAGAGACAAAGTGCAATGAAAGCACGATAGTGCAACATCTTTGGGATGCAACAAAAGTTTTTTGAAGAGGGAAGTTGATGGCAATAGAGGTTTACCTCCAGAAGCATAAACAAACAAACAAACAAACAAACAAACAAACAAATAAATAAATCTAACAGCATCTAAAGGAGCTAGAAAATGAACAACAAACAAAACTCAAAAACAGTAGAAGGAAGGAAATAAAGGTTAGAGTAGAAATAAATGAAATAGAAACTAAAAAATCAATTGAATAGGACAATGAAATAAGGAGCTTGTCCTCTGAAAGATCAACAAAATTGATAAATTTTAGGAAGACTCATCAAGAGAGAGGAATGGGGTGGGAGGAACAGGGGTGTGGAGAGAGAGAGAGGAGAGAGCTGAATACAGAAAATCAGAGATAAAAGAAAAGAAATAGGGGCACCTGAGTGGGTCAGTCAAATAAGCGTCTGACTCTTGGTTTTGGCTTAGGTGATAAGCTCATGGTTTGTGAGTTCAAACCCCACATCGAAATCCATGCTGACAGCATAGAGCCTTCTAGGGATTCTCTCTCTTCTTCTTGCTCTGCCCCTCCTCTGCTCTCTGTCTCTAAAAATAAATAAAAATAAACAAGTTTTTTTTAATAAGAAGAAATAAGAACCAACAACACAGAAATAAAAGGGTTATAGAGAATATTATGAAAAATTACATTTCGAGAAACTGGACAACCTAGAAGAAATAGAACAATTCCTAGAAACATATATCCTCCCCAAACTGAACCAAGAAAAAACATAAAATTAAAATAGACTGATTACCAGTGGTGAAACTGAATAATAAAAAAATTCCTGACTCACAAAAGTCTAGGACCACATGGCCTCACAGGTGAATTCTACCAAACATCTGAAGCTTTAATACTGATTCTTCCCAAACTATTCCAAAAAATAGAAAAGTCATTCTATGAGACCAGCAGTACTCAGATACTAAAACTAGATAAAGACACAACAAAAAGAGATAGAGGCCAATATCTTTGATGAACATAGATGCAAAATCCTCAACAAAATTTAGCAAACCAAATCAACAATACATTTAAAAAAATCATTCACTATGATCAACTGGGATTTATTTCGAGAATGCAAAGGTGGTTCAATATTCACAAATCAGGGGCGACTGGGTGGCTCAGTTGGGTGAGCATCCAACTTAGGCTCAGGTCATGATCTGGCAGCCAGTGGGGGGTTCGGGTCCCGCATCAGGCTCTGTGCTGACAGCTCAGAGCCTGGAGCCTGCTTCAGATTTTCTCTCTCTCTCTCTCTCTCTCTCTCTCTCTCTCTCTCTCAAAGATGAATAATTTTAATATTAAATCAATATGATATAAACACATTGATGTAAATCAATAAGGAAAGGATAAAAAACACATGATCATTGCAATAGATGCATAAGAAGCATTTCACAAAGTATAATATCCATTCATGTTGAAAACCTAAACATGGTAGGTTAGAGGGAACATACCTCAACATAAGAAAGGCCCTATATGAAAAAACCTATAGCTAGCATCATACTCCATGGTGAAAAACAGAGCTTTTTCCCTAAGATGAGGACCAAGACAAGAATATCCACTCTTACCACTTTCATTTACTATAGCACCAGAAGTCCTAGCCACAGTAACCAGACAAGAAAAAGAAATAAGTCATCTAAATTGGTAAGGAATAAGTAAAACTTTCACTATTTGCAGATGACATGATACTATATATAGAAAACCCTATAGACTCTACCAAAAATGTACCAAAGTTCATAAATACATTCAGTAAAGTTTTAGGATACAAAATCAATATACAGAAATTTGTTGCATTTCTATGCACTAATAATGCAATAGCAGAAAGAGAAATTAACAAGTCCATTTCAATCTCACCAAAATAATAAAATACCTAGGAATACACTTAACCAAAGACATAAAAGACCTGTACTCTGAACACTATTATACACTGACGAAAGAAATTGAAGATGACATAAACAAATAGCAAGATAGTCCATGACCATAGAGTGGGAGAACAAACTTTCACAAAATGACCATACTATGCAAAACATTCTACAGATTTAATGCAATCCCTCTCAAAATACCAACAGTTTAAGACTTAGAATAAATAATCCTAAAATTTGTATGGTACCACACAATACCCAAAATAAAGCAATACTGAAAGAGAAACATAAAACTGGAGATATCACAATCCCATATTTCAAGATATACTACAAATTTGTGGTATTCAAAACAGTATGGTACTGGCAAAAAAACAGACACAGATCAATGGAACAGAAAAAGAGAACCTAGAAATAAACTCATGATTATACAGTCAGTAAATCTATGACAAAGGAGGAAAAAAAATCCAATGGAAAAAAGACAGTCTCTTCAACAAATGATTTTGGAAAAACCTAGACAACTACATGCAAAAGAATCAAACTGGACTACTTTCCCAAACCATACACACACACACACACACACACACACACACGCATGTACACACACACACACACACACACACAGTGGATTAAAAACCTAAATATGAGACCTGAAATCATAAAATCCAAAAAGACAGCACAAGCAGAAATTTCTCTGAAATTGGCCATAACAACATTCTTCTAGATATTCCTCCTGAGGCAAGGGAAACAAAAACAAAAACAAAAACAAACTATTGGGACTACATAAAAATAGCAATCTTCTGTATAGCCAAAGGAAATGATCAACAAAACTAAAAGACAACTTCCTGAATGGGAGAAGACATTTGCACTTGGCATATTCAATATAGAGTCAATATCCAAAATATACAAAAAAGCTGATACAACTACACACGCGCGCGCACACACACACACACACACACACACACACACACACAAATAGCCCAATTAAAAAATGGGAAGAAGACATGAACAGACATTTCTCCAAAGAAGACATACTGATGACCAACAGACACATGAAAGGATGCTCAACATCATTCATCATCATCAAAGAAATGTGAATCAAAACCACACTGAGATATCTTATACCTGTCAGAATGGCTAAAATAAAAACAAGAAATAGCAAGTGTTGTTAAGGATGTGGAGAAAAAGGAACTCCCCGGCACTGTTGCTGGGAATGCAAACTGGTGTAGCCACTGTGGAAAATAGAATGCAGATTCCTCAAAAAATTAAAAATAGAATTACCATATGATCTAGTATTTTCACTACTGAGTATTTTCCCAAAGAATATGCAAATACTAATCCAAAAAAATATATTCACCTCTATGTTTACTGTAGCATTAATTACAACAGGAAAATTATGGAAGAAGCTGAAGTGTCCATCAGCAGACTGAATGGATAAGGAAGATGTGATAAATATGTGTGTGGGTGGAATATTACTCAACCATTATTTAGAATAAAGTTTTGCCGTTTGCAACAACAAGGATGGATCTAAAGTGAAATAAGTCAGGTCAGAGAAAGACAAATGCCATTCATCTGTGGAATTTAGAAACAAAACAAAGAAAGAAAAAAGAGACATACAAAAAAAGAATACAGGTTTAACTGTAGAGAACAAACTGATGGCTACCAGAAGGCAAGTGAGTTCGGGAATAGATGAAATAGGAAAAGGGATTGAAAGTACACCTATGATCATGAGCACTGAATAATGCATAGAATTGTTGAATCACTCTTGTACACCTGAAAATTAAAAAAAAAGCCACTTTATTATATTGGAATTTTAAAAAATCTTAGTCAATATTTTCATTAGTGAGTTCTCTTATGCTTTTTTTAAAACTAAATATATGTGTTGAAACATTCAAAGCTTTCCCTTTAATATCTGGTACAAAGGAAGGATGTCCCTCTCACCACTCATTTTCCACATTGTACTGCAAAGTCCTTTCTAATGTAATGAGACAAGAAGTGGATTTATTTAAGTGGCTTAAAGATTTCTGCAACAGAGATTTCTTTAATATGTATTTTCATTACTTAATATCTCTTTTATTACTGAATACATTTTTATCGTAAAATTATAAACTGTTTGTTTATACATGTACTTGTAAGAATAGCATTTTAGCTCCTCCCATGTATTTTGCAATTAAAGTGGCTATGAACATTTATGTGTGTGTTTTCTATAAACATAAGGTTTCAATTCAATTGGGGTATACACTTTGTATATGATAGATGAATCTTAAGACTAACTTTCTTTTTTTTTTTTTTTTTTTTAATTTTTTTTTTCAACGTTTATTTATTTTTGGGACAGAGAGAGACAGAGCATGAACGGGGGAGGGGCAGAGAGAGAGGGAGACACAGAATCGGAAACAGGCTCCAGGCTCTGAGCCATCAGCCCAGAGCCCGACGCGGGGCTCGAACTCACGGACCGCGAGATCGTGACCTGGCTGAAGTCGGACGCTTAACGACTGCGCCACCCAGGCGCCCCAAGACTAACTTTCTAAGAAACTACCAAACTGTCTTTCAATGTGGATTGTACCATTTTGCACTTCTACCAGCAACAAATGAAGGTTCCAATTTATTCACATCCTTGCCAGAATTTGATATTGTTGTCCAATTCATTATCACTGGAATCATACCTTCAGTTTTGAAATTTAAAAACAAAAAGCAAAATCCCCAAATATTAAAATTGGAATTTTTAAGTTTATTTTGAGAGAGAGAGAGAGCACAAGCAGGGGAGAGGCATAGAGAGAGGGAGAGAGAGAAACCCAAGCAGACTGCACGCTGTCAGCATAGAGCCCAACACAGAGCTTGATCTCACAAACCACGAGACCATGACCTGAGCCGAAATCAAGAGTCAGATGCTTAACCAACTGGGCCATGCAGTGGCCCCTGGAATAATATTTAAATTATAAGTTAGGCTCAGTAGAGGATTGTTTTCATCTAGAATGCTGTATTCTTAAATGACTTTCATCAATATATAAGGCATAATTTTGAAAACACTTTATTCAGCTATTATTGGCATATAAAAAGCTGTTCATATTTAATGTGTACAAGTTGATGGATTGGAAGATTAAGTGTGCACCTGTGAAACCATCACTACAATCCATGTCATAAAAATATCCATCATTTCCAAAAGTTTCCTCCATCGCTCTTCATTATTACTTTTGTGACAAGAACATTTTTTAAAGTTTATTTATTTTGAGAAACAGAGAGCACAAGTGGAGGAAGGGCAGAGAGAGGGAGAGAGAGAATCCCAAGCAGGCTCTGCACTGTCAGCACGAAGCCCAATGCAGGGCTCAAACTCACGAACTATGAAATCATGACCTGAGCAGAAATCAAGAGTGAGACACTTAAGTAAGACTGAGCCACCAGGCACCTCTGTGATAAGAACATTTAATACAAAATCCACCTTCTTGGCAAATATTTCAGGATAGGATATAGTATTTTTAATTATAGGCACTATGTTGGACAGTAGATTTTTAAGATTTAAGATAAAGCCTAATTCCATTCTTCTGCCTATAAATATTCAGTTTTCCCAGCTTCTATTTATTAAAGAGACAATCCCATTGTGCATTATTGACACCCCTTTCAAAAATCAATTTATTATGGGTTTATTTCTGGGATCTTTATTTTGTTCCACTGGTCAATATATCTGTTTTTTATGACAATCCCATACTCTTCTGGTTTCTCTAGCTTTGTAATATATTTTAAAATCAAGAGCTATGAGGATTCCAGCTTTGCTTTTCTTGCTTAAAATTTCTTTGACCGGGAGCCCAGGTGGCTTAGTCGGTTAAGTATCTGACTCTTGATTTGAGCTCAGGTCATGATCTTAGGGTTTGTGAAACTGGGTCCCATGTCGGGCTCTGTGCTGACAGTGCAGAGCCTGCTTGGGATTCTCTTTCTGCCCCTCTCCCACTCACATACATGTATGCTCTCCCTCTCTCTCTCAAAATAAATAAATAAACATTTAAAAAATAAAAATTAAAAAGTTGCTTTGGCTATTCTGGGTTTCTTGCATTTCTGTATGAATTTTAGGATTTTTTTCCTATTTCTGTAAAAAAACAAAAGTACCACTGGGATAGTAGAGACTGTAGTGAATCTGTAGATCACTTTGCATGGTGTGGACATTGTAACAATATTAATTTCCCAATACATGAACGTGGGACCTTTTCCATTTATTTGCATCTGCTTCAGTTTCCTTTATCAGTGTTTCATAGTTTTCAATGTATAAGTCTTTCACCTCCTTGGTTAAATTTATTCCTAAGTATTTTATTGTTTTTGATGCTATTTTTAAACTGATTTTTTTTTCTTAATTTCCTTTTAGGATGGTTTGTTGTTAGTGCATAAAAATGCACCTGATCTTTATATATTTGTATGTCCTACAACTTTATTGAATTAGTTTATTAATTATAATAGGTGTGTGTGTGTGTGTGTGTGTGTGTGTGTGTGTGTGTGTGTGCATGTGTGCACATGCACATGAGTGTGGAGTTTTTAGGATTTTCTGCATATAAGATCATACCATCTGCAAACAGAGATAATTGTACTTCCTCCTTACTGGCTTAGATGCCTTTTATTTATCTTTCTTACATAATTGCTCTACTTAGCACTTCCACTATTACCTTGAATAGAAGCCATAAGAGTGGGTATCCTTCGCTTGTTCCTAATCTTAAACATAAAGCTTTTAGATTTTCACCACTAAGCATGAGGTTAACTGTGGGTTAGTCATACCTGGCCTTTATTATGTTGAGATAGATTCTTTCTATACCTAGTTTGTAAATAATTTTATTATGAAAGGATGTTGATTTCAAATGCATTTTTATATCCATTGAGATGAGCATGTGATTTTTATACTTAGCTCTATTAATGTAGTATGTCACATTGTTTGATTTGCATGTATTCAACCATCATTGCATCCAAGGGATGGTTGGTCATGAAACTTTTAATGTGCTAAGGAATTCATTTTGTTAATATTTTATTGACTTTTATCCATGTTAACCAGGGATATTGATTTATAGTTTTAATTTGTTGGCACAGTATGGCTTTGATATCAAGGTGATGCTGGCCTTATAAAATAAGTTAAGAAGTGTTCTTTCTATGTTTAGAAGAGTTTAAAAAGAATTGGTATTAATTTCTCATTCAATGCTCAGTAAAATTTACTTGTAAAGCCATCTAATCCATGAATTTTTCTTTTTTGGGAATTATTTGATGACTGATTCAATATCCTCACTCATTATTGGTCTGTTCCAGTGTTCTACTTTCTCTTCAATCAGTGTTGGTTAGTTGGACATTTTTAGGAACTTATTTATTCTAGGCTGTTCAAGTTACTGGCATACAACTGTTCATAATAATCTTTTATAATTTTTAAATTTTTTGTAACATTGTTTGTAATGTCGCTTCTTCCATTTTTAAATTTTATTCTGAGTATTTGTCTTAGTCTAGCTAAATGTTTATTAATTTTGATTATATTTTGAAATAACCAATTTGATTATAATGTGTCTTAGTGTAGACTTCACTTATTTATAATATATTTATTTTTATTTTTGTAATATTTATTTATTTATTTTTGAAAGGAAGAGAGAGAAAGCAGGGGAGGGGCAGAAATAGAGGGAGACAGAATCCCAAGCAGGTCTGTGCTGTCAGCGCAGAGCCCAATGCAGGGCTTGAACTCACGAAGTGTGAGATCATGACCTGAGCCAAAACCAAGATTCGGACATTTAACCGACTGAGCAGCCAAGGTGCTCCAGATTTATCATATTTTTATTAATTTGGGCTTCATGAATCTGGTTGTCCATTTCTGTCCCCTAATTTGTGAAGTTTTTGGTCATTTTCTTTAAATAAGCTTTCTATACCTATCTCTTCCTCTTTTCCTTCTTGGACTCTTGTAATGAATGTGTTGGTCCATTCAATGACTACCTAAAAGTTCTGTAGCCTTCTTCCCTCTTTTTTCAAGTTTTTTCTTTTTCTGTTTCCCCAACTGGATAATTTCAGACAACTCCTCTTTGGTTTGCTGATCCCTCAGCTTTATCAAAAGTTTGCTGTTGAAACTTTTTAGTGATTTTTTAAAAAAAAAATGTCAGTCCTTGTATTTCAGCTCTAGAATTTGTTTAGTTCTCTTTGTTAAACTTTTCATTTTATCTATGTATTGTTCTCCTGATTTTGTTTAGATGCCTAAATGTGTTTTTTTGGTACCTCACTGGATTTCATGTGATTATTTTCAATTATTTGCTGAGAAGTTCATAGCTCTCCATTTCTTTATGAATAGTTACTGGAGCTTATTTTGTTGCTGTCATGATTTCATGTTTCCCTGATTCTTCATGTTCCTCATGGTCCTGCATTGTGATCCTGGACTTGAAGTAGTTGCCTCTTCTAGTCTTTACAGACTGACTTCATCAAAGAAAGCTTTTCACCAATCTGGTTAGAGACTCTGGAGAAGTTTGTTTCCTGGGTCTGCTGACAGATGACATGGTGCTGGGTCTCCTGGTACACAGGCTTGGTGCCATGTTCTACGGCCTGCTGCTGGAATTATTATTATTATTATTTCAATTTTGGTTCTTGCTTAGTAAAATGGGCTAAGACTTTCCTTTGGGAATTTTTTTTTTTAATTTCTACTTTAAACATTGCCAAATAATAAAGATTTACCTACAAATATTCCAGGGACTTTAATTGTGCAGAATTTTTGTTTACTATTAATTAATATATATTTTCTATGACTTAATTTTTTTGAGTTTAGTTGTAAAATATATTTCTTGATTAATAGGAAAAGCATGGATATCACAATTACTCACACTGAAAAACTATATTCCAAAATCTAAGATGTAAGGGAATAAATTTTCTCTAAGTAGCAATTCACTTATAGAAAATTCTCTCTCATCCTGTAACTTTGCAGGCTTCTATACTATGTCTGAACAAAATGCAATTCTACATGTTTCATTGCTCAAATAACTAAATATAATAAAAATGTATATTTTCAAATTTAGACAACTTCCTCTTTTTTAATGTTTATTTATTTTTGAGAGAGAAAGAGAGAGAGAGAGAGAGAGAGAGCATGAACAAGGGAGGAGTATAAAGATAGGGAGACACAGAATCAGAATCAGGCTCCAGACCCCGGGCTGTCAGCACAGAGCCCGACACAGGGCTCGAACTCACAAACCGAGAAATCATGACCTAAGTCAGAGCGCTGAACCAACTGAGCTACCCAGGAACCCCTCTAAGTGTTTCTTTAAGAAAAAAAGAAAAAAAAAGAAAAGTTTTCAAGGTAATTAATTTATTTACACATGATGAATTATTACAATATAGTTCACTGTGTTAGAGCATTATTTGATTTATGATAATTTCATGTTTTGTTAGTTATTTGTCTTGATATTCAATTGGAAATGCTAAATAGTGATAAAGTCATCCTATATAAAATAAAATGTAGTATTTTGTAGTGGAAAGAAAATTTTAAAATTATAATGTGATTAAAAACTGAGATAGGAACCAAAGTTGGAGCGGTTAGTGCTAAAATGACATTTGTTCTTTTAACACTGGCAAGGTCATTCTTAGATAGCAAATAAACAGGCACAGCAGGAGATACCTACAAAGACATAATATCTTGAAATCAGATTGATGTCAGCTACTCTTGATCACCCGCAGGCACCCCAATTACCTAGAATTACTATCCCAATTAAGCACCTGTCTTTACAGTTGAGTGTTATCAGGTTCAATTTGATAAGATGGGAAAGTCCCAATTAAAAGGACTCCCTAATTAAGCATGCTTTATGTAGAATAGACTGATTACTCCAAAAATATACTTTTCTGTCCTAGTTCAATAACATTTTATCCATTACATACACATCTATTATCTATTACATACCCATATATTATCGATCTAGATACCTATATCTATATATTTCCATTTAAGTAGTTATGCAATGTTTTTATGATAAATATCTTGCAACAGTAAAAGGAAAAAATGACACTTGTCAGAAATAGTTCAAATATGGCAAAATTCTTCTCTCTTACAAGTAAGCTATAAGCAGTAAATGTAAGACTCCATTCCCTAATATTTTTTTTTGTTTTGCTTATTTTGGACTTTCCATACCACACTTTAATTTGCATTTACATTCAAAACTCCTAAAAATCATAGATATTCATTATATTTTGTGTGATTTCTTTTTTTTTTTAATTTTTTTTTTTTTTTTTTTTTTTTAACGTTTTATTTATTTTTGAGACAGAGAGAGACAGAGCATGAACGGGGGAGGGGCAGAGAGAGAGGGAGACACAGAATCGGAAGCAGGCTCCAGGCTCTGAGCCATCAGCCCAGAGCCCGACGCGGGGCTCGAACTCACGGACCGCGAGATCGTGACCTGAGCTGAAGTCGGACGCTTAACCGACTGAGCCACCCAGGCGCCCCATATTTTGTGTGATTTCTAAGAAGCTAATGTAATATCGTTCATCTAGCACATGTTTCACTCCTGTTATAATTTACAACTTAATTAGAACTCATTAGATAAATTGGTAGAACTGTGACTTTGAAACTGAAATCTCTACAGTTCCAATTATTCAAACGTGCATGCACTGCTAACTAGAGTGAGATGTGTCATTAGGAGGAAATGAAATTATATGAAGACTTATCTCTAGGCTTCTAACCCATATTGTATGAAGAGAAATATACTTACAGAATGATTTTTTTAATTTAATGAGTTTTGGAAGAAAGGTTCAGAAGAAATGAATATAAATATATTACATATTATTGCTGCATAACAAATCTCTTTAAAACATGCTGGCTTACAGGCGACTATAGGTGCTGGAGAGGATGTGGACAAGCGGGAACCCTCTTGCACTGTTGGTGGGAATGCAAAGTGGTGCAGCTGCTCTGGAAAATACTGTGGAGGTTCCTCAAAAAATTAAAAATAGATCTACCCTACGACCCAGCAATAGCACTGCTTGGAATTGACCCAAGGGATACGGGAGTGGTGATGCATAGGGGCACTTGTACCCCAATGGTTATAGCACTTTCAACAATAGCCAAATTATGGAAAGAGCCTAAATGTCCATCAACTGGCGAATGGATAAAGAAGATGTGGTTTATATATACAATGGAATACTATTTAGCAATGAGAAAGAATGAAATCTGGCCATTTGTAGCAATGTGGATGGAACTGGAGAGTGTTATGCTAAGTGAAATAAGTCAGGCAGAGAAAGACAGATACCATATGTTTTCACTCATATGTGGATCCTGAGAAACTTAACAGAAGACCATGGGGAGCAGAAGGGGGAAAAAAGAAGTTACAGAGAGGGAAGGAAGCAAACCATAAAAGACTCCTAAATATTGAGAACAAACTGAGGGTTGATGGGGAGTGGGGGGGAAGGGGAAAGTGGGTGATGGGCATTGAGGAGGGTACCTGTTGGGATGAGCACTAGGTGTTGTATGGAAACCAATTGACAATAAATTTCATATTAAAAAAACAAGAAAGAAAAAAGTAGAAAAAGAAAAAAAAGACGTCCATAATGTGAGCCAAATCTTTTTTAAAAATCTGTTGGAGAACCATCTTATTTGGATAAGACATTCAGACTCTTCGTGGACATATTGATAGATTCAATAATCATGGAGATTATTGAAGGGGTTTGAACATTCATTGATTCATGAAAATTATCTCAATAATTCTTAGTAATTAAGTATTGCTGATGAATAATGAAATGACTTTTTAAACACATTTGGTGCGGGGTGCTTGGGTGGCTCAGTTGGTTAAACGTCCAACTCTTGATTTCAGCTCAGGTCATGATCTCATGGTTTCTGAGATCAATCCCCATGTTGGGCTCTGTGCTGACAGCGTGAAGCCTGCTTGGGATTCTCTCTCCCTCTCTCTCTGCCCCTCCCCAGCTCTCTTTCACAAAATAAACATTAATTAAAAAAAAACACTCTGGCTTGAAATACCAAGAATTGCTGATTGTCTTATATAGTTTCTGTGGGTTGAGTACTTTAGTGTTGGTTGACTAGAAAGTTCTGGTTAGAGGTCTCCATGGAATTACAGTAGATATCGGTTGGATAGCATTCTTTTTAAGGAATATATGCATCTGAAGAATTAATTCACAGAAGTCACCCAGAAATAACTTCTCCTACTTGGCAAGGTGGTGCTGGCAGTTTGCTAGGAGATTTATTTCCTCTCAGTGTGAACGTCTTTATGGGCTACTTGAGTGTCAGCTCAGCATGGAAGCAAGCCCCCACCAGAGCAAGTGATTCCAGCAACCAAATCTCTTTCATATTACATCAGTCACACAGGACAACCAGCCCTGGTGCAGTGTAGGAGACCACACAATGTCATTATCATGAGGCAATCATTATTGGGACCATCATGGAGGCTGGCTAACTCCATAGCTTAGTGCTTGCTGGCAGAAATTCTTTTGTCAGATTTTCATGATTCCACTTTTAATTCTGATATTGATTGTGTGACTTTTGGAAACACACTTGACTTCTATTTCTGAATGTCTCTATATTCAAAATAGAAATTACAATATTATTTACTTTATAATATCTATGAGAATTAAATGAGCTAACATTTGAAAAGTATTGTTAAAAGAGTTAGGGATACAGTAGGTTTCTATTCATAATTGTTATTTCTATTTTTACTTTTACAGTAATATCACAAAGTAAGCAATTTTTATGTGTGTTTTAGAGACTAAAGCATATGACTTCCTGGAGATCTTATATTCATATACTTTTGGCTGACATAATTAAAAGCAACTGTAAAAAAAGTATTTGGCTAAAATTAGCAACTCAGGAAGCAACAGATAGATGTTGGCTGGATGCAGAGAAATTGGAACCCTCTTACACAATTGGCAGGAATACAAACTGGTGTAGCCACTCTGGAAAACAGTGTGGAGGTTCCTCAGAAAGTTAAAGGTAAAACTCCCTTATGACCCAGCAATTGCACTACTAGGTATTTATCCAAAGGATACAAAAATACTGATTTGAAAGGGCACATGCACCCCAAGTTTATAGTAGCACTATCAACAATAGCCAAATTATGGAAAGAATCCAAATGTCCACCAACTGATGAATGGATAATGAAGAGGTGTATATATATATATATATATATATATATATATATATACACATATATATACACACACACACACACACATATATATATCACACACACACACACACACACACACATATATATACACACACATACATACACACATACAATGGAAAACTATTCAGCTGTTAAAAAGAATAAAACTTCGCCATTTGGAACAACATGGATGGAGCTGGAGTCTATTATGCTAAGTGAAATAAGTTGACCCACAATGGCACATTAGTTTCATGTGTACAACAGTGATTCAACTTCTCTTTATCTTAAGTTATGCTCACCACCATCAACATAATTTCTGATTGAGAGTGAAGGAGCTAGCAAATATATATTCCATGATGAATAAAATTTAAAAAATAGTGAAATGAATGACCTAATGAGGAGATGTATGTTTATTGATGGACAAAGTACATATGAAAATTAAAATTCACAATATTATCTCTAACAACCTTGCATATTGGGCAAAAAGATAAAGACTATATTTAGGAAAATTATTATGGAAATTATTATTAATAAGAAAATATAATTATAATAATTATAATTATACAATTAATATTATATTTTATTACCAGCATATGAATTGCCACCCTTCGGCTATGAGATACACTTTTACCATAAACCAGATTTGTGAATCAATTAAAATATTTAAAAACACCTGAGAATGACTGAAAATATAAAATCAATGATTAAAAACGAAACAAAAACTAAAGCATAAGTTTGTAGTTAAGTTTAATTCTCAGTTTTGAATTTGAGGTGAGGAGAGAGGGAATGTCAGAATTTAAATTAATTTCTTGGATATGCTTGAGATCACTTCCTGACAAAATGAAAATAGGCTATGAACTAAAAATAGTTTCTATAGTCTATGCTAAATGTAGATGCCTGCCAAGAATAACAATGTTAAATGAAATACTTCTTGAAATAGGACCTACTGTCATCACTCTCCTTTGCTATTAATTTTAATTTCCTTAAAAGGTGAATTACCTTTGCAAGAATCTTATATTTTCATAAATATCACTAGCAATCAGAAAAATTTACAAAAAGTATAATAAGCCAATATAAAAGTATAACTCATAAAAATGTATGGGAGTATTTAAAACAGAAATACTGAATGAGAATAAAATATGCATGCATTTGAAATTCATAAGTTAGTAGTTCCAGTGACTCCAGTAAAATTGAATTCCTTGCTCCAACCATAATCAAGGATCTTTTTACATCAAACAATTTTGTATCTTAATGTCTCAGAATGAGGGAATATATTTTTTATGAACTGTACTCACCCTCTGTAAACTGTACACTTTAAAGATAAAATGGTTGTGAGGCAGTTGGATGGTCCAGTCATTAAGCGACTGACTTTGACTCAGGTCATGATATTGAGGTTCAGGAGGTTCCAGCTCCACTTCAGGCTCTGTGCTGATAGCTCAGAGCCTGGAGCCTGCTTCAGATTCTGTGTCTCCCTTCCTCTCTGTCCCTCCCCTGCTCACACTCTGTCTCTCTCAAAAATAAAATAAACATTAAATAATTAAAAATAAACAATAAAGATAAAATGGTTGCAAATGTACCAAGAGTTCTTTCCAAATAATTGAAAGGAACCCCAAAGAACAATAGTGACAATAACACATGCACGCACGCACACACACACATAAACACAATCTACCTATCTGTACTTCCTCCTGTTTTGTAGACTGGTTTATGCTTCAAACAGCTGAGCAATATAAAAAAGTGGTTTCAATAAGTACAATGTTCTTCCAAAAATACATTATAACCACGTAAAATTCAATTTGCCTTTCTATTTTCTCAAACTCCCCACCACACACACACTGTTTTTCAATGTGCATCTAGGTTTCTAACCATCAAATCTGGTGTTTTCTAACACTAAGGCTTTACCTAGAACAGACCTTCATTCATAGATGTTAGTAAGTATTTATAGAAGGAATAGATGTTGGGCTTGAGAAAGGAATAGTCCAATTGACATTGATGTCTTAAATCATGAAAAAGTTTAGTGCATGACTAGCATATTAGTGCATAAGAAATTTTCTAATATGTACATTTAATAATGCTTCCTCTAATAGATATTTATTTTAATGAAAATTTTCCAAGCATAATCAGCCATAAAAATTCATTTTTCCTGTTAGCCAACCAATTGCTTTTCATTTAATTAAATCATAAATATAATAAAAATACTACAGAATAAAAGACACTAAAATAGAAAACTATTCAGTAAAGAATGTCTCTTTTTTCAAAAAAAGTATTTACAAAAATACTACATTGAGAAATGCAACAGATGTTACATTACTTATGCTTTAATAATAACTGAAATAAAGCATTTGAACATATAGCTGTGTTCTGGATTACAAGAAGTTTCATAAGGCATTATTAACAATTTATTCCTTTAACTGCTAGACTATTAGGAGACAATATGTTATTTCAAATCTAATAAAGGCATTTGAAAATATATAATCTGTATTTTATTTTGATTCACAATCAGTATTTTTTTGCACCTCATGAATCAAATTCATTGAATGTATCTCACAAAACAATCTTATGCTGTGATCACTGTTCATTAAAGAAGTAAACAATGGATTTTGCTTTATGCTGAACACTCCCTCTTACGTTTGTACACTATATACCTAAAAGTATTTATGTGACATATGTATATATACACTTACATAAACCCATGTATAATATAAAGTATTTTTAATTATTTTGAGAGAGAGAGAGAGAAAGCAAGCAGGGGAGAGGGGCAGAGGGAGAGAGAGAGAGAGAAAATCTTAAGCAGGCTCCACACTCAGCATAGAAACCAACACAAGGCTCAATCCTCAATCCTGGGATCCGAGCCAAAATCAAAAGTCAGATGCTCAACCGACGGAGCTACCTAGCTGCCCTTAATATAAAGTATTTTTAAATGTTATAGATTATTTTATATGTCTCATGTACTTGGTACTGATAAAATGTAACTGAATAAAAAATATAAAAGAAGTAATGATCCCTATCATGAAATAGCCCATGATAAAATTGGAAAGAAATAGAAACCGGAACACATTTGATGTTTTCCAAAGTTAACAGAGTACTTAGTAATTATTTAGCCACGGTGATCCCATGATTAGATTTATACCTGAAATAGGATTTTTTTTGCAATTTACTGAATGTTGAATGTTTAATGTCTACTTTCTGATCAAGATTTCCAAGGTTTTTGTCAATGTGAGTATAAATGATTTATTACATTTTAATATATACTAGCATAAAATGAGGACTAATTGAAATATTATAAAGGTGGGGATTAAAATATGAAGAAACAAATTAGTAATAGGAAAGAACATCAAATAAGTCTCTTAGCGTAAAAACAAAGCACAGAAGCGTATGAATCCACACAACTAATGATAAACTAAAGAAGTCAATGATAGAAACAGGAGATAGGAGGAAGATGGCGGCATAGGAGGACACTGGACTCACCTTGTCCTACTGATCACTTAGATTCCACCCACATCTGCTAAATAACCCAGAAAACTGACAGAAGACTAGCAGAACGGACTCTCTGGAGCCAAGCATAGACAAGAGGCCCACGGAAGAGGGTAGGAAGCGTGGAGAGGCGGTGCATGCTATATGGACTGGCGGGAGGGAGCTGGGGCCATGGAGGAGCAGCCCACCTGGCAAGGCAGAGCCACTGAAGTCTGGATTGCAAAAGCTGAGGGGCCAGACTGTGTGAGTTCTGACAGCCAGAGGGACTTAATATCTGGAATGTTAAAAGTCAACAGCTCTGCTCTCAGACAGCAGAGAGAGAGAGAGAGAGAGAGAGAGGACAGTGGGAAGGAGAGTTGTTGAGCCCCCAAAGGACAGACTTTGGTGGGGGAACAAAGGCACTGGCAATCTTCATTTCCCTTTCCCATCCCCCTGATGAAATTCCAAAGGGAAGCAGTTCCCGTCACTGAACTTCCTTGTACCACGCAAACGCCCAATGCTGTGCTTCTGTGGATCCATCCCTGGAACGGGCCTGCCTCCCTCCCGGTGCTGTAAGGCCCCTACGTCAGGGAACCACAGATTGCAAAGCTACCTAAGACTGCACCTCCTGTGCCTATGCACCTTGCAGATCCACCCCGTCTAATATGCACTTGGCCAGATCCAATCGAAGCAGCACCACAATTCTGGCAGTGTGCAAGCAGCCCAGACAGGGGCCACACCACTCCACAGTGAGTCCTGCCCCTGGGAGAGGGGAAGATAAGGTACACACCAGTCTGACTGTGGCCCCAGAGGTGAGCTGAGGGCAGACATTGGGTCTGCCTGTGGCCCTGCCTCCAACACAAGTTTCTCCGGAAAGTACAGGAGAAGTGCCCTGCAGTTCGGAGCTACTGCAGGGAATAACCAAAACGACGAAATGGAAGAATTCTGAAAAGAAACTCCAGGAAGTAGTGAAGCTAACGAATTGATCGAAATCGATTTAAGCAATATTATGGAACGAGAATTTAGAATAATAGTCATAAAATTAATTGCTGGGCTTGAAAAAAGCATAGAGGACAGCAGAGAATCTATTGCTACAGAGATCCAGGGACTAAAAAATAGTAATGAGGATCTAAAAATGCTATAAATGGGGTGTAAAATAAAAAGGAGGTGGCCATAGCACGGACAGAAGAGGCAGAGGAGAGAATAGGTGAATTAGAAGGTAAAATTATGGAAAAAGAGGAAGCTGAGAAAAAGAAAAAGAAAAAAAAAAAAAAGCCAGGACTATGAGGGGAGAATTAGAGAACTAAGTGATACAATGAAACAGAAAAATATCCGTATCACAGGAATTCCAGAAGAAGAAGAGGAGAGAGAGAAATGGGCTGAAGGTGTACTTGAACAAATCATAGCTGAGAACATCCCCGAACTGGGGAAGGAAATAGGCATTAAAATCCAAGAGGCACAGAGAACTCCCTTTAGACGTAACTTGAATCAAACTTCTGCATGTGATATCATAGTGACATATCATAGACATATCATAGTGAAACTGGCAAAATACACGGATAAAGAGAATTCTGAAAGCAGCTAGGGATAAACAGGCCCTAACTTACAAAGGGAGACCCATAAGACTCGTGGCAGACCTATCTACTGAAACTTGGCAGGCCAGAAAGGAATGGCAGAAAATCTTCAATGTGATGAACAGAAAAAATATGCAGCCAAGAATCCTTTATCCAGCAAGTCTGTCATTCAGAATAGAAGAAGACGTAAAGGTTTTCCCAAACAAACGAAAACTGAAGGAATTCATCACCACTAAACCAGCCCTACAAGAGATCCTAAGGGGGATTCTTTGAGTGAAATGGTGCAAGGACCACAAAGTACCAGAGACACCACTACAAGCATGAAACCTACACACATCACAAAGACTCTAAACCCGTATCTTTCAATAATAACAATGAATGTACATGGACAAAATGCTCCAACCAAAACACATAGGGGATCAGAATGGATCAAAACACAAGACCCATATATTTGCTGTCCACAGAAACTCATTTTGGACCAGAGGACACCTTGAGATTGAAAGTGAGGGGGTGGACATCTGAAAAACAAATAATCCAGTGAAGAAATGGGCAGAAAACATGAATAGATACTACTCTAAAGAAGACATCCGGACAGCCAACAGGCACATGAAAAGATGCTCAATGTCGCTCCTCATCAGGGAACTACAAATCAAAACCACACTCAGATATCACCTCATGCCAGTCAGAGCGGCCAAAATGAACAAATCAGGAGACTATAGATGCTGGACAGGATGTGGAGAAACAGGAACCCTCTTGCACTGTTGGTGGGAATGCAAATTGGTGCAGCCACTCTGGAAAACAGTGTGGAGGTTCCTCAGAAAATTAAAAATAGACCTACCCTATGACCCAGCAGTAGCACTGCTAGGAATTTACCCAAGGGATACAGGAGTACTGATGCATAGGGGCACTTGTACCCCAATGTTTATAGTAGCACTCTCAACAATAGCCAAATTATGGAAAGAGCCTAGATGTCCATCAACTGATGAATGGATAAAGAAATTGTGGTTTATATACACAATGGAGTACTACGTGGCAATGAGAAAGAATGAAATATGGCCCTTTCTAGCAACGTGGATGGAACTGGAGAGTGTGATGCTAAGTGAAATAAGCCATACAGAGAAAGACAGATACCATATGGTTTCACTCTTATGTGGATCCTGAGAAACTTAACAGAAACCCATGGGGAAGGGGAAGGAAAAAAAAAGTTAGAGTGGGAGAGAACCAAAGCATAATAGACTCTTAAAAACTGAGAACAAACTGAGGGTTGATGGGGGGGTGGGAGGGAGTGGAGGGTGGTGATGGGTGGGTTGATGGGGAAGAGGGCATCTTTTGGGATGAGCACTGGGTGTTGTATGGAAACCAATTTGACAATAAATTTCATATATTAAAAAAAAAAAGAAAGGAAGAAAGAAAGAAAGAAAGAAAGAAAGAAAGAAAGAAAGAAAGAAAAAGAAAGTGAGGGGATGGAGAATTATCTATCATGCTACTGGAAGTCAAAAGAAGGCTGGAGTAGCTATACCTAAAGCAGAAAAACTAGACTTTAAATTAAAGGCTATAACAAGAGATGAAGGGCATTATATAATTACAGGGTCTATCCATCAGGAAGAGCTAACAATTATAAATGTCTATGCGCTGAATATGAGAGCCCCCAAATATATAAAACAATTAGTTACAAACATAAGCAACCTTATTGACAAGAATGTGGTAATTGCAGGGGACTTTAATACCCAATAACAACAATGGATAGATCATCTAGACACAGGATCAATAAGGAAACAAGGGCCCTGAATGATACATTGGATCAGATGGACTTGACAGATATATTTAGAACTCTGCATCCCAAAGCAACAGAACATACTTTCTTCTCAAGTGCACGTGGAACATTCTCCAAGATAGATCACACACTAGGTCACAAAACAGCCCTTCATAAGTATATAAGAATTGAGATCATACCATGTACACTTTCAGACCACAATGCTATGACTTGAAATCAACCACAGGAAAGTCTGGAAAATCTCCAAAAGCATGGAGGATAAAGAACACCCTACTAAAGAATGAATGGGTCAACCAGGCAATTAGAGAAGAAATTAAAAAATATATGGAAACAAATGAAAATGAAAATACAACAATCCAAACATTTTGGGATGCAGCAAAGGCACTCCTGAGAGGAAAATACATTGCAATCCAAGCCTATCTCAAGAAACAAGAAAAATCCCAAATACAAAATCTAACAGCACACCTAAAAGGAAATAGAAACAGAACAGCAAAGACACCCCAAACCCATCAGAAGAAGAGAAATAATAAAGATCAGAGCAGAAATACACAATATAGAATCTAAAAAACCTGTAAAGCAGATCAATGAAACCAAGAGTTGTTTTTTTATTTTTTATTTATTTTTTTTTTAATTTTTTTTTCAACGTTTATTTTATTTATTTTTGGGACACAAAGAGACAGAGCATGAACGGGGGAGGGTCAGAGAGAGAGGGAGACACAGAATCGGAAACAGGCTCCAGGCTCTGAGCCATCAGCCCAGAGCCCGATGCGGGGCTCGAACTCACGGACCGCGAGATCGTGACCTGGCTGAAGTCGGACGCTTAACCGACTGCGCCACCCAGGCGCCCCAAGAGTTGTTTTTTTAAATAAGATAAACAAAATTGATAAACCTCTAGCCAGGCTTCTCAAAAAAGAAAAGGGAGAGGACCTAAATAGATAAAATCATGAATGAAAATGGAAATATTACAACCAATCCCTCAGAAATACAAGCAATTATCAGGAAATACCATGAAAAATTATATGCCAACAAATTGGACAACCTGGACGAAATGGACAAATTCCTAAGCACCCACACGCTTCCAAAACTCAAACAGGAAGAAATAGAAAAACTGAAGAGACCCATAACCAGTGAGGAAATTGAATTAGTTATCAAAAATCTCCCAACAAATAAGAGTCTAGGACCAGATGTCATCCCTGGGGAATTCTACCAGACATTTAAAGCAGAGATAATACCTATCCTTCTCAAGCTGTTCCAAAAAATAGAAAGGGAAGGAAAACTTCCAGACTCATTCTATGAAGCCAGCAATACTTTGATTCCCAAACCAGACAGACCCAGCAAAAAAAGAGAACTACAGGCCAATACCCTGATGGATATGGATGCAAAAATTCTCACCAAGATACTAGCAAATTGAATCCAGTAGCATATAAAAAGAATATTCACCATGATCAAGTGGGATTCATCCCTGGGCTGCAGGGCTGGTCAATATTCGCAAATCAATCAATGTGATACATCACATTAATAAAAGAAAAGATAAGAACCTCATGATCCTGTCAATTGATGCAGAAAAAGCATTTGACAAAATTCAGCATCCTTTCTTAATAAAAACCTCAAGAAAGTCAGGATAGATTGAACATACTTAAACATCATAAGCGCCATTTATGAAAAGCCCACAGCTAATATCATCCTCAATGGGAAAAAAACTGAGAGCTTTCCCCCTGAGATCAGGAACACGACATGGATGTCCACTCTCACCTCTGTTGTTTAACATAGCGTTGGAAGTGCTAGCATCAGCAATAAGACAACAAAAGGAAATCAAAGGTCTCAAACTTGGCAAAGATAAAGTCAAGCTTTCACTTTTTGCAGATGACATGGTATTATACATGGAAAACCCGACAGACTCCACCAAAAGTCTGCTAGAACTGATAGGTGAATTCAGCAAAGTTGCAGGATACAAAAATTAATGTACAGAAATCAGTTGCGTTCTTATACAGTAATAATGAAGCAACATAAAGACAAATAAAGAAACTGGTCCCATTCACAATTGCACCAAGAAGCATAAAATACCTAGGAATACATCTAACCAAAGATGTAAAAGATCTGTAGGGTGAAAACTATAGAAAGCTTATGAGTAAATCAAAGAAGATACAAAGAATGGAAAAACATTCTGTGCTCATGGAATGGAAGAATAAATATTGTTAAAATGTCAATACTACCGAAAGCAATCTACACATCCAATGCAATACCAATCAAAATTGCACCAGCATTCTTCTCGAAGCTAGAACAAGCAATCCTAAAATTTGTATGGAACCACAAAAGGCCCTGAATAACCAAAGTAATTTTGAAGAAGAACAAAGCGGGAGGCATCACAATCCCAGACTTTAGCCTCTACTACAAAGCTGTCATCATCAAGACAGCATTATATTAGCACAAAAACAGACACATAGACCAATGGAATAGAATAGAGACTCCAGAATTGGGCCCACAAAAGTATGGCCAACTAATCTTTGACAAAGCAGGAAAGAATATCCAATGGAAAAAAGACAGTCTCTTTAACAAATGGTGCTGGGAGAACTGGACAGCAACATGCAGAAGAATGAAACTGGACCGCTTTCTTACACCATTCACAAAAATAAACTCAAAATGGATAAACGACCTGAATGTGAGACAGGAAACCATCAAAACCCTAGAGAAGAAAGCAGGAAAAAACATCTCTGACCTCAGCCGCAGCAATTTCTTACTTGACACATCTCCAAAGGCAAGGGAATTAAAAGCAAACATGAACAATTGGGACCTCACGAAGATAAAAAGCTTCTGCACTGCAAAGGAAACAATCAACAAAACTAAAAGGCAACCAACGGAATGGGAAAAGATATTTGCAAATGACATATCGGACAAAGGGCTAGTATCCAAAACAAAAAGAAATCACCAAACTTCACACCTGAAAAACAAATAATCCAGTAAAGAAATGGGCAGAAGACATGCATAGACAGTTTTCTAAAGAAGACATCCAGATGGCCAACAGGCACATGCAAAGATGCTCAACGTCACTCCTCATCAGGGAAATACAAATCAAAACCACACTGAGATACCTCCTCATGCCAGTCAGAGTGGCTAAAATGAACGAATCAGGAGACTATACATGCTGGAGAGGATGTGGACAAGCAGGGACACTCTTGCACTGTTGGTGGGAATGCAAAATTGTGCAGCTGCTCTGGAAAACAGTGTGGAGGTTCTTCAAAAAATTAAAAATAGATTTCCCCTATGACCCAGCAATAGCACTGCTAGGAATTGACCCAAGGGATACAGGAGTGCTGATGCATAGGGGCACTTGTACCCTATGTTTACAGTAGCACTTTCAACAATAGCCAAATTATGGAAAGAGCCTAAATGTCCATCAACTGAAAATTGATAAAGAAGATGTGGTTTATATATACAATGGAATACTACTTGGCAATGAGAAAGAATGAAATATGGCCTTTTATAGCAACATGGATGGAACTGGAGAGTGTTATGCTAAGTGAAATAAGTCATACAGAGAAAGACAGAAACCATATGTTTTCACTCTTCTGTGGATCCTGAGAAACTTAACAGAAACCCATGGGGAAGGGGAAGGGGTAAAAAAGTTACAGAGAGGGAAGGAAGAAAACCATAGGAGACTCTTAAAAACTGAGAATAAACTGAGGGCTGATGGCGGTGGGAGTGAGGGAAAAGTGGTTGATGGGCATTGAGGAGGGCACCTGTTGGGATGAGCACTGGGTGTTGTATGGAAACCAATTTGACAATAAATTTCATAGTACAAAAAAGAAGTCAATGATAAAAGGAGTGAAAAATACTTGCAACATAAACATAAAACAAAATAGAAGAACTTGCATCTAAGCATGTGTTGATTATGTTTCTTAACACTCATAATAAATCTATGAAAATCAAAAAAACCCAAAAAATCCAGATTTTAAGAACAGATAAATATCAGTGGAAACAACAAAACCTATGTTATGTTTCTTTCTCTGACAGAATAAGCTAAAAAAAAAAGATTATTTTTAGAAGATTGTATAAAAAGTTCTTTAATGAATCTATGTGTAGCACGAAAAGGCCCAGTATACCAGCTATCATTCATTAGTCAGCAAAACCACAACTTTCTGGATACTACAAACTTTAAAGATATAAAATGTATTTGAGGGAAATGCTTAAATAATTGATAAGCTCCATGAGAATCATATCAGAAAAACACAATAATTATGTAGCTAATTTTTGTACATAATTTCACCAGATCAAATTCTAAGTGTCTCACATATAATACATACTTTGGGGTGCCTGGTGGCTCAGTCAGTTAAGTGTCAGACTTCGGCTCAGGTCACGATCTTGCACTCTGAGTTCAAGCCCTGAGTTTGGCTCTCTGCTGACACTTGGAGCCTGGATCCTGCTTGGGATTCTGTGTTTCCCTCTCTCTCTCTCTCTCTCTCTCTCTCTGCCCCTCCCCGATCACACTTTCTCTCTGAAGAAAGAAAGAAAGAGAGAAAGAAAGAAAGAAAGAAAGAAAGAAAGAAACAAACAAACAAACAAACAAACATTATTTTTTTTAAGTAATGTGCACTTCATTTCTTACAAGAATTGTATGGCCACTTCCAGGTAAGATGGAGTAAGAGGATCCAAACTCACCCTGTCCCATGAATAGAATTATATTAACACACACATCTGAGTCAATAACCCAGAAAATGACCCAAAGACTGGAAAAGCACTCTCCACAGCTAAAGAGAAGAGGTCACACTGAAAAGGGTAGGAAGGGCAGAGACATGCTCAAAGCCAAACTGACCCCTGGGACTATCTGAGGTGGGAAGGGACTGGGCATGGATGGAAAGGGGAAAGGAGCAGGACCCCCAGGCAGGGGAACCAAGGCAGGAAGAAAAATCCCCTCAACATTTGGCTTTGAAAACCACAGGGGCCTGACAATGAGTGAGGAGTAACAACTAGAAATTTAAAAATCAGCCACCAAGACTTGGGAGAGCTGGGAGGGCAGAGTCCCCACCCTTAAAGACAAAGCACGACAAACATCCCCGCTGAGAAGAAGTAGTTGGAAAAACGCCTGGAGTATACAGGAAGATTTATTTACTAATCTCAGAGCCTGAGCTAGAGGGGCAAGGATCTTTGGGAGACCTCTACAAGAACACAAGGGAGGGCACAAACCCTTTTACTCCCCTGCCCCCAATACAGATACACAGGATACCTGCCAGAACCAGCACACTGCAGCATTCTCCACCTAGCTTTCTAAGAGCATCCTATCTCTTCTGCATCCTACCTATCTACTTCTGTGGATCCACCCCCTACAACCCAGCTGGTCTGACAGGAATTTTCCCTGATGGCTGCAAGTCCCCTCCTGCAGTAAACCAGCAAAGACCTTATTGGCAAGGCACTCCTCACTGCAGAGTTCTCTTGTGGACCAGCCCCCACCAGCCAGTAGCACAAGTTTTCTAAAGCTGTTCCAGTTGCCCTCCTGCAGCCAACTGGGGAAAACCTTGCTAATACCATATACCCTGCCCCTATGTTCTATAGACATGCCCTTCCCAAAATACCCTTGTCTGGAGCCCATCCAAAGTGGTGTCACAAGCCTGGAAATGTATAAGCAGATCCAACAGAGGTCAGTAATACCCCAAAGTGACTCTTGACCCAGGGAGTGGGGAAGTTTACCACAAACACCAATCCAACTGTGGCCCCAGCAGTGGGCTGAGGCAGACATCTGGTCTGACTGCAGACCCTGCCCACCAATGAAAGCTTCTCAGGGGAAAACACAGGGAGAGCACCCTACAGTTTTGTGATAGTGTGTCTCTGGAAATACCTGGTCTAAATCAACTAAAGCACAAGGTGGCGTCAGATTATCCTATTAACAACACAGGGACCAAATCCTCTCCACAGCAGTCAAAAAGAGCCATTGCAAACAACTGGACTGAAGGCAAACATGTATCAGACAATATAGTATGGAGTAACAAAACATACATAGGAGACATGCCTAGGTGACAGGTACTGGTGAATAGGAAAATAGTACTACACAGCACTACAGGATCATTTCCTCATATGGCCACTACTATAAAGAGCAGGAGATATAGCTGATATTAATAACATAGAGAAACAGATGCAGAGAATTAGAAAAAATGAGGAGAAAGAGGATAATGTCCCAAATGAAAGAACAGTAAGTACAAAATCACAGCAAGAGAGGGAAATAAAATGGAGATAAGTCATATGCCTGTTAAGAGAATTTAAAGTAATGGTCATAAAGATACTCAATGAACTTGAGAAAAGAGTGGAGGAGCACAGTGACACTGTCAATATAGAGACAGAAAATATAAAGAACCTATCAGAAATAAAGAACTCAATAACTGAAATTAAAAATACACTAGATGCAGTAAATAGTAGCCTAGAGGAAGCAGAAAAATGGATCGGTGACCTGAAGGACATAGTAATGGAAGGAAATCAAGATGAATAGGAAAAAAAATACTAATAATAAATGAATACAGGGGCACCTGGGTGGCTCAGTCAATTGAGCATTCGCCTCTCAGTTTTGGCTCAGGTCATGATCTTATGGTCCATGGGTTCAAGCCCTATGTGGGGCTCTGAGCTCACAGTGCAGATCCTACTTGGAATTCTCTCCCCGTCTCACTCTGTGCCCTTCCACCACTGGTATACTCTGTCTCTCTCAAAATAAATAAATAAAAATAAAACTTAAAAAAAAATGAGAGCAGATTTAAAGAACTCAGTGAAACCATTTAATGTAATAATAGTTGCAAAACTTCCTGATCTGGTGAGGGAAACAGAAATCCATTTCCAGGAGGCACAGAGAGCCCCCAACAAAATTTATCCACAGTGGTCCACACCAAGACACATTGTAATTAAAAGATCAAAAAGTAGTGATAAAAAGAAAATTTTTTTTTATTTTTTTTAAATTTTTTTTCCCAACGTTTATTTATTTTTGGGACAGAGAGAGACAGAGCATGAACGGGGGAGGGGCAGAGAGAGAGGGAGACACAGAATCGGAAATAGGCTCCAGGCTCTGAGCCATCAGCCCAGAGCCTGACGCGGGGCTCGAACTCACGGACCGCGAGATCGTGACCTGGCTGAAGTTGGACGCTTAACCGACTGCGCCACCCAGGCGCCCCAAAAAGAAAATTTTAAAAGCAGCAAGAGAAAGAAAACGATTACATACAATGGAAATCCCATAAGGTTTTCAGCTGATTTTTCAGCAGGAATTTTGCAGGCCAAAAAGGAGTAGCATGATATATTCAAAGTTCTGGGGAGGAAAAAAAAAACCTCCTGCAACTAAGAATACTCTATTCAGCAAGGCTATCATTCACAATAGACGGAAAGGTGAAGAATTTCCCAGACAAACAAGGTTAAAGGAACTCATGACTACTAAAAAAGCCCTTCAAGGAATCTTAAAGGGGACAATGAGTAGAAAGAAAAAAACATAAGTAGAAGTAAGAAAAGCAGGAAGGAAAAAGCAGCAAAATTAAGTATATCTATAAAAAATCAGGCAAGAGACTCATAAAATAAAAGGATGTAAAGTATGACACCACATACCTAAAACATGGCAGGGGAGAAAAAAAGAACGGGTTCAAACTTAAGTGACTATCAACTTAATATACACTGCTATATGCATAAGATGTTATATATAAACCTAATGGTAACAATAAATCAAAAACTGGTCATAGGTATGCAAAAAAATAAAGAGATAGGAATTCAAGCATATCACTAAACAAACCCAGCAAACCATGAGAGAACCGAGCAAGAGAAGAAAGGAACAGAGAGGAACTAGAAAAACAACCATAAAACAAGTAACAAAATGGTAGTAAAGTACAAACTTACCAATAAAAACTTTAAATGTAAATGTACTAAATGCTCTAATTAAAAGATCTAGGGTGCGGTGCCTGAGTGACTCAGTAGGTTAAGCATCCAACTCTTAATTTAAACTCTGGTCATGATCTCAGGGTTCATGGGATCAAGCCCCACATTGAGCTCTGCACTGACAGTGCAAAGCCTGCTTGGGATTCCCTCTCTCTCTCTCTCTCTCTGCCCCCTCCCCTGCTTGTGTACTCTCTCTCTCAAAATAAATAAATAAACATTAAAAAAAAGACCTAGGATGATGGAATGGATACAAAAACAAGACTCATCTATATGCCGCCTACAAGAGACTCATTTCAGATGTAAAAAACATGCAGACTGAAAGTGAAGAGTTGATAAACATTTATCATGCAAATGGATGTGAAAGAAAGCTAGGGTAGCAATATTTATATAGGACAAAATGAACTTTAAAACAAAGACTGTAACAAGAGACAAACAAGGACACTATATAATCATAAGGGGCATAATCCAACAAGAAAATATCACAATTGTAAATATTTATGCACCCAACATGTAAACACCCCAATACATAAAGCCACTAATAACAAACAGAAAGAAAATAACTCAAAGTAATACAATAATGGAGGGGACTTTAACACCCCATTTACATCAATGGATAAAATATCCAAACAGAAAATTAACAAGGGAACAGTGGCTTTGAGTGAAACAGTGTACCAGATGGATCTAACAGACATATCCAGAACATTTCATGCCAAAATAGCAGAATACACATTCTTTTCTAGTGCACATTGAAAATTCTCCAGAATAGATTATATATTAGTCCACAAAACAAGTCTCAACAAATTCAAAAAGACTAAAGCCATACCATGCACCTTTTCTCCACAATGCTATAAAACTAAAAATTGATCACAAGAGAAAAATCTGGAAAGAACACAAATACATAGAGGTTAAATAAAATGCTACTAAACAATGAATGGGTCAACCAAGAAATCAAAGAGGAAATAAAAAACACACGGAAATAAATGAAATGAAAACACAAAAGTCCAACATCTTTGGAATGCAGCAGAAGCTGTTATGAATGTTCAATTTTTAGCAACAGAGGTCTACCTCAAGAAGCAAGAGAAATCTGAAATAAATAACTTAATCTCATATCAAAAGGAGCTAGAACAAAAACAACAAACAAAATGCAAATCTAATAGAAAGATTTAATAAAAATTAGACCAGAAATAAATGAAACAGAAACTAAAATACAATAAAGCAGATCCATGAAACTAGAAGCTGGTTCTTTGAAAAGATCAACAAAATTGATAAACTTTCAGCCAGTTTCACAAAAGAGAGAGTGAGAATGAGAGAGAGAGAGAGAGAGAGGAGAGAGAACTCCAATAAACAAAATAAAAAATGAAAGAGAAATAACAATTGACACCACAGAAATACAAAAGATTACAAAATAATATTATGAAAGTTATATGCCAACAAATTTGGCCCCTAGAAGAAATGGATAAGTTTCTAGAAACATAATAACCTCCCAAAACTTAGCAAGGGAGAAACAGAATATTAGAACAGACCAACTTCCAGCAATGGAATTGAAACAGTAATCAAAAAACTCCCAACACACAAAAGTCTAGCACCAGAAGCTTCACAGGTTAATTCTACCAAACATTTAAAGCTTTAATACCTATTCTTCTCAAACTATTTTAAGAAATAGAAGAGGAAAGAAAGCTTTCAAGTTCATTCTGAGGCCAACATTACCCTTCTACCAAAATCAGAAAATATACTACAAAAAGAGAGAGAGAGAGAATTAAAAACCAATATCTATGATGAACACAAATGCAAAAACCATCAATAAAATATTAGCAAACCAAATCCAACAATATATTAAAAAAATCATTCAGCATGATCAAGTAAGATTTATTCCAGAGATGCAAAGGTAGATCCATATTGCAATCAATGTGATACATCACATTAAAAAAGGAAAGGATAAAAATCATATGATCATTTCAATAGTTATTGAAAAAGTATTTGACAAGGTACAACATCCAATAATGATAAAAAACACCTCTCAATATAGTAGGTTGTGAGGAAACAGAACATTCCTCAACATAATAAAGGCCATATATGAAAAACCCACAGTGAATATCATAGTCAATGAGGAAAACAGAGCTTTTCCCCTAACATGAGAAACAAGACAAGGATGTCCACTCTTACCTCTTTTATTCAATATAGTACTGGAAGTCCTAGCCATAGTAGTAGACAAGAAAAAGAAATAAAAAGCATCCAAATTGGCAAGGAAGGAGTAAAACTTTCACTATCTGCAGATGGCATGATATTATATACACAAAACCCAAGACTCCATCAAAAAAACTACTAGACTTGATAACTGAATTCAGCAAAGTTTCAGGATAGAAAATCAATATACAGAAATTAACTGTATTTCTAGACATTATAACGAAGTAGCAGAAAGAGTATTTAAGAAAACAATCCCATTTACAATTACACAAAAATAATAGAATATCTAGGAATAAACTTAACCAAGGAAGTGAGACACCTGTACTTTCAAAACAATATAGGATTGATGAAAGAAACTGAAGAACACAAAGAAATAGCAAGATATTCCATGCTCATGGTTTGGCAGAAAAATTATTGTTAAAATGTCCATAATACCAAAAGCAATCTACACATTCAATGCAATCCCTATCAAAATACCAAAAACAGTTTTCAGAGAACTAGAATAAAAAATCTTAAAATTTGTATGCAACCACAAAAGACTCCAAACAGCCAAAGCAATCTTGAACAAGAAAAACAAAACTGGAAGTATCACAATCCCAGATTTCAAGATACACTACAAAGCTATAGTAGTCAAAACAGCATGGTCCTAGCACAAAAATAGAACAGATCAGTGGAACAGAATAGAGAGATCAGAAATAAACCCATGATTTTATGGTCCATCAATCTATGACAAAGGAGGCAAAAATATGCAACAGGAAAAAGTGTTACAGTGTTGAGAAAATTGGACAGCTACACGTGAAAGAATGAAACTGAAATGCTTTCTCACATAATACACAAAAATAAGCTGAAAATGGATTATATGCCTAAATATGAGACATAAAACCATAAAAGTTTTAGAAGAAACCACAGATAGTAATTTCTCTAATATTGGCTGTAGGTGAATTTTTCTAGATGTCTCCTCAGGCAAGGGAAAGTAAAACAAAAACAAACTATTGGGACTCCATCAAGATAAAAAGCTTCTGCACAGAGAGGGAAACAATCAATAAAACCAAAAGGCAACCTTTGAATGGAAGATTTTGCAAATGACATATCTGATAAAGGGTTAGTATCCAAAATATATAAAGAACTTGTCAAAGCCAACACCCAAAAACCAAATAATCCAGTTAAAAACTGAGCAAAAAACATAAATAGACATTTTTCCAAAGACACACAAATAGCTAACAGACACATGGAAAGATGCTCAGTATCACTCATCATCAGGTAAATACAAATCAGAACTACAAGGAGATATCACCTCCCACCTGTCAGAATGGCTACAATTAATAACACAGGAAACAACCAATATCAGTGAGGATGCCAACTATTGGTGGGAATGCAAACTGGCACAGCCACTCTGAAAAACGATATGGAGGTTCCTCAGAAAGTTAAAAATAGAACTACTGTATGACCCATCATCAATTGGACTACTAGGTATTTACCCAAAGGACACAAAAATACTAATTCAAAATGATACTTACACCCCAATGTTTATAGCAGCATTATCAATGACAGCCAAATTATAGGAACAGCCCAAATGTCTATAGACTGATGAATGGATAAAAAAGCGGTAGTATATATACACAATGGAATATACTCAGCCATCAAAGAGAATGAAATCTTTCCATTTGCAATAACATGGATGGAGCTAGAGAGTATTATGCTAAGTGAAATAAGTCAGTCAAAGACAAATACCATATGATTTCACTCATATGTCGAATTTAAGAAATAAAACAAACGAACATGGAAGGAAAAAAAGAAAGAGGCAAACCATAAAACAGACTCTTAACTATAGAGAACAAACTGAGGATTGTTAGAAGGGAGATGGGCAGGGGGATGGGTTAAATGGGTGATGGGCATTAAGGAGGGCAGTTGTGATGAGCACTGAGTGTTGTATAGCGGTGATAAATCACTAAATTTTATACCTGAAACTGATATTACACTATGTTTACTAACTGGAACTTAAATAAAAACCTGATGGGGCACCTGGGTGGCTCACTCGGTTGGGCATCAGACTTCAGCTCAGGTCATGTTCTCACGGTCCGTGAGTTCGAGCCCTGCATCAGGCTCTGTGCTGTCAGTTCAGAGCCTGGAGGCTGCTTCGGATTCTGTGTCTCCCTCTCTCTCTGCCCCTCCCCCACTCACGCTCTATCAAAAAATGAATAAACGTTAAAAAAATTTTAAATAAAAACCTGAAACTAACAAAAAATTTTAAATAAAAATTTGCAACAACATATAAGGACCGAGAGGGTATTATGCTAAGTGAAATGAGTCAGTCAGAGAAATAGAAATACCATATGAGTTCACTCATATGTAGAATTTAAAAAACGAGCAAAGAAAAAAGAGTCAAACCAAAAACTAGACTAACTATAGAGAACAATCTGATGGTTACCAGGGGAAAAGTTAGTGGCAGACAGGTGAAATACATGAAGGGGATAAGGTGTACACTTATCCTGATGTATAGAATTGTTCAATCACTATATTGTACACCTGAAACTAATATCACAATGTATGTTAACTATACTGGGACTAAAATAAACAAATAATATACCAGTATATTTTTTACCACTGTTTAATAAAGCCTGAAATAATAAAGACACTTTTACCACTGTTTAAGAAAGCCTGAAAACATTTAAGTCTGCATGCTAGTATAAAACCCACTGAGAAAAAAACAGGAATAGTCAATGAATCTAGGAATTTTTTACTAATACAATCATAGCAAAATATAATCTTGTAATCTACTAAGAGAATAATTACTTTTGTAGCAGGATTCTTGCACACAGAGTCGTGACACAGAGGCTTTTCTTTCCAGGAAGCAACTTTATTCCTGCCAGCACCACTCAGTTGGGTTCGTACCCAAAGAACTGAGCCCAGAAAGCCACGTGGCATAGTTTTTTATATATATTTTTTACTTCTTTGTCTCCCATATACGGTAACACACAAACATGTAGTCTGATTAAGTGGTCTCATGTTACAAGGTTGTGAGGGATGTTGTCACCTATGCATATAGTCAGTTTGCCTTGAGGGTTTTTTTTTTCTTTCCTTAGGGAGGGGACCCTACCACACTTTCTTATACTGAAAATGGTATACAGTAAAGGAAAAGAAAGAATATAAAACTAACTATAGCCTGTCACAGAATTATCAAAATACTGCATTTTATTTGCACATTAAGTATAAGCATTACAAGACTAAAACTAAGAACGATTGCATGCTATTAGAGAAAGGTCTACATTGATCTATAAGTATAGGTAATATATATGTAAACTTTAAAGATAGACAGTATTTACATAAATATAATAGGAAAATCACCATTAAAATGAATCAATTAGTTACCCCATCAGGAAAAAAAGTTGAATCATTTTAGCAATAACAAAAATAGCACATTTTGCCTGTCATTGTTTTAAGCATTTTTGCATGCATTAAGCCACTAGAGCTCCACAATAATTCATTAGTTGATTCTACTGTTATATCTGCTTTACAGGTTACTTAACTGTGACCAAAAAAGGTAAAATTGTCTGTCCAATTTGAGAAATTAGGAGACAATGAATTTAGGGACGTAAAGTTTTAAGCGACTTTACCCAAAAATCTTCATGACCTCATAAAAGGAAGGTTTATTGCATAAAACAAAGAAAAGCACCCACTTTAAACACCTCAATGATTATTCATTATTGGGCTAAACTAAGGTTGAAAAGTGGCAGTCATTAAAAGATACCATGTCTCATCTAATAAAATAACACATAAGAAAACAGAGAAGCTATATACTAAGGAGAAGTCTGCAGCTAAGAATACACATGACAAGGACAAGCTTAAGAAAAGGAAACTGAAGTCCAAGTGTGCAAAAGGAAGAAAGTAAGCTGCATAGCAGGTGGGAAGCTATTCTAAACAAAGAACAAACCACTTCAATGTGCTGTGTAATTCAGGGAGGCTATTTGTAAATAAAAAAAAGATAGCAGCTAAATCCAGGGCTGCCCTACCTCCATGGCCAAAAACAAGTTCTTGGAACTGGCAGGAAGGTGGTAATAAGAAAGAAGGCTATTACTCTTTTATTAGATATGACTCTGTATCTCAGCCTAGTTCCTCTAAATAGAACTAACAGTTTGAAATGCCTCTTTAATCTGAATTAACCTTGATAGTATGAAAATAACAAAAACCTCAAGGGTATTTAATTCAAGGGCAAAAATCTGCATATTATTGAAGGCCAAAGGGTTACAATTTTTCTGTACAGAGAAAGAAGCAGCACAAGAGAGATAAGAATTCATACATACACCACTGTCAAGAGTCACAGCTCTTCCTCGGCTCCGGGAATATCGCTGGTCTATATTCTACACCAAAAAATAGAAGCTATCCTGACAAAGAGGTGTTCTCCATATCCTGAAAATGTTGAGGCTGACTGAAATTTCCAAAAGAGAGAGGCTTTACTTAGGATGTAGAAAGTTACAGTAAAGATTACTTAATGAGTTCTGGAGTGACAAAAATTTTTAAAACTAAAGAGACACGCTTTTTGCGTAACACTGTGAATCTACTACGTGCTACTGAATTGTCCACTTTAAAATGGTTCATTATATGTTATGTGAATTTCACCTCAGTTTAAAAAACCCAAGGTGGTTAAAAAAACAGTAAGTAGTTATCCTTTCATCCCCTTTAAAATTGCAATGATAAATTAATAGTAAAATACGAGTATGTATGGTTTCATTTAAATGAATATGCTTTATAAAATATATCATCTCCATCAGGAAAATACACAATTACTTTTTATCCTTTTTTTAGAAGTCAGGCCAGTCATTTTTCCCTGCCCAGTATCTTTAATAAGAGGTATTATTCTTTCAAAAATTGAATCTATGAGGTCAAAAGCAGAAAAGAAAATACCCTCTAATGAAAATTGCAGTTCTATTTCTGTTTCTGAGGCACTTTAATCATTCAGTGTGTATTGTTGCTGGACTTAACAATCACCATTTGTGGGCAAAATAGCTCTAATTAGCTCCATGTTAAGCACTGAGCTGACAGGGAAATATTCTCAAAAGGGTTCTAAATTAGCACTAATTTAAATCACCTCTACTATCAAAGGCTTTCTTTAGCATGTCTGAGAAGTTTATATAAGATTTTCTAGTGGACTATTTAAATGAAAATCTTTCATCCTGATAGGGTATGCTAAGGTTAGCAAGCAGGTGCAAATACCAAGTTGGGAAGTTTGTAAAAGTATATTTATACATGAATTTTAATATATATAATATATACTTGGTCAGAACAAATGATAATCTAAAACCATTGAATGGACATGGAGATTCCAAATGTGATGAAAAAAAAAAATAAGTAAATCAACCTGTGCATTCTAGTACTTTCTCAAAGGAAAGTACAATAGCTTTGATTTTAATCCAAGTATCTGACACATCTGTCATATGGTAAACATTTATATACAGATAATTATTTAATTACCAGAAACTAAACAAATTTTACATTAATGACATAACTAAAATATTTTTCTATGAAGAAACTAAAAAATATTGTGTACAGACATCTTTGACATCCATATATATTAACATCTATTTTGCCTCAATAAATTCACACTATTAGTGTTCAAAGGAATAAAACATAATTAAAGTAACATTTAATAACTCAACAGTAGAAAAATGCATATAATGCACTGGACATGTAATCTATGGAGTTCCCATTACATATAAATGAATATTAAAGAAATTGGATGATGCCATTTATATAATTTTAGCTTTTTATACCATGGTTATGTATAATTTATCTTTGAGTATTAACTGTGGTTAAGATGATGATTTCTGTAAAAAATTAAGAAAGCAAGAATATAACCAAATCATTTAAATATTATTCCTCTCGGTGCTCCAGAGTGGCTCAGTCGGTTAAGCATCCCACTTCAGCTCAGGTCGTGATTTTGAGGTTTGCGAGTTCGAGCCCCGCGTCGGGCTGTGTGCTGACAGCTCCAATACTTCCACCCTATACCAACACACCATCATCTTTATCCTATAACTTTGCAATAATCCTCTTAGTGTGTCCCTTCTTCCTGGTTGCTCCTCTTTCATTTATTCTTAATGTAGTAGCTAGTGTAATCTTAAAATTTAAGGCAGATCATATCATTCCTATGCTCGTAATTACCTACTGTCTTCTCACCTCATTTCAAGCTGGAGTTATTACAGTGAACTTGCAAACTACACAACAGATTTGGTTCTATGCTATTTCCTGTTTTAGTGACTTCATCTTCTGTTTTACTCCCCCTTACTCAGTTTACTGGTACCAAAGAGTACGCAAGTTTGACAGCTTTTTGCACGAACAATTAGAAGGACTGATTTGATTTGTCAGGTTTTAAGTGGAAGAATAATGCTATCCACATGCACAGAATTTAAGGAATTCTGTTTTTCATTTGTTAAATTTAAGAAACTCTAGAACTACATGTGGAAATATTGAGTTTGCATTTAGATTTATGATTCTGGAATTCAGTGGAGATATGGCTGCTCAAATATATATAGATGTGATGTACACAGACCTCTTAAAATAGCTTTCTAACTAAAATGTGACTGCTATATTACTTTTTAAGGGAAGCCATAACAAAGAACTATAGACAGTATGGGTTAAACAACAGAATTTATTTCCTCACTGTTTGGAGGCTGCAAGTCTGAGGTCAAGATGATGGCAAGGTTGAACTCTTCTGAGACCTCTTTCCTTGGCTTATGCATGGCCAAATTCTCCCTGTATTTTCGGTCTTTCCTCTATAACTGTCTGTGTTCAAATTTCTTATTTTTATAATGAAACCAGTCATATTGGATAGGGTCCACCCTAATCACTTCATTTAACTTAATTATTTCTTTACAGACCCTTTGTCTAAATATAGTCACATTCTGAGGTACTAGACATTAAGACAAATAAATGAATTTTAAGGAGACACAGTTCATCCCATAACAGGTTCTCACCACTTAATCTGTTTCCTGGGAGAACCAAAAAGATATTCCCTTCCTTAACATAATAAAGTGTGTAAAGTGTGGCATAATACAGTATCTTTGAGAAGTTAGTTTCTAATTATGTACTGTAAGTTTAAAATAACACTCAGAGATATTATATTTAACTGGTATCCCAAATATCAATGAGAGTGATGGGATTCTAGAACGTCATAGTCCAGATACCAGCACATAAATGTCAAAGGAAGATAAATATTTCCATAATGGCCAAGGCAGGAGTGGCATTGAACATGCTTTATTCTGAAGGTATCTATTAGAAAACAGCATTCTAATAAGGGGTAAGATAGGGATAAGACAGAGATAAGACAGAAGGTCAGAAAAACTAGTGAGCAGAAGGCTGATCCAAGCTTTCATGGTAATAAATACTACTGCTTCACAAGGCTTCCAAACCTAAGTCATTTTCCATTGCTTGAAGTGTGGAAAGGTCTTCTTAAGGATCTAAATCATCAATTTTAAGATATAAAATATCGTAAGTCATGAAATAAAATACGATGCCTCCAATTCTTCTCCAAAAGGGGCTTTTGTAATTTGTTAATGCAACTGTGTACCAGAAAAAAATGACAATCACTAGAACGTTTGGATTATTTTTATATATAATATTTGAGCTGACTAGAAACTAAATTACTTGAAATGCAAAAATAATTTTTTGGATTGACATATGAACATCAAGTAATAAGTGGTTTTGGACTGAGATTATCATATAGGGTGTCTAATGTATTCTTGCACAATATATTTTCCAATTCTTGAGTGTCTATATGAAATAGATACATTAAACAAATGAAAGAAGCCTCGCATTGGTTCTCACATTGGATCTTTGTGCTAGAAGGACCTGGAAGGAAGCCCCTAAAACTACCAATCCTCTGGCCAAGATAGTATACACAAAGCATTCTAGATATATTTACAGATATATTTACAGAGAAAACATAAAAAGATTTTAAAGATGCAGAGAGACATGTATCCACTGTTGTTCCTTTTAATCTACTAACTGAATTTCTATGGAAAACAGAAGAGTACCATAACATTAATCACTGGATAGCCCAAAATACTGTTGTACCAGATGTTGTATTTTGTATGGAGCAGATCAGTACAGCCTCTGATATTTTGCATGTAGATTTTAGTTTGGTGAATTTTTTTTCTTAATCCTCTTTAACAAGAAAGATTATATATATTGTTATATATATTCATTGTATTACATGTGTATACAATGTATTTCACTACTGTATGTATGTATACATACTATATGTATATATATGCATATATATGTATATTATATATAATATTCATATATATTTTTTTAAGGGAATTCAGTAGTGCACCTTCAGTGTCCTGGCTGCAGGGCTCTGTTTGTTCTTCTGTTCCTGGACATAATACTTTCTGTATTATGTAGGGTCCTTAATCATACCAATACTCTGTGTTAATGATATTATGCTATTTTTGATCAGATGAGTAGGAAGTGGCAAAACCCTAAATTCTCTAGTAAACAACACATTTGCTAGAGTGTCAAGATGATGTCTAAAAAGTTGAAAATGTTTGAAATCAGTGAAGTTTTATAGGTACAGAATTTTGGATTATCTTAGACGTCCTCTTTAATATAAAGCTCTTTCTATTCTCAAGAAACTGACTTCTACCACTGAGAAACAAATACTTAATGCGCTTCTTTGGATTTTAAGACAGTATAAACCATACATGAGTCTACTATTCTCACCTAAACTATTAAATATGTGACAAGATATTCTGTTAGTTCATAATGTGATCTAGAGCAAAAGAGTTCTCTGTAGTAAAAACAGGCTATGGAACATGCTGCTTAACTTTAGGACCATGGAACCAACAGAACTAAAGTGACATAGATGTGTTTTGCTGACATGCACACTGTGAGGCTTTTGTGTTAAGCTCAGTAGGAGAGCAGGCTCTCAGGTTCCTAGAGTGCTACAGCAAGACCATACCCTCTGTGGCAAAAAAAAAAAAAAAAAAAAAAAGGTCCTTTTTAAAAACAGCTCCTATGACACTGGGGCTTGGTAGAGATTGTATATTTTATCATTGGGCATGTATTGACTAAGTAACTACAACTTCATATTGTGACACTGTTAATTGAACCACAGATTGATAATTTTAGGCAAGCATGGTGGAGGTCCTCCATAGCATGGAAGTGGTCCATTTGAAACTGGCCTTAAGTAGATGTCAAAAAATAAGGGTCAGATATCCAGCTTAACTCATTACTTTTGTAAGATCTGCCCTTCAACTCTCATCTACTGCTTTGTGGCATATTTCCTATAACCCACAGAGGGGGAGGAAAAGACTTGGGCCTAGTTCACATACAGAACATTAAATACAATGACGGAAGCCCAAAATGGATTGCCATTGCATTCCATTCCATTCAGGATAAACTCTGAAGAAATGTGGTAAAGAAAACTTTTCTCAGTGGGCAGAGGTATAAGCGATGTATTTCACTGCATCACTCAAATTGCAGGGAGAAGTGGCCTAGTGCATGTTTTACATTGATATCTCACTAGAGAGGAAAATAACAGCCCCAATAGCATGGGATGTGAATAGTACAATCCTGGAGTATTAGAAAAAAGACACTTGGGAAAAGATGAAAAAGAACCAATAAGAACAGATAAAAACTTATGATCTTTGTGCCTCATGTTAATATCCACCAAACAACATCATGTAAGCAATGCTATCAGGTGAACATCATCACTGACCTAGTGAAGTCAGCCAGCCTCTCACTCCTATATCCCTAATGTTTGCAAACAGGCAAATGAAGAGATCGGTCATAATAACAGGAGTGGTGGCAGTGTATTGTCTTAACATGGGCTCAATTTTACTCTGGATTATTTAACTGTGTCACTACTCGAATGGTGAGTCTATCAGTAGTGCTTTTCGTGAGTCCTAACTGTGGCACTATTTTATAGGAAAATAACTCACAAAGCCTTCCAAAGCAATATAATCTGAGCACATACAAAATTCCTTATTCAGATTAAGAGGCCCATTTTACCATAAAGGATAAGCAACAGTGGGATCACAGTTACATGGTTCACTGATCTTACCATATATCACATTACTGATAAGGAACAGGCCTATAAAAACATAGGCCTGTATAATGGCTCACTAAAGAAAAATACTTTGTGGTGCCTGGGTGACTCAGTCAGTTAAGCATCCGACTTCAGCTCAGGTCACAGTCTCAAGGTCCGTGAGTTCAAGCCCCGCGTCAGGCTCTGTGCTGACAGCTCGGAGCCTGGAGCCTGCTTTGGATTCTCTGTCTCCCTCTCTCTCTGCCCCTCCCCTGCTCATGCTCTGTCTCTCTCTGTCTCAAAAATAAATAAAAACATTAAAAAAAATTAGGGAGAAAATACTTTGAAAGATTCAGCTGCTACCCTAAAACCTGCAATGTATGTCCTGATCTATTGGTCAAAATATGATGTTGAGTCTCAAATGCCATAATATATGGGGTCTGGAAATCAGACCTACTTATGAAAATCTGCTTCCCGTCCTAGAAACTAAGGACCTTGGTAGGTTATATTTACTGGTCTTTTGAGGAATGCAGGGCATTTCTGCTCCTGGAAAGAGTTACAACTTTCTGATGTGGAGGTGAAGCTGTGATGTTCACAGGGCAACTTTGGATTCCTCATGCCACTGGCTGTGTCAGTGTGCTGGCACAAAATTGACTCTGATTTTCATAAAAAGCTGGAATAATTACTAAATAATGGATAGGGTGAGAGGGTATATGACGCTAAAGGGATTCAGGGGGGTGTGTCTTGGTACTTTTATGTTAACTTCTAATTATGAATAATGAATTATAGCATTCATTGCCTAAGAACAGTATAGCTTCAAAGGCTCAGTGCCCACAGGCAAGCAAACAAAACCATCTGAAATGCCACCTAAGTGTAAGGAAACTCTAAATTTATGGTCAAGTAGATAACTGATGAATACCAATTACAGGCTTAGGATTACCTTCAGCAACTGGCCATTGCTTGGGTTGATATCTCATTGTAACTATTTTTAAGATATTGTAATTGGCCACCGTCTTGAAAGTTTGGATTTTAATTTATCCCACCATGGCATATGTGTATGCATGTTATTCTCAACACTCAAAATCTCTAAGAGTATTGACAAGAATTGCACTAAGTGTGTATATTTCTTTGGGTAGTATAGACAATTGAACAATATTTGTTCTTCCAATCCATGAGCATGGAATGCTTTTCCATTTCAACATACATTAAAAAAAATCATTCACCATGATCAAGTCAGATTTATCTCATGGGTTGCCAATGTTGTTCAATATTTGCAAATCAATCAACATAATGCAACACATTAATAGAAAAAAAAGAATAAGAATCTATCATCTCAATAGATGCATAGAAAGCATTTGACAAAGTACAACATTCATTCATGATAAAAACCCTCAACAAATTAGGTTTATAGGGAATGCACCTCAACATCATAAAGACCATGTATGAAAAAAACAGAGCTAATATCATCCTCAATGGGCAAAAACTGAGAGCTTTTCCTTTATGATCAAGAACAAGAGAGATGTACACTCTTACCACTTTTATTTAACATAGTACTGAAAGTCCCAGCCACAGCAATCAGACACCAAAAATAAATAAAAGTCATCCAGATTGGCAAGGAAGAAGCAAAACTTTCACTGTTTGCAGATTACATACTACTCAATGGAGAAAACCTGAAAGACTCCATCAAAAACCCACTAGAACTGATGACTGAATTCAGTAAAGTCACAGGATACGAAATAAATGTACAGATATCTGTTGCATTTCTATACACCAGTAATGAAGCAGCAGAAATACAAATTAAAGGATCAATCCCATTTACAACTGAATCAAAAACAATAAGGTATCTAGGAAACTTAGGTTACGTGATCCAAAGATGTGAAAGACCTGTACTCTGAAAACTGTAAAACACTGATGACAAAAATTGAAGATGACATAAAGAAAAAGCAGGGCAGGGGTGCCTGGGTGGCTCATTCAGTTAAGTGTCCAACTTTTGCTTTTAGCTCAGGTCATGATCCCAGGGTTGAGGGATTGAGCCCCGACATTGGGCACCATGATGAACATGGAGCCTTGTTACAATTCTCTCCCTCTGCCTCTCTCCTTCACTTGTACACACTCTCTCTGTCTCTGTCTCTCTCTCTCTCTCAAAAAAAAAAAAAAAAGAATTAAAAATTAAAAGAAATTATCTTAAAAAGGTTATAAAATGTTTATCTAGCTATTCAGAATTCTAGGCATGTAATTTTCCTTGATAGTTCACTAGTGATCTCTACTAGCTCATAACATATTTCAATTCATATCTGGTAAAGAGGAGCGGAGGTTTAAGCTTTTCATCTGAAATTAAGACAAATCTTCCAGTTTAAAAAGAAACACAGTCTTTCTTACGTAGTTTATCAGTTATTTCAGGATTTAAATTCAGTCAATTCAAAATTAACCTCCTTTAAGAGGCAGTCATCCCTTTAATCTCTTTTGCCTTCCCATGGAGTGCGTGAGCAGAAGCAAAATTATATACCACCAGGAGGAAGAGCATTGGTATCATCTTTGCTGACTCCAGAGAGAAGCTTCACCCAAGTTGTTATTTGGGTGTTGTCCTCTGCACACTAGCAGCATCTGTTGGATTGATCACCCCCACAGACCCTTCCAGTTCATGGTGCCATTGACTGCTTGTCTTCATGGTCTAGAAAAAATCATTTACATTCTGTACCATCTTTGTTCTCTTCCTAGAGCTGTTCCCATCTGCCAGCTATCATTGCCTTTTCTAGCCTCTGATCAATAAGAAACAAATAAGACTATGGAAGTAATAACATAAGGCTTATTTTTACCTAAGTACACCTTCACACCTTTTTTTTATCTTCAACAGTGACAGCCTGATACTGGTGAATGACAATCTGAACAATGTTTTGTTCCTGGAGTTCTACATAAAAGAAGATCTTTGGTCCTCTCTGACTTTTATCAAACCTATTAAAAGACTTTCTTCCTTTCTATTGTTCAACTTCCAAACCTATGGTTTCAACACATGAAGGATAAGGACCAAAATTCCATTGAGTATACTAATTTATAATTTTCTTTAAATTTAATATTTATCATTCTAAAAAAGAGAACAATGCAATTCATGTTTGAGTAAATGGCTATTTTGTCAAATCCTGTGTTCTTCCTATAAAATATAATATTTTAAGTCAGAAAAATCTAAAATTTTCCCAGTTATTTCTCTACATTTACCAATCTCTTCCTTAGGTAATTTTTTTTGAGTTTTACAATATGCCAAGTTTTTAACTAATGATTAAGGATACAAAAATAGTAACACAATATTATGCCAAAGACTTTAAAATTTAGTGGGATAAAATGCAATTTAGCTTTCTCTATGGTCAATGATACTTAGAAATAAAATAAAATATGCATTTCTGTAGGCAAATGATACTGCTTTAAGTTATCTTAAATGACTATGCAGGCGCTTTGGTGGCTAAACCAGTTAAGCCTCCAACTTCAGGTCAAGTCATGATCTCACGGTTCATGGGATTGAGCCTCACATTGGACTCTGTGCTGACAGCTCAAAGCGTGGAGCCTGCTTCAGATTCTGTGTGTGTGTGTGTGTCTCTCTCTGTCCCTCTTCCCCTTGTGCTCTCTCAGTCTCTCAAAAATAAATAATTGTTAAAAAAAAATTTTTTTAAAAAGTTACCCTAAGTGACTATAATACATTTCATATCATTTCCCTAAAATAAAATGATACATAAATATATCAGAGGCAAAATCTTAGCTTTGTGTTTATTCAAAATAAAAGCACGACCTATTTTAGCAAGAATGTTAGAGTTTCAAATAGAAATGTCAATGTATTCAAATATATTCAGTTATTTTCCAATTGCACCATATTTATCTTTATCAATACACAGATTATTTGAAATAATAGAATTCCTCAAGTTAGGTAATTGGTTTGATTCAATTTGCCACTATATAAATCAATCCTGGTTAAATTTTATATTCTACTTTTACATAACTCAGCTCAAAATTTGTATGACATGGAACACAGACAGAACTTGGAGTTTTATGTCCTAAACTTGATATATTTAATATGTTTGAGAAATAGTCGCTGTACCAGATAAGAACAGGAAATAAACATTTTCACCAGACAGTCTCATTTGACTTTTTTCTTTTTTTATGTGCTGACAGGGTTTTTTATGGTTTGTCATATTTTGTTAGCCTCAGACATGCAATTATACTTCCTCTTCTTTATCATTATTATCATTTATAGTTTTAGTTGCTGCTGTGTGAATCTCACCAGCTTGCTGTATTTGAGAGCATTAATTTAGAATATTTTATTTATTTTCTTCAAGAAAGCCGTTATTTTTAAATTTAGAAGAGCATGCCAATTTAACAGATAAATAATTAATGCAATTTTTGTAGACTAAATTACTTTTAAGTTTTCAACTAAAATCCAAGAGAAAAATCCCAAGTGTATATTAACTGAGTGCCTATAATTTGGAGTTCAATAGAAAATCATCATTTCCCTTTTCCTCTATAAACTGACTTAAAGTTATTATTGCTATGATTTTTTTGAAGTTGCCAATCACCTACTTGTTCCCAGTTTGGCAAAAAACATTTTTTAAACTAATTTGCTTTGTTTTCCTTAATTTTTGTATTGTACCCATTTTAAAAGTTCCACACCATTTATTATTTGTTAATTCCGGACAAAGCATATTTACTTCCTTTTATGGTATGAATGGGGTTTTAAAAATAGAAACTTCAAATATTTAAAAATTGAAAATTTGCATTCTTTAAGACTACTTCTAGTAGTCTCCACTAGAAATAACTTTTCATTCATTCAGAACAATTTCATTGACCATTTGCAACTTATGTATGTACTCTATGGGCATTAAGTTTATTTCAGGGGTGCTTGTGCGGCTCAGTCGGTTAAGCATCTGCCTTTGGCTCAGGGTTCTTGGGTTTGAACCCTTCATCGGGCTCTGTGCTGTCAGTGCAGAACCTGCTTAAAACCCTCTGTCCCCTTCTCTCTGCCCCTCCCCAACACATGCTGTTTCTCTCAAAAAATAAATAAACATGAAAAAAATTTTAATGTTTATTTCAGGTTAATTTTCCACTGGTTGTTACTTTAAGTTACCTGGCTTATTGCAATGTGCCCATACTAATTTTATCTTTCCAAATAAATTAAATTATATAGGTAAAGTCTTTGGGAGCTGAGGAAAAGAATAGAATATAACCCTCCTTATAAGCTCATAAAGTGACTCTCTTTACACAAATATACAGGGCAAATTTGATTAGAAAAGAAAATTTAATTCCCAATATTCAGTCCAGCATATTAAAATTAGAAATTTCTCAGATTGGAAAAAACACATGCAGCCTTCTGGTGAAGATGTGTGAATGGATGGATGGATGGATGGATGGATGGATAAATAGGTCGTAGATAGACAGATAGATAAGATAGGAAAATAATGTGTGGAATCTGTAGGCATACTAGTAGAGGTTAAATAATTCTATCTAAGGTATGTTTTCTATTTATTTAGGTGGAATCGAGTACTTTATTCAAATATACATTTTTTTAATTAATGAGAAGATATAAAAACTTTTATGGAATATAATAAGCTCATTTTTCCAGAGAGATCATATTTTGATTCGTTATCAGTATATTCTTCCACGTACAACAACAAAACTATTTGCCAGAAATCATCAATCTTTGCTTCTGCAATCTCTGAATGTGTTTTGAAGAAAAAAAATGATACTTTGCACATGGTTTGAATTATCATAGTTTTTAGTGTAAGATTAAATGCTTGTGAATAATATAATTTGCAGCATATTGTACATTTGCTTTTATATAAAAATATTAATAATAGTTACATTACTAATTTAAGTGTATATGGTGAATCCCAAATAATACCCATATTACATATAACTTTTTTAACATCAGCAACTTATTAGTTTTTTACTTCAATGAACTAATATTTTAATTCTACTTGCTCACAACATTTTATAACAGCATATTATTTTATGTTTTATCATTATTTTCTTCATACATTTATACACATCTGGTTAAAATTATTAGTTACACATTATAAAATGTTAATCACAAATTAAAGTGAAATGAAATTAAATTAATTTTCATAATCTGTAGGTCTCTATATCAGTATCAACATCTATATGAAGCTGTGTAATTACTACTGCAAACTGCCATCATCTAGTTCTGCCATGACTGTCCTTCAATTGTCTTGCTTGGATATTCCTTCATAAAAGATTTTTCATTTAGAGGGTATTATGCTCAGCGAAATAAGTCAGTCAAAAAAGACAAATATATGATTTCACTCATCTGTGGACTTTAAGAAATAAAACAGAAGAACATAGGGGAAGAAAAGGGAAAATAAGATAAAAAGAGAGAGGGAGGCAAACCAGAAGAGACTCTTAAATACAAAGAACAAACTGAGAGTTGCTGGAAGGGTGATGGGTCAGGGAGATGGGCTAAATGAGTGATGGGCATTAAGAAGGGCAGTTGTTGGAATGAGCACTGGGTGTTATAAGTAAGTGATGAATCACGAGTTCTACTCCTGAAGCTAAAACTACACTGCATATTAACTAACTTGAATTTAAATACATAAATGTGTGTGTGTGTGTGTGTGTGTGTGTGTGTGTGCGCGCGCGCGCGCATGTGTGTATTGCATTCAGCTGGGAAGATAGCATGGACCTGACAGTCTCCAATTGCAGCACCTTTAGGTCTACCACTGAATCTGAGGCTGAGATCACACATTTCTTACACAGGCCCCAGCCAATGATTGAATCTAACAAGAGCACCAAGACTGGTAATTTTTATCCAGTGCAGCACTCCTTTATTGGCAATATCTATTTTTGAGCTTCTCATCATGGAGGCCAACAATTCGTCAAATCTGCCCAGTGGTCTCAAACTCTACCTTCTCTTCCTATTTCCTCCCATCTTTTGTTTAATGGGTTCTAGATGTGCAGTGCATTCTGAAGGTTTCCCCTGGGCAATCTGGCTTCCTTTCTCTCTTTCTGTCTCAAGCCTTCACTTCAACAACCTTTCTGAACACCTCAGTTTATCTCAGGGCTAGCTACCAGAGATACTGAAAGGATACAAGCTTCTGTATATCCGAGTTTAATTCTAGTCATAACTTTATTTTTTAATCATACTTTAACATGCCTCTTACAATATAATCCTTACAGTTGTTTATTTTGAATTTTGATGCACATGGAAATATAAGTAAAAAACACATTTTTTTTCATTTTTGGTATTTTTTATTATAAATAATTTGAGATTTAGATAAGAGATACAAAGACGGAACAGGTAGTCCCTGTGTACCTCTTACTAAACTCCTACTAATGTTAACACTTTATATAACTATGGCACATTTATAAAAATTAAGAAATAAACAACGGCATGATATTAGTGAAGTACAGACTTTATTAAAATGTCAAATGTTTGATAAAACTTTTTTTGCTGATGTAGTTTTTGCTAATGAATTTCCATTCCACCATTAATCTAGGATATCAAGTTGCACTTAGTTACCATTTTGCCTGAGTCTTCTCAAATTTGTGACTGGTTTTTAATTTTTTCTGTTGTTAAATAACCTTAACACTTTTAAAGACTACTGGTCAGTAATTTTATAGAATGACCCTGGCTTGGGGATTTTTCTAATGTTTTTCTCATAATTTTATTAGGCTTAGAGATTGGAGGGGGTAGAAAATATTATAGAAAGGAAGTACTCTTACTGAATCATACCACTGATTACATGACATCAACCTAGCATTAAGGTCCTGTTCCTGTGAATCTGGATCCCTAGGTTAAGGTGGTATCTGCCAGGTTTATCCACTGTAAAGTTTGGTTTCTAGCTTTCTAGAATGCTGGCCTCATAAAATGAGTTGGGCACTATTCCCTCCTCTTATATTTTCTAGAAGACATTTTATAGAATAGGTGTTATTTCTTCTGAAAATATTTGGTAGGTGAAAGTTTTGTTCCCTAGGAGATATCGAGGAAGTAAGTCAAATGAAGTGTGTGCAGTGGCTGCTATTCTCCTTCCCCAGCCTACACCACAGTGAAACTTTCAAAGGTTTTTCTCAGATCTTCCCAGTGAGTAACATCATGAAGATCTTGGAAGGAAAAGCTTGCAGTAAGGTGCAACCCTCCTCCTAGTGTGTAACCTGAAAGGGCTTCTCATCCCTACTGTAGCCTATGCTTGGCCTTCAACAATTTTTTTTTTTTTAATTAGCTGAATTTTCTTTCCTGTTTAAGTGGCACTCAGCAACTTTTGTCCTAAGTAAATCTGGAATCCTGTTTCTCAAGGCAGGCATCTGTCTCTATACCCATTTCAGGTCAGTTGTTGTCCTACTCAGCTCTCTGATAAGTTCAAGAAAAATCATTAATTTGTTATTTTTCAGCTTAGTTCTTGGTATGAGGGTGTAAGCAAAACTTTTTTTAGTTCTCTGTATCTTTTTCTGACCTTCAAAGTCTTCTGGCCTCATTTATGATATTACTATCCTATTTCTTTTATTCCATTGCTTTTCTTTCATCATCTTCAACTGGAAAGATGGCTTAAACATTGAATATTAGATTTCAAAAGAAAGGCAATATGGAAAAGTTATAGTTATATGTCATCAAAGAGCACCTTAAATTATATATTTAGAATATAATTATATTTTGTATAACATTTATACAAAATTGTAAATGTAAGTAAATTATTTATTATTAAAAATAAACCAGGATTATCCAATCTGAAAGGTGAAAATATAAAAATAATCCAATCTCAACAAATGTGTGCTTGTATTTGAATCTGGATTATTTTCTAAGTGAATGAGATAAATTTCTGGATACAGGACTCCGTTATTTTCCTAGTTTTATTTTGGAAAAATATCTATTTTATACTAAGGAATATTTCTTTTGCATGAATAAGTCAATCAATAACATCACTGCATTTTTTCCTGTTTAATTATGACTTCAGGAAAACAACAAAACAATATCTGAACTTATTTTGATAGTTAAGTATTACTACACAGATTACAAATATTAAAGGATTAGGTTTTATATTATTAATATGCTTTATGATATTGATGATTCACTATGATCAGATAATACTTCCTACATAATCCACACATTTAAATGATATCAAGTCATTCAAAAGGAGACCAAGGCACATGTAATTTTTGTGTTTTAAAACTGAGTTTAGGATATATGATAAATGCTGTTTAGGCTTCTAAGTGCACTCATTAAGCTGTTTGTAGACATTTATAATTAATGTGCCATTTTGTCATCATTACCAAGAAGAAAATTGTATTTTGAATGGTAGCAGTTAAATATTTCAGAAATTGGCTCATTACATTATTCTTTGTCACTGAAATGGATTTTAAAATGATGACACTTTGGGAGTTTCTGTACTAAAGGAAGCTTGGAAACTTTAAAAGTAACTTGTTAGAGAAACTTAAGTAGATAATTCTCTCCTTCTTTCCTTTCCTCTCCCCTTCCTCTTCTCCCTTCCTCCTCCCTTTTTCTTTTACTCCCATTCTCTCTCCTATCCTCTTGTCACTTTTCTCTATTTGTTTAAAAGATGGGAATAACCAACTGTATCAATATATTTTTCTTTGTATTTTAGAAGAGAAAGAGAGAGAGAGAGAGAGAGAGAGCACAAGCGGGGTAGAGAAGCAGAGGTGGGGAGAAAGAGAGAATGTTAAGCAGCTTCCACACCCAGTGCAGAACCTGATTCAGAGCTAGATCCCACGACCCTGGGATCACAACCTGAGCCAAAATCAAGAGTCAGACACTCAATCAACTGAGCCACCCAGGCACTCCTCAATGTTTATTTTGAAATTTGACTTCCAACTGTGGTTATTTAAGTGGACTGGTTCATAGGATATATGCCAAGTAGTATTTTTATATTATGTTTCATCTCTTTATTTCCAAACAAGTACAGTACTTAATGTCCTTTAAAATTGACTTTAAAATATGTAAGTTACATAAGGAATACATTTTTTAAAGTTTATTCATACATTCTGAGAGAAAGAGAGAGAAAGAAAGAGATAGCAGAGAAGTGGCAGAGAGGGAGAGAGGATCCCAAGTAGGCTCCATGCTGTCAGAGCAGAGCCTGACATGGGGCTTTATCTCACAAACCGTGAGATAATGACCTAAGCTGAAACCAAGAGTCAGACACTTAACCGACTGAGCCACTCAGGTGCCCCGAAGAATGCATTTTCTTTAATAATAAAAATACTGCAGACAAGGCTGGACATTGTCCTATCCTAACCCCATCCTTAGACATGTTCAGAATTTAGGGGTTTTACTTGAGAACTTTCACACTCCTGTGTGTACCTGTAGGTGTGAACACATATGAGTGTATACCCAGTGCCACATCTGTCTTCAGTGTTCTCTTATAATCATGTAGCTCAACATTCTACCATAGCAATTAGCTCTTTATTTTGTTGAGTCTTGAATTACCTTTATTTTCTGATCTTCCATTTCTATTTTTATTTTCAATTTCAACAATTAAATTTTCAAATTCCACTGATCACTGCTTAATGGACATAGATTCTTCATTTATATCTTTGAGAAACCAAACAGGACAGACTTATTTTAAAGTTCTAAGTATTTCTATTTTTCTTTTGTTTTGTGTGTTTCAGTCACTTTTTGTATTACTTGTATCTCATGTAAGATAGGAACTTATTCAAATGTTTCTTTATACTTGCATATACACTAACATTCTGACTCAATTATCTATATACTGCCTTTGTTAAAGCAGATCCTTGGTAAATTGTTTTGTTTTTAATAGTTATGAAGTAAACTTTGTGTGATCAACCTTTTGTGTGTGTGTGTGTGCGCGTGTGTGAGATCAATCATTTAGCAGTAAATCAGGCCATGCTCAACCCCACCTCGTAGCAGTGAATTCTATACTCATATTTTAAGAATCAGTTTACTGTTAGGTAAGCATTATCCCTTCCAGCAATTTGAATTAATTGTTCCTTTATGATTCATCATAAAATATACTTCAAAGTTGCACAAAAAATAAAATCTCAAAAACTTTGTTCTAAGGCTTATGATTAGGTACATTTAAATGATATAATACAAATAATTTAATACTGTTTCCACGAAATTATTTATTTATTTATTTATTTATTTATTTAGTTTTATGTTTATTTTTGAGAGAGAGAGAGAAGAGGGGAGGGGAGGGGCAGAGAGAGGTGGGGACAGAGGATCCAAAGCAAGCTCTGTGTTGACAGCAGATAGCCCAATGTATGGCTCCAACCCACGAACCAACCGTGAGATCATGACCTGAGCTGAAGTGGGACACTTAACCAACTGAGCCATCCAGACATCCCAATTTTGTTCTTTTTACAGAAAGCTATTACCACAGTTTGAACTAATACTGAACTAAAGGAATAAAGTTAATTTGGAAGAGGTCTAGCTAAGGTGGGAGAGAGAAGTTTTCTGGGGAAATGGCCCAGATTTTGTGTAGATTGGATTAGATATTTCCAGTGTTTTTCCTTCATAGTGTTTTACTTTCTTTCACACAGAATTGATCACACATCAAATAAATTGCCTGTTTATATTTCTGCCATCCTTACTAAAATAATAAAGCAAGTACCATCTCTGTTGTTTTTATTTCCCTAGTTTGGCACATGATAGTTGTTCAGAAAATACTCCTGAAAAAATTGCAGAAATGTTTCATATTGCTTTTGATTCATACAATAATTTAGTAACTTTTACAGATGTTGAACATTAAAACAATATAAACATAATATTTTCTCTGTACCTGAAGAATTCAGTGAGATAAGTGTATATCAATTACTTTAACATTTGTCCTCTATTAAACAGTGAATAAGGAATACAAATTTTCTGTGATGGCACCAAATCGTTCCCAATCTAAAAACATGGTCTAGTGAGTCAAATGGTCTAATGAATAAACTGGAGTTTCCACAACATTGATTATATGTATAAACCATCTCAGCCTTAATGACTGGCTGCCACTTGCACAATTTGTTGTTTATAGTTCTGTCTCCCTTCCTTCTAAGACTACTTTGTTCTGAGACACCCCTTCACACTTTGCTGCATGGGCGTGTGGGTCTGGGCTTCACTGATATTGACAACTCTATCATATTGATTCAAATTGTGCTTCAAATGTCCTTGAAGGATTTCTTTTGACCATCTTTTGTGCAATTGGTTTTCTTCAGTTCCTCATACACAGGTTGCTCTGGAATCTTATTGCCATCAATTCTTTTCTCACATGAATAGGCTTACAACATAAAATAAAATAAAAATAACTCAGATGTCCAGAATTTGTGAAAGTATTCAATAACTATGTGGCTTGAAACTCGAAATTATCAAGGTATATTACCTCAGGAGAAGCTTTTGTTTTATGTTTCAAGTTTTTATTTAAGTTATTTTAATGTACAGTGTAACTTTAGTTTCAAGAGTAGAATTTAGTAATTTATCACTTACACATAACACCCAGTGGAGAAGGTTTTTTGTTTTTTTGTTTTTTTTTTTTTTTTGTTAGGATCTCCCTTAATAATGGAACAACCAATTCCAGATCACGCATACTGTAGAATGGAAAGTGTTGTCACTTCTTCATCATCATCATCATCATCAACATCATCAAAGCTTACATTTGTGCAGCATTTTATATTGTTATAATGGATAATGAAGCTTCCTCTTAAATTGGTTACTTGCATAGTATCAGCTGCATAGGAGGTAACTTGGGACTAGAATCCAGGATTTTTGACTAAAGATATTATCAGTACATGTTACTGACCTGTGGAATTTAAAAGAACCTGACATAAAAACTACTATTACTAAACTATTACAATTTGTAGTTAATTTCTAAAGAATAATTAAAATGATATCAACTTATGTTGAAAATATTCAAAAAGAGTAAGATGATTTTTCTTCATTAATAATTCAGTAAATCTTTGTTGATGAGTAGATGAATAAATAATGAATGAACTTACTGGAATTAGCTTAGAACATGCTATATAAAAAGGATGTGTATTTTACCAAGTCAAACTAAATATTAAAATATTTAATGATCTTTAAAAAATGTAAGATTTTAAAATAATTAAAACATAAACATAAATCCAAACTTAATACTACTGCAAAATCATTTTTCAGTATTGCAAGAGAGTAACTAATACAATGTTATATTTCATAGGATGGAAAATTCTTGCAGTTTTCTGGAACTGAAGATTTATAGAATACAACATACATGAACTGTTTGGGAAAGATATTCTTAGTCATCACTCAAACTCAAGTATGAACCAACAGGCAGGAACTTCAAAAGAATGTTTGATGGAAAGGAGAAGAAGCCAAGACATTCTAAAGAAACTGGTACCCAGTAGAAGGTCAACCAAATGCAAACAGTCTAAGACACACTGGTATTAGACGACAGATAGCATCAGGCGTTTTATAAAAAGCATGTTATGTATATGTGGGTGGTATGTGTATGTTATTTCAATCTATTACAACTAACATGTAACAACTAATGGTTCATCAACTAACGGTGCATCAAAGAAAAGATTACCTGGTCTACATTATAGCTTGTCTTATTTTTTACTAGAGTGTTAAATTCCTAGATTAGAATAATGTGAAGTACCCTGTCCATACTATTTATTATACTAGATAGCATTTATATAATAAATATTAAGAGAAGTAGCCAAAGGTGTAATTTTAATCTTTCTCTCTCTCTTCTTTTGGGAGGTATTTTGGGGTTTCTAGGAGCCTTCATCATAGAAATAAGATGAATTGTATCTAGTGATTTGTTCACTGTGATGTATTTTCAGAAAATTCTGTTCAAGAAGGATATTGTTGGCATTAACTTTATGTTCATCCCACAATTTTGAGCAATCAGACATACCATGTAGTATTGTTCTATCAATATGAAAACTGACAGAAAACTCTCTTTGAGTATTATTCTTTCTCCTCTGTTTGTGGGCATATGGTCAGATACATATGTTTTCACACATAAGATGTGTGCTAGACAGGTTTCCAAGAAGGATCCCCAACATTCACCCCTGCATAACTTGCTTCCATTTAAATGTGGGTAGAGATTGTGAATATTATATCACTTAGTGACTCTGCTACACTGTATGCATAAGGAAGAGTGTCTAGGAGGGCCTAATGTCATCACATAAGCCTTTTAAGGCAGAAATTTTCCTGACTGATAACACAAAAGGAAGTCAGATTTGAAACATATGAAGGAATGGGTATGATATACTTGACTTTGAAAACGGAGGAGGCCACTTGCCAAGGAATACAGATTAACTTCTAGATGATGAAGAGCAACCCTAGTTGACAATAACAAAGAAATGGGACCTTAGTCCTATACTTCAAGATACTAAATTTGGTCAACAACTTGAATGTGCTTAGAAGTAGACTCTTCCCTGGGGTGCCTGGTGGCTCAGTCAGTTGAGTATCTGACTTTGGCTTAGTTCTTCATTTTGAAAGTTCATGAGTTCAAGTCCCACATCGGGCTCTATGCTTACAGCTCATTGCCTGGAGCCTGCTTCAGATTCTGTGTCTCCCTCTCTCTCTACCCACCCCTCTACCACTCAAACTCTGTCTCTGTCTCAAAAGTAAGTTTAAAAAAAATAATAAAGAAGTGGACTCTTCGCCAGAGTCCCCAGACAGGAGCCTATTTGGGCTAACATGTGATTTTGGCCTTTTGAAACCCTATGTGGAGAGCCCAGTGAAGCCTTCCAGGACTTTTGACCTACAGGAATATGATCTGTTAAATGGGTGTTGTTTTAAGCTGTTAAATTTATAGTAATAAGTTACCCAGCATTAGGAAATTAATACACGATGTAAGTCTTTTTTGACTGTGATCTTTATGGTGAAAATGTCAGTTCACATGGATCTATACTATGAAATACATTTCTTAATATCAATATATCTGGTTTTTACTTTGTTGTTATTGATTGGACTAATAATGGTTCATAAGAAAAAAATACAATAAGGGAATATTTTAGTGGAGAGAATACTTACATGAGCCAGTAGTATGGGACTGCTGTCAAAGCTGCTAAAACCTAATAAAATAGAAGTCTATTACATTGGTCAGTGATGTTCCACAAAAAAATCACCTGCCTCACCTCTGCACCATTGATCATAGCCAGGGTTCAGAGAACCACTGAAACAGATAGACAGCTTTGTACTCCATTTAGTGATATTAAAATTAATCAGCCTTTTGGATCAGCTATTATTCAAGTTAACCAAGACCCTGTATCCAACAGTCCTCAATAAGTCTAGATGCCATCCATTCCCAGTGCACTATTACTTCATTTGAAATTGCCTTCCTAGGAATAAGACTCTGAGGCAGAGATCTGCATACAAGATGTGTTTCAGATTCTCAGGAATATATCCAAAACAAAGTAAGGGAAGCAGGAATGGAGTTGAGAAGAGGAGTATGGTGAACTAAGATGCAGTTGCAACAGAAGCCTCAGTTGATCTTAAGAGAGCTGTTTGTGGAGATGGACCTTCAGAGTTAATTCAAATATAGGCAACAGGCCTATAACACATTGACCAGCTGCTCTCAGGGAAAGCACATAGCTTTGGGAAATACAGCTCCCTTGACCAAAAACAATTGGCAGCAATGTACAGGGAGATCCTCAGCTGTGAGCTATAAGAATCCAACTCTCTTGGCATATGGGGAAATAAGGATTTGTGTCCTAAGAGTGATATCTGGCCACCATACAGAGTTTACTATACTCTGTAATGTGACTACAGGTACATTTGGTAAAGAATTGGAAAATACTGCATATACTTGTAGTTACGATGTGAAGTCTTTTTTCAGTTATATGCAGTCTTGCCTTTAGATATTTGGGTCTGGGAATGAAGTCATATCTAGAAACTGAACATGATAGGTACAACTTGTTAAATGTCTCCTTCTTGATGTCCTGCTTTAACCCTCAGAATCTGTGAATATGATAACACATCACATCTATGATTATTTTGTGGTGTATCAAATGACATTCAGATAGGGAAATTATCTACTTGGCTTGGTCTAATCACAGTACACTTTAAAGTTCAGATTTCTAAGACTCCAAATAGCCAAAGCAATCTTGAAAAAGAAAACCAAAGCAGGATGCACCACAATCCCAGACTTCAAGCTATACTACAAAGCTGTAATCATCAAGACAGTATGGTACTGGCACAACAACAGACACTCAGATCAATGAAACAGAATAGAGAACCCAGAAATGGACTCACAAACGTATGGCCAACTAAGCTTTGACAAAGCAGGAAAGAATATCCAATGGAATAAAAACAGTCTCTTCAGCAAGTGGTGCTGGGAAAACTGGACAGCAACATGCAGAAGAATGAACCTGGACCACTTTCTTACACCATACACAAAAATAAGCTCAAAGTGGATGAAAGACCTCCATGTAAGACAGAAAGCCATCAAAATCCTCGAGGAGAAAGCAGCCAAAAACCTCTTTGATCTTGCTCGCAGCGATTTCTTACTCAACACATCTCCGGAGGCAAGGGAAACAAAAGCAAAAAGGAACTACTGGGACCTCATCAAAATAAAAAGCTTCTGCACAGCCAAGGAAACAATCAGCAAAACTAAAAGGCAACTGACAGAATGGGAGAAGATATTTGCAAATGACATATCAGATAAAGGGTTAGTATCCAAAATCTACAAAGAACTTATCAAACTCAAAACCCAAAAAACAAATGATCCAGTGAAGAAATGGGCAAAAGACATGAATAGACACTTTTCCAAAGAAGACATCCAGATGGCCAACTGACACATGAAAAAATGCTCAACATCACTCATCATTAGGGAAATACAAATCAAAACCACAATGAATTACCACCTTACACCTGTCAGAATGGCTAACATTAACAACTCAGGCAACAACAGATGTTGGCGAGGATGCAGAGAAAGAGGATCTCTTTTGCATTGTTGGTGGGAATGCAAGCTGGTGCAGCCACTCTGGAAAACAGTATGGAGGTTTCTCAAAAAACTAAAAATAGAACTACCCTATGACCCTGTAAATGCACTACTAGGCATTCATCCAAGGGATACAGGTGTGCTGTTTCAAAGGGACACATGCATCCCCATGTTTATAGCAGCACTGTCAACAGCAGCCAAAGTACAGTAAGAGCCCAAATGTCCATCAATAGATGAATGGATAAAGAAAATGTGGTATGTATATACAATGGAGTATTACTCGCTAATCAAAAAGAATGAAATCTTGCTATTTGCAACTATGTGGATGGAACTGGAGAGTATTATGCTATGTGAAATTAGTCAGAGAAAGACAAAAATCATATGACTTCACTCATATGAGGACAAAACAGATGAACATAAGTGAAGGGATACAAAAATAATATAAAAACAGGGAGGGGGACAAAACAGAAGAGACTCATAAATATGGAGAACAAACTGAGGGTTGCTAAAGGGGTTGTGGGAGGGGGGATGAGCTAAATGGGTAAGGGGCATTAAGGTATCTACTCCTGAAATCATTGCTTCACTATATGCTAAGTAATTTGGATGTAAATTTTAAAAAATTAAAAAAATACAGTTAAATTACAAAGTTAAAAAAAATAGTATTGCCAAACTTGCCTGGTGGTAAAAATTACCTTGGGTAATCTTTCAATTTGACATTTAGTAGTTGCTGTTGAGACTGCCTACTCTCTAGAGGAGAAACTCAAATTTATGACGTAGTCAACCATGTAAGTGTATTTGTTGTTACTTCACCACTTCCTAACTTTTCTTTATTCAATATCTTAATTGCTCATTCTAAAGGCATCTGAGTTGTCCGGAAGGGCACAAAATTCACATTTTGGAATTCCTATCCTAAGCCGATTATTAGGATATATAGATCTAGCTCATATGTGTTATCACATGAATTCAATAAAACTATTTCAATAACTGAAAAAAAATAAAGTTCTGATTTCTTTGATTCATGGCAGGAGGGGAAGGAAGGGAAAATAGAAGTGAGAGAACTCAATATAGTGTTGCTAGTTTTGAGACAGAAGGGGTCACATGAACAGGAATTTGGAAGCTTTTAACATAAAGCAACCTCTGAATGATAGCAGGTAAGAAAATGAGAAACACAAATTATAACCACAAGGAAGAAGTGGATCTTTCCCCAGATCTTTTTTTAAAAAAAATTTTTTTAACGTTTATTTATTTTTGAGACAGAGAGAGACAGAGCATGAACAGGGGAGGGGCAGAGAGAGAGGGAGACACAGAATCTGAAACAGGCTCCAGGCTCTGAGCTGTCAGCACAGAGCCAGACGCGGGGCTCGAACTCAGGGATCGCGAGATCGTGACCTGAGCTGAAGTCGGCGGCTTAACCGACTGAGCCACCCAGGAGCCCCTCCCCAGATCTTTGAGATAGGAATCTAACCTGGATGACACCTTGACTTTATCTTGTGAGATCCCAATCAGAGAACCTATTTGAGTCCACCTGGATTTTGACCTACAGATCTATGAGATAATTAGTACCTGGGTGTTATTTTAGGTGGCTATATCTGTGGTGATTTGTGACACCAAAAATAGAAAATTCATTCACTGAATAAGGAAGTTAATTTTTGCAATGTGGTCAGCCTTTCTTCTGCCCGACTTTTTACACTTCTAAATATACAAATTAAGGAACAATTAATTGCATATCTATTTTGTCCTAGGCAAAAATGGGCTTTTATTCATTCCCATAGATTTCTTTGGGTTCAGGCACTGATTCCAACTCAGCATTGCTGTACATCAAATTAATTAACTTCATGTCTCTAATGAGTTGAATGCTATCACCTTGCTCTGTCATCATAGAATGCCATCAGCCTCATGAGATAATGGAGTTCAGTACTAGGAAGATTATCCTGCTACCTCAGTTACCAGTAAGTTTGCAAAACTATTGGTGCCACATCCATCAATGTATTCCCTATCCTCTGATGAAGGAGATATCCTCTGAGCACTCCCAATCTAATCAGGTGGTGGTTTCTCTAATTGGATGCTTAATTTCCACCATCTAGAATAGTTTTTGGCACACAATAGGTGCACATTATACATTTATGAATAAATTAATGGTTAACTAAACACCAACCTACAAAAGATAGTAGTCCTTTTCACCCTCTTTAAATATCACCATGGTTAAAATAATAATAACAAAAAAAGCCTCAAGATTATTAAAGTTCAGTAAAGATATTAATTTACACTCCTGATAATATGTTCAATTAGTTGAAATGATAAATCATTTGTCTATTAGAATGGATAGTCAAGAGGTAGGTTTTTAGACACTTAAGCATTTTTAAAATATTTTGCAAGACATTTTATATAATGACTTTTATAGAAAGCTGAAGGCATAATATTAAAGTAAAATATAATAAAATATATGTGGAATTTTAGGTATGATAGATTTATGATAGGCAAATGTATATCAAATAAATGTATAATATTGTGAATTGCTGATGTAATATGTACCTTTCAAAAATGTTAACAAATAAACAGGATAGCTCTCAGACAGCATTAGAGAAATTTGGGGGAAAAACACGGATACAGACCATGCTTTCTAAAATAGTCTGTGTGGGTATACTATGTTCCTACCCAAGGGCATATATGTCTAAGAAAGGCAATAAATGATTAAATAACACCAACAAATTACATGTTTGAGAAGTTTAAAATGATAACATCAAAACCACAATGAGATATCACCTTGTATCTGTCAGAATGGCTACATTCAAAAAGATAAGAAATATCAATGTTGAGAAGGATGTGGAGAAAAAAGAACCCTTCTGAATTATTGGTGAGAATGTAAATTGGCACAACCACTGTGGAAAACATTATGGAGCTTCCTCGAAAAATTGAAAATAGAAACACCACATGACCCAATAATTTCACACCTGGGTATTTACACAAAGAAAACCAAAACACCAATTTGAAAAGAGATACACAGCCCTATGCTTACAGCAGCATTATTTACAAGAGGCAATATATGAAAGCAACCCAAATGTCCACTGATAGATGAATGGATAAAGAAGATGTGGTATATATACAATGGTGTATTACTGAGCCATAAAAAAGGATGAGATCTTGCTTTTGTGACAACATGGATGGACCTAGAGGGTATTATTGTAGGTGAAATAAATCAGAGAAAGACAAATACTATACACTTCTACATGGAGTCTAAACAACAAAACAAATGAATAAACAAACAAAAAGCAGAATCAGACCTATAAATACAGAGAACTGATAGTTGTTAGACAGGATGGGTGTGGGGAGCTGGGTGAAGGGAAAGGGAGATACATGCTTCTAGTTATGTAATGAATAAGTCACAGGAATAAAAAGCACAGCATAGGAAATATAGTAAATGGTACAGTAATAGTGTTGTATGGTGACAGATGGTGGCTACACTTGCATTTAAAGAGTTGCTGAATCACTATTTTGTACACCTGAATAAAAGGGAGGGTTAGTTAGTTTTTATTAAAATAGAAATGTATGAATTTTTAAATCATGCAGTAGGTTTCTTAAACCCAACATGTACATAATTAATAAATTACCAATTAAAGCTAAAACATAAAATAAAATGGTAACATCAAAGTATATTTTTAGAGAAAGTTTTAGTTTTCAAAGAAAACTGAATGCATACAACCTCATTAAGTATTCATAGCATTTTATATCCAGTATACAAAGATCTAGACCTAGATGCACACACACACACACACACATATATATATATACACACTAATGTGGTAATTATAGTATAGTCTTGTTACTGATTATATATTAATAAATATAGATATATTTCTGTAGATTTGTTTTTACTTTTTTTAAATCGGGGAAAAGGCTAATTTTTAAAACTTTAAATATTTTGAGGTTATTTTGTGTGTCTGTGTGTGTGCATACACACATAAAACTTATTTTTAATTTTGAAGTCAGAACTCTTCCTTCTATATATGATCTTTCCCATTTGTAAATAAATCTGTGTTCATTATCAGTCCTTATGTTAATGCTTCTGATTTTTTTAATATTTGTTTAATCTTTTAGTTGCATATAACATGACTTTTAGTGAAAATATTTCATACCAGCATGTGAGTGTTGCATACATTATTTTCCACCACCTTATTGATGGTCATTGAAATGAGATATTTGTGTGCTGAATAAATTAGTTCATATTTTCTCTGGGCCAAAAAACGTACTAAGATATATCTTAAGTCAGAATATAATCATCCCCCATATCTGATAATAAGAAATATCAACTGAATTATCCTTATTTTTTTCACTTAGATAATGAGAGGGTATCTCTATAAAATCAAGTAAACCATTATCGAAGTTGATGAGTGTTTGACATATATTGAATCACTTTGTCCTGGACACCTGCTTCCTGTGTACTAATAACCAAGCAAGTCATAACATCATGTGAATTACTGTGTTCACGTTGGGCTTATTCCCGACAGAGTAACAGACTTCAACGAGAAAAAAAAAAAAAAAATAGGACACCTAAAGTATGGGAGAAAAGAAGAAAAATGTGTTGCACAATAGGATTCTGCCTCTTTAATCTCTTGTACAAAATTTGGCATGAATGTATACATACAATTATGAGAATGATATATATGTATCCTTATATGACTATATGCTGTTGTGTTTAGGTCAGTGTCTAACTGCATAACCTATTTTGAGGTTTACTGCATGTGTTGTCATTGCATAAATGGAAAATTTATAGTTCTTTATAACAATGAATTAAAATGTTGAGCAAGAGTTCTAAACCCTAAATGAAAATGTAACATGAAAATCTCCACATAGTACAAAGAAAGTATCATATAACTTGGTGTTTTATTTTAAAGGAGACATCTCACCAAATAAGTAGTTACATCAATAGTTAAATAAACACAGATAAATAGAGATAATTACTATTAATCTGTCAGAAAAATTTTACTGACAAAAAATAATGATCAAGAGATTTTAAATAAAAATTTTTTTCTGGAATAGTTCACTGTTTGAAATTTTTATTTCCTTCCAACCACATATTTTGTTGAAATTTTGCATTATAATGCATATTTAGAAAAGAAATGCATATTTCAGGAACTATGCCAATAGTAAATATTAAAAAAAAAGATTACTTTTGGACATCCATACGTAACTTAGGCTAAACATAAACATTATTTCTCCAGAAATAATGGCCCTAGATTGGCATAACATAAAAATGAGTTTGTTATTAAAAATTTTTCTTTGCAGACTCATTAGGAGTTTAGGTAAGACACATGGCTGAAATTATATTTTTAAAAATTGACTGACTAAAACATTAAAGGAAACATTTAAATACTTCCATGGGGCGGCAGAATAGAATCTCAAATACAGAAATCGGATAACCAGCAGGTAGCATCAGATGTTTTGGATTCACTGGTAGCAGTAGGGAGCAAAAGTTCCCTGAGACAAACCACAGCTTTGCTAACAGTGCCCCAGGGAGTATTGGCATATACATCTGAAATACTGACTTTCATAAAATAGGCAAACTTACTTTGTTTGCAGAATGCACATTTCCTTTCACAACTATACCTAAGAATCTCTCCAAAGACAAAAGATAATACAGTTTCCTCTTTGTCTTTGGTACACTGTGAAACATGACAGGGAATTGGAAAGAGAGGTACCTAAAAATATAAGGATAGAACATCTTCATTTAAAATCACACAGAGTCAAAGAATACCTAAATATGACTTTTAAACCTCATCTCACTCTTTAAATATGTTTTTTTAATAGAAACAGGTAAATTGCTTTCCCAATGATTAAATTAATACACATTTTCTTGACTAGTTCACAGATAAATCAGAATGGGGAAGGGAAGAGGTGCATACTCTCTGTGGCAAAGCCATTTGTGAGAAATGGTGTTTGCAAAAATATTTTTCTATTTCATATTAAAAATATTTGTATTAAAATGCAAATAAAATACCCACATATTCTTATTGTAAGTATTTTATTCTACCAAAGAATGTATGTATCCTAATTCTCCATTTTCATATCAAAACTAAGGACCATTGCTTTTACCTTCTTTAGAGCAATATTTCTAAAATTATAATATCCAAATAGGATCATCCAAAATCTTCTTTTCTTAATGTTTATTTACTTTTGAGAGATGAGAGTGTATGTGCAAAGGAGGCAGAGACAGATGGGGACAGAGGATCCCAAGTGGGATCTGCACTGACAGCAGAAAGCCAGATGCAGGCTCTAACTCACGAACCTGTGAGATCATGATCTGAGCCATAGTTGGATGCTTAACTGACTGATACACCCAGGCACCCCAGGATCATCCAAAATCTTATTAGCATGCAACCTGGTTGGGGTGCCTGGCTGGTTCAGTCAGTAGAGCATGCAACTCTTGATAATAGGGTTGTGAATTCAAGCCCCACGCTGGATATAGAGATTAGTTAAAAATAAACTTAAAAAAAAATGCAACCTAGTTGACCAGAGGTATGGTGGGACAGGAGTTTCCAAATTTCTAACAAGTTCCCAGGTGATTCCAAAGCCAGCTTTTCTCCAGACCACTTTGGATAGCAAGGTTTTAGCATAGAGCTTCCCAGTGGATATACAAGAACACACTAGAGTATCCCCAAATGATGATGGCAGGTATTACTAAGCTATTGATCCCACTTGTTTACAGTGTCTTGGTGATAGCTGACACAGAGCCTGAACTGATTACTTTAAGCTCCACAGAGCTGGATCCACATATTATAGAGTAACCCACACTTTATGTGTATCCAGAGCACAATGCTCTGAACAGTATATGACTAAGTGTAGAGAAATTACATGGATCAATATTGCCATGACATTTTAGGAGAGAAAATCCTTATCAATTAATAGTTGCTCCCAGGACACCTGGGTTGCTCAGTCGGTTAAGTGTCTGACTGTGGCTCAGGTCATGATCTCATGGTTCAGTTCATGAGTTTGAGCCTCACATCTGGCTCTGTGCTGATAGCTCAGAGCCTGGAGCCTGCTTAGGATTCTGTCTCTCTCTCTCTGTTCCCTTCCCCTGCTGGCATTCTGTCTCTTTCTCTTTCAAAAATAAATGAAGATTAAAAATATTTTTTAAAAAATAATTACTCTAAAAACAGTACTTAACTAAAATAGGTCAAAAATATCTTCAATGTTGACTTATTTGGCATTCTTGAAAAATAATTTAAAATTATGACTAGTCCACTTAAAGAAAGTGTTTGGGAGTTGCATATCTATCCATTAAAACAAATGTGTTATTCGTGCTATTCAAATTATACATATCCTATCTAATTTTCCTTTGTGATTAATTTACCAAAACAAAGATGTGTAATAAAATTTTCCAAATGTTAAAAAAAAGAGTGTTTGGGGGTCACTATACTGGCATCAATCTTATGCATAGGACTACTTAGGCATCTTCTGAGGACAAGATTTAAAAAAAATTACTATCATTAAAAAATTCCTTAAAAGTAAAATGAATAGTTCTCTAAAGCCCAGCTGTCTGGAATATACTGACGTCACTAAAATCATACTTACACACTTTTTCTTTCTGATTACAAAATGGATTTTTAGAGATCATAATTTTGTAGCCCAGGTGTGCCCAACATTCTACACGGTTCAATTATATCTTAAAAATCCATTTGCATGAGTAAAATTGTGTTATCACTGAATTACTTTGAAGTTTTTAGTATTACAATAAAATATAACATTAAATGATTAAAAGACAATGATTTCTTTTATTAAATGGTTGTTTTCTGTACCACAAAATTCATATTCCTTCAATCAGAGAGTAACATACTCTGCAACAGAGAAGACTGAACCTCCCCACTCACTAGAGCATAATTATAGCCTTATAAAGTCAGTCCCAAGAGCACCCCTTATAGGATTTTGTTTACATAAAAGACCAAAAGAGGAAAATAGCTTCCGCTGTTACAAGTCAGGAGCGGTTTTCCTGGGAGATAGTGACTGAAAGGGTGCCTTCAGAGACTTCTAAGGTGCAGGTCATGTTCTACTGCATGATCTGAGTAGTATGTTCAGCTTGTAAAACTCCTGCATAATATACTTTGACATGTGTACTTTTCTGCATCGATAATAACATTTTAAATTTATGAATAATCATATCTTTTCAAAATTTCTTTTTGGTCTTTTTAAGGGGTAGCAGTTTTTTTTAATTTCAAAATTATCCAACACTTGGAGGAATAATTATGTGTTTTTGTTCAAGTACGTATGTGTGTATGTGTGGTGTGTGTTCAGCAAAGGATAGGATATAAACACTTTTATTTAGCAAATTCTAATTGCAACCTTTAAAGCTGCTGAGAGAGTAGGATGCAACTATAGATTTAGTGTTATGTTTTTGAAAATTTGGAATGCTTTCCTAAATCTTTCTTTTCCACAAACAGATTTGATTCAAGATAGAGGACTACACAAGTGAGAACTTTCTGTCTGATGAAATGGCTGGTTCATCATGCAGAACGTCCCGATAATCAGAATTATAAATCACTGAGAGATAGCTTGGCTTTGAGTCATTGAAACTTTACTTCAAAATGCACATTTTAGTCAAGATAATGAAATCCACTGCAGTGATATGCTTTTTATGAAAATACACGTAAAGCCACTCTTTCCTGACATTTACTATGGTAATCAGACACAGAACTGAAATATATTTCTGGCATCTGAGGCTGCTCTACCCTGACTGAAGAAAGTAGCTTTTCCAAAATACCCACTTTATGGCTATTTGTCAACAACTGTTTTCCCTTTCTGTGAGGGTAGGTGGGGAGACTTGTAGTAAATAAATAAAATTAGCATTACCATAACATTAAATATTTTACCCTAAGTGGATGGGAAAATGTATAAATGACACTAAACAGTTGTTTAGCAACAACACAGAAAGGAATGATTTGGGGGGAGAGTTTGTTAAAAGAATATTCAGTCTTAGATTTGAAGGACAAAAATCAAACTATTTTTCCCAGAGAGAATCATTCAGTGGATCTGGATATTCATTCATATTTTGTTTCTCATTTGCATTTTCAAGATGTTTGTACTTCAAGGGAGTTTGCCTTGAATAAGAACTTTGAGAATTAGGTAGAACTACAGGTAAGTTTCATAAAACACTGGAGTATCTATGAGTAGCTAGATTTTGTTCATTCATTCTCTGGTAATCTGGTCCTCAAATTATATTTTTGCTTCAAAATTTATTGAGGGTTGTAGGCTGAATAATAATTTCCCAAAGATCTTTACATCTTTATCCCAGGAACTTGTGAATATGTTTTCTTATGTGGAAAAAACGACTTTTCAGATATAATTAAATTAATAAATCTTAAAATGGAGATTAACCTGGAATTTCATGGCAGACATAACGTAACCACGAGGGTTCTCATAAAAAGGAGGCAGTTGTCAGGGTCAGAAAGAGAAGATTTAAGGATAGAAGCAGAGTCAGAAAGACAAGAAGATGCTACACTGGCTGGCTTTCAAGATAGAGGTGAGAGGGAATAGTGGAAGGCATGAAGCAAGGAACTCAGTTGGAATCCTATATCTGGGTTAGGGAAGCAAACATATTCTCACCTACAGTCTCCGGAAGAAACCAGCCCTGTGGACACCCTGACTTTAACTCAGTGAAACTGATTTCAGACTTGTGGCCTTCAGAACTGTAGGAAAATACATTTGCCTTGTTTAAGTGAATAAATTTGTGGTAATTTGTTACAGTAGTGATAGGAAGCAAATATACCTGGCAACCATTAACCAATAATTGGCTACCAAGACAATGCAGCTGTTTCACCCTTTCATTTATTATATAACTCTATTTTACATGATTCACTCTTTATGTCTTCTTTATTTCAAAGCCAGTTTCTTCATCTAGACTTCTCACTGGTTCCTGCAGTGACCTAGCTTTGGTTCTTTTGTCTCCAGATATGGGAGATACTTGCGATGTCTGCATTACATTTTCTTTTTTTTTTTTTTTAATTTTTTAACATTTATTTATTTTTGAGACAGAGAGAGAGAGAGCATGAACAGGGGAGGGTCAGAGAAAGAGGAAGATCAGAATTGGTCTTTTTATGTTCTGTACACCTTTGAAAAATATTTTTTAACGTTTATTCATTTTTGAGAGACAGAGGGAGACAAAGCGTGGGTGGGGGAGGGGCAGAGAGATGGCAACACAGAATCTGAAACAGGCTCCAGGCTCTGAGCTGTCAGCACAGAGCCCAATGCGGGGCTTGAACCCACGGAATGCGAGATCATGACCTGAGCGGAAGTGGACGCTTAACCGACTGAGCCACCCAGGCGCCCCTGCATTACGTTTTCTTAGCATGGAAGTGATTTCACCTAGAAATACTAAAGTTCTGTGTGGCCTCAGACTTATTTTGCATTGTCAGACTCTCCACTGGAGTGACTCTTCTTACCTTCCTGCACTTTTTGTGGCGCCTTTTCTGATATCTGGAGTAAATCCACTGCACACTTAAAGTCCACTAAACATAGCACCCTTACAGAAGATAGTAACCTTAGTGGCAACCCTCAAATAGGGTTCAGGAGCCCGAACATAAATACCCCAGCTGATAATATTTCGGGGGGATACCTGTGAATTTCATTCTCAAATTTTCTGATTTCTGGAAAGAAAGAATTCCCTCAGCATGTAATGAACTTTATAAGGCCTCCTTGTTTTGTCTTTAAATCCTGTCCTCATTTTTGCTATGTACATATTCTGCTTCCTGAGATCACTTTTCAATCAGCTACCTGCAGTAAGATCTTGCCTCAAGCTCTGCTTGCAGGGAAACCTAAAGTAATGCATCAGGATAATGTCAACAGTCTTGAACACAACAGTCAATCAAATCCTTCCTGGATGATTTACATGTGAAAAACAACTGATTAATGAGAAGGATTTAAAATACATTTAAAGAATTGTCTTGATTTTGTTTGGCGCTTTTAATTATGTTTCATAATGATGATTTTTTTTCCTTCTCCATATATGTATTTAACACTAACCAGACATATAATTAGCATGTTGTTAAAACTTCTGGAATATGAACACAATGAAAAATATTTCTAAAATTTAGTTATGAAGTGGTCACTCTGGTTTTATGATTTATTTATTTTTAGGTGTTACATTAATTTTATTTTTTAAATGTTTTATAAGTGAATAATCTATTTTTTTTTATTTTTTAAGTTTATTCATTTTGAGAAAGAGAGCAACTGTGGTAGGGGGAGAGAGAATGGGAAAAGAGAGAATGGGAAGAGAGAGAATACCAAGCTGGCACCGCACTGTCAGTGCAGAGCCGGATGTGGAGCTGGAATCCACCAACAAACCGCGAGATCATGACCTGAGATGAAATCAAGAGTCGGAGGCTTAATTGATTGAGCCACCCAGATGCCCCTGAATAATCTAATTTTCCCTGACCATGGCATTTCTTAAAAGGCCAGATTATATTAAACATGTTTTTTTAATTTAAAAAAGGTGTACAGGGGCGTCTGAGTGACTCAATGGGTTGAGCGTCCGACTTCGTTCGGCTCAGGTAATGATCTCACCGTTGGTGAGTTCAAGACCTGCATCAGGTTCTGTGATGACAGCTCAGAGCCTTGGAGCCTGCTTCAGATTCTGTGTTGCCATCTCTCTGCCCCTCCCCCACCCACGCTTTGTCTCCCTCTGTCTCTCAAAAATGAATAAACGTTAAAAAATATTTTTCAAAGGTGTACAGAACATAAAAAGACCAATTCTGATCTTAGAGATAATGTGTGCTTTTCATAGTCTGTAAAGGCAGTGCTAAATGGCCACTTTTTTTAAAATATGAAATTTAGGGGCGCCTGGGTGGCGCAGTCGGTTAGGCGTCCGACTTCACCCAGGTCACGATCTCGCGGTCCGTGAGTTCGAGCCCCGCATCAGGCTCTGGGCTGATGGCTCAGAGCCTGGAGCCTGTTTCCGATTCTGTGTCTCCCTCTCTCTCTGCCCCTCCCCCGTTCATGCTCTGTCTCTCTCTGTCCCAAAAATGAATAAACGTTGAAAAAAAAAATTAAAAAAAAGAAAAAAAAGAAATCCTTATAAAATATGAAATTTATAGTCAAATTGGTTTCCATACAACACCCAGTGCTCATCCCAACAGGTGCCCTCCTCAATACCCATCACCCATCCTCTCCTCCCTCCCACCCCCCATCAACCCTCAGTTTGTTCTCAGTTTTTAAGAGTCTCTTATGTTTTGGCTCCCTCCCTCTCTAATCATTTTTTTTTTTTGCTTCCCCTCCCCCATGGTCTTTTATTAAGTTTCTCAGGATCCACATAAGAGTGAAAACATATGGTTTCTGTCTTTCTCTGTATGACTTATTTCACTTAGCATAACACCCTCCAGTTCCATCCATGTTGCTACAAAAGGCCATATTTCTTTCTCTTCATTCTTTCTCATTGCCAAGTAGTATTCCATTGTGTATATAAACTAGCATTTCTTTTTTTTTTTTTTTTTCAACGTTTATTTATTTTTGGGACAGAGAGAGACAGAGCATGAACGGGGGAGGGGCAGAGAGAGAGGGAGACACAGAATCGGAAACAGGCTCCAGGCTCTGAGCCATCAGCCCACAGCCTGACACGGGGCTCGAACTCACGGACCACGAGACTGTGACCTGGCTGAAGTCGGACGCTTAACCAACTGCGCCACCCAGGCGCCCCCAGAATTTCTTTATCTATTCATCAGTTGATGGACATTTAGGCTCTTTCCAGAATTTGGCTATTGTTGAAAGTGCTGCTATAAACATTGGGGTACAAGTGCCCCTATGCATCAGCACTCCTGTATCCCTTGGGTAAATTCCTAGCAGTGCTATTGCTGGGTCATAGGATAGATCTATTTTTAATTTTTTGAGGAACCTCCACACTGTTTTCCAGAGTGGCTGCACCAGTTTGCATTCCCAACAACAGTGCAAGAGGGTTCCCATTTCTCCACATCCTCTCCAGCATCTATAGTCTCCTGATTTGTTCATTTTGGTCACTCTGACTGATGTGAGGTGGTATCTAAGTGTGGTTTTGATTTGTATTTCCCTGATGAAGAGTGACATTGAGCATCTTTGCATGTGCCTATTGGCCATCTGGATGTCTTCTTTAGAGAAGTGTCTATTCATGTTTTCTGCCCATTTCTTCACTGGATTATTTGTTTTTCAGGTGTGGAGTTTGATGAGTTCTTTATAGATTTTGGATACTAGCCCTTTGTCTGATATGTCATTTGCAAATATCTTTTCCCATTCCATCAGTTGCCTTTTAGTTTTGTTGATTGTTTCCTTTGCTGTGCAGAAGCTTTTTTTCTTCATGAGGTCCCAAGAGTTCATTTTTGCTTTTAATCCCTTGCCTTTGGGGATGGGTCAAGTAAGAAATTGCTGTGGCTGAGGTCAGAGAGGTTTTTTTCCTGCTTTTTCCTCTAGGGTTTTGATGGTTTCCTGTCTCACATTCAGGTCCTTTATCCATTTTTGAATTTATTTTTGTGAATGGTGTAAGAAAGTGGTCTAGTTTCATTCTTCTGCATGTTGCTGTCCAGTTCTCCCAGCACCATTTGTTAAAGAGACTGTCTTTTTTCCATTGGATATTCTTTCCTGCTTTGTCAAAGACTAGTTGGCCTAAATGGCCACTCTTTATAGTAACCCTTATTAAGTTCAAAAATTACTTTTTTCTTTTAAAAATAAATATAATGTTTGACAATTATGTGCAATCTTTAGTGCCCTCTTAAAAAAATAACACAGGAAAATGCAACAGACTATGAACATATATATGTGTGTATATCTGTATATTCACAGTGTGTATATGTGTGTATATGTATGATACATATATGCATGGTATATTCATTTTATGTATATATATATAAATGGTACTACATAGAGTACCTAATGTATGTACTGTACATAAACATAATTTCCATATATTTTTTCAGAACATAAATAGTTTGAATCATTTTGTTGGACAGTTAAGATTACAAAAAGAAGTATAAATATATTTCTGGAACTTTTAGTCATAGAACTCTACTTTACTCTTAAACACACATGTGATAAATTGGTCAATTAACACTAAGAATTGTGATCAGGTGAAAATATAATACCTATGTTTGTTTCTAGATATAGTTCACAATAATACTTTTTCATTTATTTTCTTCAAGTTTTAATGGTAGTATGGTTGGGAACAAAATATTTTGGCCACATTTTACTGTAAAAAAATTATGAAGGCAGTCTGATTTTTAAGTACTTTATATAACTGAATAACTTGTATGTTTTCTAGATTAATAGAATCAAGTGTCTAAATACAAACACAGATTTTTATCATTGAATTCTGATAATACTATCATGATTTAACAGGAGATTAACAATTACCCATGGAAAGTTTTTGTTCTCCCTTGAATGGGCTGTCTTTTTAATTAGTACATATAAGGTGTTCATATATTTTGAATTTAAGAAACGTGTATCTTCTGTTACAAACTTTCTTTCTTCCTATTCATTATCATCTCTTCACCTGAAATACATGTATGCATTTGTGCATTTAATAATTTGTGTTTGTTCATGTTTGTTGTTTGAAATGATGCCAATTCATATGTCTGCTTATAGTCTGTTTTTATCTAATCATTTCTTTTCTCTCATCTGTTTATATCTGTTATGTCAGCATCTCTTCTTTGATAACCTATAAGTTACCAAACTAAGTATTTACTTATAAATTTAATTTGTTTTACGGAATACATTTTGTTTCATTCTCCATCTGCATTTTGCTTCTTTGTTCATTTTATTAGTACAACTCAGTATGCCCCTCAATTGAGTCTTTTTTTTTTTTTAATGAGTCTTTTATTAGGTGTCATTCCTCTGTGATTATATAACATTTAACCTGAGTCATGCATTTGTAAAAGTATAGAAAAGACTAGCCCAAGGAAGGAACTAAAGGTGTAAATCCTTTAGTTTGCTAGGTTAAGAATGAGCATCATCCCACAGATACTCTATTTTGTGAATATACCTCCTTCCTATCCAGCAAGATACTTTTGTGAGTCAGAATGAAGGCCAGGATGTTGGAACTTTAGTATGATTTTCTAATACTAACTACAATTTTTTCTCACCAAGAAATTTAGCTGGCAAGCTGAAAACATGTACTGCTTTTTCCCAGTATGTCACAGAGACAGACAGGTGCTTTTATTTTTATTATTATTTTTTTTTTGTAGTACTTATTTTATTTTTGAGAGAGAGAGAGAGAGAGAGAGAGAGAGAGAGAGAGAGAGAGTCCATGCATGCAAGCAGGGGAGGGGCAGAGAGAGAGAGAGGGATAAAGGATCTGAAGCGGGCTCTGTGCTGACACACACAAGAGCTGGACACAGGGCTGGAATTCAGGAACTTCAAACCACAAGAACATGACCTGAGCTGAAGACATTTAACCGAATGAGCCACCAGGCACCCCCAGATAGATACTTTTAAATGAATTTCTGTTTGTTTCTTTGCTTGGTTGGTGATTGGTGGTTGGTTACTTGGTTGATTTGGTTTGGTTTTCTTGTTTCTTCATTGTATCTGGCCTCATTTGCAATTTCATGTTTCATTTGAGGATTCCACTTCACTACTGAGCTTTGATTTAACAGACCTACAAGTATTTCTGACTTCTTATTGTATTCTGCTTTGCTGTTCATTTCACAAATAGCATTTCTCAGAATTAAAGTTTAGAGATATAGATGACTTTTGGTTTCATAAGACGTTCCTTTTTGTTATTGTTTTCCCTCTCTGTTGATTTGTTTTCAGAGATAAAAATTGTGAAGATATATCTTTAGTTCAGTATGATCATCGCCTTTAATGAACTATTACCTAGTTCCTATTTATCCTAAAACTCTATCTGATTATGCATAAATCTCCTTTTGTATGCATGTAATTCATTCGTAAGAGGTAATTGAAAAGGACACAAATGGTTAGTGCATAGAATATTAACAAGTGTTACCAACCTCTTTTGTGTTCATAGATGGATACATTTCCCTTTCTGCAAACTGATAACAATGCTGATTACCATAGTTTGTACTATCTATTAATTAATGACTGTAGAGTTTGTAATGAATACTACGCATTTTAATTTAATAGCAGATCTTCCATTTAATTTTTTTTCCATGACAATCTCTCCAAGTTATAAAATTCTTAAAGGAGACAAAAGTTAAGTTTGTTGGTGAAAAACTGTACTACTGAGATTTTATTATTAAACTCAATATTAACTATTATAAAGAATTTGTGATTACTTGGCATAGCAAATAATATACTTGTGCTCATGTGAGTCTATAAACTTCCCATTATACTATATTTATTGACTGTTCTTTCCCATCATAGTCAATAACATTTCAGGGATGCTCATTTATTTTTATTAAGTACCTATATTCAAAATGTTACACAACATAAAAGATGCTCCGTATTATTTCATATAATTTCTATTAAGTACTAAGTTACTACTAATGCTTTTCCATAATGCTCTAGACACCACAAGAAACAGTAATTTATTATGGCACAAAACTTGCTAACTGGTAAATTACTATGGTAACAAGTGAAATATTTCACTTATACTGTGGGATTTTAAAATGCAGGAAAAAACTTTTAATAACCTACAGTCATCAAAAATGAACTCTAAATAATAAATATCTCAGATTTAATTATATACCAGTAAAATAGGTGAAAAAGCTATTTTTATTTTAATTCAGGGAAATAACATTAACATCCATTCCTTTTCAACATAGAACTATAAGGGTTCAAAAGGAACAAAACCATCAATGACCATCTCAAAACGCATATAACCTTTGATCTTTTATCAGAATGATACCTGGAAAATTCTACACAATTTTTTAATTGAGGTAATTGCATAGGTAATTACTAAACTAATAGACTTCAATTTAAGAGATATATGTTAAGTGCAAGATGGTAAATGAAAAAATTGTTAGCAAACAGTGGACAATAATATCTTGCACAATTTTTCCATAGCTGTGTGTCTATTCTCCCATTGTTGTTTTTGCTGTACACGCTTCCATACATGTTGTGCCTAAATGATACCAAAGTGCCACCTCAGGGTTTATGACTTTTCTGTTCTTGTTTTCCTAAATACTGTACCTTCAAATAGATTGACAGATGATATGTATATGACAGATAGAAGTAGATATAGATATTTAGATTTACCTCACTTCAATTTCCTTAAATGTATTAATCCTAAATATAAATACATTAAAAATGTATTAATGAATTAATCTGCTTCTTTATAATGAGTAATCTGCACACTATTGGACTATGAATACTTATGAATGAATGAGGACTTATATTTTTTTATAAATTTTGATGCATGTTATACTTTGAGTTAATTACCAAATGCCCTAAACTTTCTTTAGTTAATTAAAGACAAATAAGAAGTTAGGCATCAATTGCTTATCAATGGTTCTGTGAGAAACTAAAACAAATACTAGTATATGGAGACAGGTAAACACGAATTCAAATTACAGCATTCACATCCATTGGACATGTGAAATTGCAAAAGGAGGTGCACCAGGGTGGCCCAGGTGGTTGAGTGTTTGACTCTTGATTTTGGCTTAGGTCATTATCCTAGGGTTGTGGGACTGAGCCCTGCATTGGGCTCTTCACCGAGCACGTAGCCTGCTTAAGATTCTCCCGCTATTCCTCTGCCCCTCTCCCCTGCTCATGTGCACACTGTCTCTCTCTATCTCTCTCTCTCAAATTAAATAAATAAATAAATAAATAAATAAATAAATAAATATTGCAAAAGGGATTATTTATCAGTGATTTATACAGTATAAATTGGAGAGCATATACACAAAAAATTCTGAGAATGGAATGGATGGTACTTCTAGAAACTGGCACAATATTTAGGATTCTAAAATCCTAAATTATACTTTCATGTTATTATAGTTTCAATTTATTATAGTTTCAATTTCCAAACCCTCCTTCACATTTAAATATTTTCATTAACAGTATTATATATACACAAAAATATTTCAGCACATTCAACTGAAATGGAACTTACTTAGGTTTGTTTACTGGAAGATTAAGCAATATCTTTATTTTCGCTTAGATACCAAACATATCGTGAAATGAGATTTTGACTACTTTGGGAAGTTGAAAAGTTGGAGATAACTGTCACAAGTTCATTTCAACATTCTCTTCCTATAGTATTCCTTTCAATAATAAGCACTTATTACATCAATACATTACAATGAACTTAGGAAGATTTCACCTACTAGTTCTAACTCCACTAACAGAAATTTTACATTGTTTAGAGAAAGGCCAGTGCCTCCCTCCCTTTTCCCCGTTTTCCATATATAGCTCCTTCCATCCTTCCTACTTCCCTTCCTTAAACATTGATTAATTTTCTATCATTTGACAAGCAGTCTTCTATGAAGTGAGGACACAGTGGTGAGCAAAACACATTCCTGTTCACAGTGTATTTGCAGTCCAATTGTGGAAGCACACGATACGCTAAACTAAAACAAATATTGTCCAGAAAATAAGTACCACAAAAAATAAAATAATTTAATTAAATAGAGAATGACTTACAAAACTTAGTGTGGCAAGAAAGACTTTTCATAATGTGGTTATTTATGAAAGCACTCCTTAATTACGTAAATGGGCATCATGGATAGATGTGGGTAAACTAATTTGAGATGAGTAGTATGAATGCCCTGAAACAGAAATGCACTTAGAATGTTTAGAGGATAAAAAGGGGTAGGGGTGGGGGTACGGTGACTGAAGTGTGGTGAACACGAAAAAGAGAAGTAGGGAAGGATTTGGACGAAGAGGCAGTGGCACTTTTACTCCACTAGATGGGTGCCTCTGAGGGATTAAACTGGGGAGGAGAAGTATCACAATCAAATCTCAAACACTGTACTCTTGCTTTACCTGGAGGCTGGACTCTAGTAGGGCAGAGTGGACACAGTCATTGGGATCTCAGAGCTATTGCAATATTTGGGAGAAGGGAGTTGTTGGTTTGGATTAATGTGGTAATAGTTGAGTGGAAATAGTTGGTAAGATTGGAAACAGGTTTTGTTAGCAGACACATGAAAATAGATTGAATGTGGCCAGAGAGAAAGAGAGAAAACAATGATTAGTTCTAGAAGGTTCATTTGCTCAATATACTGACTGTGGTAACATGTCCTCACACAGATAGGATTAGGTAACATGTCCTCCCTAGCTGGTGTTGGGTAGAGGAGGGAGGAAATTAGAATTTACTTATGAATTAAGAGAATTAAATTCTGAACCCTGGGACATCCAGTGTTTAGAATGTTAAAGGCCAAAAGCAGAGTTAAGTAAAGAAAAAGCCCGTAAGAAGATGATCTGAAACTTGTTTTCAAAAAGAAAATAATAATAATATTTCCTAATGATATTGAGATACCAATTGTAAAAAAGCAAAATCAGCCACTGAATTTGGTGAAGTAAAGACTGTTGTTTACCTTGACAGAGAATTTTAAATGAAATGATAATGAAATCCTGGTAGGAGTCATTATGAACAAGTATGAGATTTAGAAAAGGGATTCCTAATCAAAACTAGCCTCTAAGATTATTTTTAACTATCAGAGAAATAAGCTTTTAAACCAAGAAGGAATGTTAGATTATAGAGTATTTATCTCATTTTTAATTTTTATTTTACTTTACAATGTATCTGTAAAACTTTTAAAATGACAAGAAAAGAGAAGATTCTTGGTAGAGGAGAGAAGATGAGAGAAACAAGGAATAAATACAAGAATAACTACAAGAATGCCTGCAGCCTTCATGTGTTGGTCATGGTAATTAACACCTGCTGCTGTAAGAGTCACCTTCCAAAATCTCAGTAGATTAATATGATTTTCCTCCCTCAGGCAATGACACACTTTCTGCTCCAAACAATTACTTAAGGACTCATTTAATAAAGGCTATGCAATCTTGCAACTATATCATCTAGATAACATGGCTCCTAAAATCACTATGGTAGAGAGAAAATCCAGACATAGCAAAAGGACTAAACTTAGAGCAGAATAATTCTAGCTCTTGTAAGAGCAGAGAAGGCAGAGTGCATTGGAAGCAGGTACACATAATATGGTAATATGTATAGGTTAGCAAGTTAACATCTGATTGCTTTTATAATATCTGTAAAATGACAGCAGTGGGGCATGTAATTTTAGAGGAAAGGAGAGCATATGAAACTAACTTACTAGAGGGTAGGGAAATAAATCAGTTAGTGAAATGACTAAGAATCCTGGGTACTAGTTGAAATTTATGGTAAAAAATATGTACGAGACATTTGATAAGATGTGTTAATCCAACCACATGGGGGTTGTATCATTGTATCATTAAGTATGGTGGAGAAAGAATGACAAATGCATTTAGAATATGATAAAATAAATTTAGCAATAGAACTTAGAATTCAAGTTGAACATGTCTGGATACAGAAATATGTGAAAATGAAGCTTAGTGAAAAAACTATTGAGGTCACTAAGAGGACACACGTTTTAAATAATTGTATTAGGAGAAATGCTTGTTGAATTGGAAATTATGTACATGGAAATAATTTATGTGTAACTATGTGGAAATAGGTGGTTTTGGACAGAAATGGAAATTTTGAAATCATGATTACAGAGGTACAGTTATTAGAAAAATCTGATTTAAGGCACAGCCACAAAATTGGGTGGCTAAATTCAAGTGGAGAGGTATGTTTGTAGAATTTGAGATGATCAAGGAACTTAAAGGCTAAAGTGTTGCATGGATGATCTGTAAAAAAGGTGATGTTGCCAAGATTTCACTGTCATTATTAGAGATATTAAGCCAGGTAATAACATATTCAGGGAATGGGGAAGGCAACCAAGCGGTACTGGTTGAAGTTGTGTGTTTGAAAAGGACTGTTTTTGTTTGCTTTGCTTTGTTATGAGGGAAAAGGCAAAAGAGAAAAGGAAATATCTATAATTATAGAAGAACAAAGAAAATACTATGTTTTCTACAGTCTCCATGATACATGGGTATGGAAAGAAAAAAAAAAACTGTCTCTGAGAAACTTCAAGAGAAATATGGACCTGGGGTTCCTTGGTGGCTCAGTTGGTTGCGCATGCGACTCTTGATTTCGGCTCAGGTCAGGATCACGTGGATCTTGAGATTGGGCTCTAATTTGGGCTCTGCACTGACAGCGTGGAGCCAGCTTGGAATTCTCTCTCTACTCTGTCTCTGCCCTTCCCCTGCTCTATCTCTCTTTCTCTCAAAATAAATAAACAAACATTAAAAGAGAGAGAAAGAGAGGGAGGAGCCGAGATGGAAGAACAGCATGGAAGCTTTCTGTGTGTCTCCTGTCCATGAAATACAGCCAGAACAACACTAAACCATCCTACACACCTAGAAAACGGATTGGAGGATTAACACAACAATCTGCACAACTTGAACCACAGAATTCAGCAGGTAGGTGGTGCAGAGAGGTGAATTTAGGGAGCGAGAAGCCGTGGAGGGTAGAGAGCCGCTTTTGCGGGCAGAGAGAGGACAGAGACTGGGGAGGCAGGGAGAATATGGGAAAAGCATGCCTCCCCAAAGGCAGCTGGAGAGAAAGTGAAAAACTGAAAACAGCCGCAGCAACTGAACTAAAAAGGGAGAAAGGGGAAAGGAGACAGGAGAGGGTTTAAATTCCTTAAGACTGTAAACAAGGGGAGCGCAAAGGCTGCAACTTCATAGCTCAATACCTGGCAGTGGTCTGGTGGGAAGGGCGAATCCCCAGGAACAGAGTGGGGTCTGAGAGGTTCTCAGGCCACACGGGGAAAAGTGGTTCCATTCCTGGAAGGACATTTGGTAGAGACTGTTGAAGCCGCCTGGTCCCAGCAGACCCCAGAAGGCGGCCACATACGCTGGTGCTGGGGCAAGGTCGTTAAGGGGTGAAGCCTGGCGCCAGATGTGTGTTGTGTTTTTCCAAAATGTCTTGCAAACCTTTTCTGGGATGGGCTGGCCCCTGGCCGCAATCTTGGGGCACTGGCAACAACAGGGTCCAGCAGGTGTTCCTGGGTGCAGCCGATATTCGGCCATTGCTCATTCAGCCATTGCTCAGTGAGACTCTTCTGCAGAGGGTCATAACGGGAAACGCCACAGTCCTTTGGAAGTAAGGGGCCGGTGAATACAGCTGCATCTGAGACAAAACTGGGGAGAGGTACTGCCTGGGGCCTGGTCATGGAGAGTGAAGAAGCAGGGAGTGGACGAGAGCGGAGGACCCAAGACAGGTGCGTGATTACTGATTCGGGAAAACAGACTGGGTAGCTGGGTGGCGCCATTTTCACCGCTCCCGCGCATGCACATATGCACCTACAAGTGCCACAACAATCCACCCCAGTAGGCTAGCAGCGCCATCTAGTGGATATTGGAGCCGTTACAATGAGCCCCACCCAACTGGTCCAACTTTGCTCTTTAAGAACACAAGTCTCACCGCCGGCTTAATTTATGGACTATATAGAGCCACATAGACTGACTTCTAGGGGAAAACGAAGTAATTTCAGTCCTACTTCAATCTGTTAGCAGGTTCATCTACTCAATTTACTTTCTTTTTTCTTTTTCCTTTTTCTCTTTTACGATTCTTTTTTCTTAAATACAGAAAGAAAAAATTCATTTTCATTTTCAATTTTTATTAAAAATATTTCTTTAATTTTTATTACTATATTTTTTAATTTGTATAAGTTTTTTCAAATTCTACTTTACTTCCATCATTTTATTTTATTCTACTTCAGTGTACTCACCTTTTCAAATTTTCAAACAATTTCCTTTTTTTCTTTTTCTTTTTTTCTCTTTTTTGTTTCTTTTTCTTGAATGTACAAAGAGAAAAACTTCATTTTTACTCTCAATTTCTATTAAAAATATTTTATTTAATATTTATTACTATATTTTTGCTTTTATGTAAATTTTTTCAAATTTTATTTTACTTCCATCATTTTATTTTAGTCTACTACAGTGTATTCACTTTTTCATATTTTCAAACAATTTATTTTCCTTTTTTCTTCTTTTTTTTCTTTTCTTTTTCTCTTTTAGTTTTCTTTTTTCTTAAATACAGAAAACAAAAAAGTTCATATTTACTTTAATTTTTATTAAAAATATTTTTTATTTTTTTTCCACTATATTCTTTACTTTTGTGTATATTTTTACAAATTCTATTTTACCCCCATCATCACATTTTATTCTACATCAGTATATTCATTTTTTCAAATTCTCAATTTCCTTTTTTTTTCTTCCCTCTCCCTTTTTTTTCTCTGATCTGTCAAACCACTTTCAACACCCAGACCAAAACACACCTAGGATCTAGCATCATCTATTCGACTTTTGTGTGTGTGTGTTTTTAATATTTAATTCTAATATTTTTATTTTAATTTTTTTAATTTCAATTTTTCTACCTCATTAATTCCTTTTCTCCCTTCAAAATGACAACATGAAGAATTCACTCCAAAAGAATGAGCACGAAGAAATGATAGCCACGGATTTAACCAACACAGATACAAGCAAGATGTCTGAACCAGAATTTAGAATCACGATAATAAGAATACTAGCTAGAGTCAAAAATAGATTAGAAACCTTTTCTGCAGAGATAAAAGAAGTAAAAAACAGAAGGAAATTAAAAATGCTGTAACTGAGCTGAAATCACGGATGGCTGCAATGGTGGCAAGGATGGATGAGGCAGAACAGGGAATCAGCGATAGAGAGGACAAACTTATAGAGAATAAAGAAGCAGAAAAAAAGAGGGAGATGAAGGCAAAAGAGCACAATTTAAGAATTAGAGAAATCAGTGACTAATTAAAAAGGGACAACATCAGAATCATAGGGGTCCCAGAAGAGGAAGAGAGAGAAATAGTGGCAGAAAAGTTATGTGAGCAAATCACAGTGGAAAACGTTCCTAACCTGGGGAAAGACATAGACATCAAAATCCAGGAAGCACAGAAGACCCCCATTAGATTCAACAAAAATCGACCATCAACAAGGCGTATCATAGTCAAATTCACAAAATATTCAGGCAAGGAAAGAATTATGAAAGCAGCAAGGGAAAAAAAGTACATAACATACAAGATAAGACAGATCAGGTTTGCAGCAGATCTATCCAAAGAAACGTGGCAGGCCAGAAAGGAGTGGCGGGATATATTCAGTGTGCTGAATCAGAAAAATATGCAGCCAAGAATTCTTTATCCAGCAAGGGTGTCATTCAAAATAGAAGGAGAGATAAAAAGTTTCTCAGACAAACAAAAATTACAGGAGTTTGTGACCACTAAACCATCCCTGCAAGAAATTTTAAGGGGGCCTGAGGGGAGAAAACATGAAAAAAATACAAATATATATAAATAAATAAATACCAAAAGCAACAAAAGATTAGAAAGGACCAGAGAACAGCACCAGAAGCTCCAACTCTACAATCATCATGATGGCAAAAATTCATATCTTTCAGTACTCACTCTAAACGTCAATGGACTCAATGCTCCAATCAAAAGACACAGGGTAACAGAATGGATAAGAAAACAAGATCCATCTATATGCTGTTTACAAGAGACACAGTTTAGATCTAAAGATACCTTCAGATTGAAAATAAGGGGATGGAGAACCATCTATCAAGCGAACGGTCAACAAAAGAAAGCCGGAGTAGCCATTCTTATATCAGAAAATAGACTGATATCTTATATACACTTCAAAATAAAGACTGTACCAAGAGATTCAGAAGGCATTATATCATACTCAAGGGGTCTACAGACCAAGAAGACCTAAAAATTGTGAAAATTTATGTGCCAAATGCGGCAGCACCCAAATATATACATCAATTAATCACAAATATCAAGAAACTCATCAATAGTAATACCATAGCATTAGGAGACTTCAACACACCACTCACAGCAATGGAGAGATCATCTAATAAAAAAATCAACAAGGAAACAATGGCTTTGAATGACTCACTGGACAGGATGGACTTAACAGATATACTCAGAACATTTCATCCTAAAGCAGCAGAATATACATTCTTCTCCAGTACACATGGAACATTCTTCAGAATATACCACATACTGGGACACAAATCAGCCCTAAGTAAGGACAAAAAGATCAAGATCACACCATGCATATTTTCAGACCACAATGCTATGAAACTTGAAAACAACCACAAGAAAAAATTTGGAAAGGTAACAAATACTTGGAGACTGAAGAACATCCTACTAAAGAATGAATGGGCTAATCAAGCAGTTAAAGAGGAAAGTAAAAAGTATATGGAAGTCAATGAAAATGATAACATCACAACCCAAAACCTCTGGGATGCAGCAAAGGCAGTCCTAAGAGGAAAGTGTATAGCAATCCAGACCTTCCTACAGAAGGAAGAAAGATCTCAGATACACAACCTAACCTTATGCTTTATGGAGCTGGAAAAAGAACAGCAAATAAAACCCAAAACTAGCAGAAGACACGAAATAATAAAGATTAGAGCATATAACAATGCCATCAAAACCAAAAACACAGTAGAACAGATCAATGAAACCAGAAGCTGGTTCTTTGAAAGAATTAACAAAATTGATAAATCACTAGCCAGTTTGATCCAAAAGAAAAAGGAAAGGACCCAAATAAATAAAATCAAGAATGAAAGAGGAGAGATCACAACCAACACAACAGAAATAAAAACAATAACAAGAGAATATTATAAGCAATTATATGCCAGTAAAATGGGCAATATGGAAGAAATGGACAAATTCCTAGTAATATATACACTACCAAAACTGAAACAGGAAGAAACAGAAAATTTGAACAGACCCATAACCAGTAAGGAAATCGAATTAGTAATCAAAAACCTGCCAAAAAACAAGAGTCCAGGGCCAGATGGCTTTCCAGGGGAATTCTACCAAACATTTAAGGAAGAGTTAACACCTATTCTCTTGAAGCTGTTCCAAAAAATAGAAATGGAAGGAAAACTTCCAAACTCTTTCCATGAAGCCAGCATTACCTTGATTCAAAAACCAGACAGAAACCCCAATAAAAAGGAGAACTATAGACCAATTTCCCTGATGAACATGGATGCAAAAATCCTCAACAAGATAGTAGCCACTGGATACAACAATACATTAAAAAAATTATTCACCACAACCAAGTGGGATTTATACCTGGGATGCAGGGCTGGTTCAATATCCACAAAACAATTAACGTGATTCATCACATCAATAAAAGGACAAGAACCATAGGATACTCTCAATAGATGTAGAGAAAGCATTTGACAAAATACAGAACCTTTCTTGATAAAAACCCTCAAGAAAGTAGGGATAGAAGGAGCATACCTCGAGATCATAAAAGCCATATGAACGACCCAATGCTAATATCATCCTCAATGGGGAAAAACTGACAGCTTTCCCCTGAAGGTCAGGAACAAGACAGGGATGTCCACTCTCACCACTGTTATTCAACACAATATTGGAAGTCTTAGCTTCTGCAATCGGACAACACAAAGAAATAAAAGGCATCCAAATTGGCCAGGAGGAGGTCAAACTTTCACTCTTTGCAGATGACATGATACTCTACATGGAAAACCCAAAAGATTCCACCAAAAAACTGCTAGAACTGATTCATGAATTCAGCAAAGTCGCAGGATATAAAATCAATGAACAGAAATCGGTTGCATTCCTACACACCAACAATGAAGCAACAGAAAGAGAAATCAAGGAATCGATCCCATTTACAGTTGCACCAAAAACCATAAAATACCTAGGAATAAATCTAACCAAAGAGGTGAAAAATCTATACACTGAAAACTATAGAAAGCTTATGAAAGAAATTGAAGAAGACACAAAGAAATGGAAAAAGATTCCATGCTCCTGGATGGGAAGAACAAATATTGTTCACATGTCGATACTACCCAAAGCAATCTACATATTCAACGCAATCCCTATCAAAGTAACACCAGCATTCTTCACAGAGCTAGAACAAATAATCCTAAAAGTTGTACGAACCAGAAAAGACGCTGAATAGCCAAAGCAGGAGGCATCATGATCCCAGACTTCAAGCTATACTACAAAGCTGTAATCATCAAGACAGTATGGTACTGGCACAACAACAGACACTCAGATCAATGGAACAGAATAGAGAACCCAGAAATGGACTCACAAACGTATGGCCAACTAATCTTTGACAAAGCAGGAAAGAATATCCAATGGAATAAGGACAGTCTCTTCAGCAAGTGGTGCTGGGAAAACTGGACAGCAACATGCAGAAGAATGAACCTGGAATACTTTCTAACACCATACACAAAAATAAACTCAAAGTGGATGAAAGACCTCCATGTAAGACAGGAAGCCATCAATATTCGAGGAGAAAGCGGGCAAAAAAACTCTTTGACCTTGGCCGCAGCAACTTCTTACTCAACACGTCTCTGGAGGCAAGGGAAACAAAAGCAAAAATGAACTATTGGGACCTCATCAAAATAAAAAGCTTCTGCACAGCCAAGGAAACAATCAGCAAAACTAAAAGGCAACTGACAGAATGGGAGAAGATATTTGCAAATGACATATCAGATAAAGGGTTAGTATCTAAAATCTACAAAGAACTTATCAAACTCAACACCCAAAAAACAAGTAATCCAGTGAAGAAATGGGCAAAAGACATGAACAGACACTTCTCCAAGGAAGACATCCAGATGGCCAACCGACGCATGAAAAAATGCTCCACATCACTCATCATTAGGGAAATACAAATCAAAATCACAGTGAGATACCACCTTACACCTGTCAGAATGGCTAACATTAACAACTCAGGCAACAACAGATGTTGGTGAGGATGCAGAGAAAGAGGATCTCTTTTGCATTGTTGGTGGGAATGCAAGCTGGTGCAGCCACTCTGGAAAACAGTATGGAGGTTCCTCACAAAACTAAAAATAGAACTACCCTACGACCCAGTAATTGCACTACTAGGCATTTATCCAAGGGATACAGGTGTGCTGTTTCAAAGGGAAACATGCACCCCCATGTTTATAGCAGCACTGTCAACAGTAGCCAAAGTACAGAAAAAGCCCAAATGTCCATCAAGGGATGAATGGATAAAGAAGATGTGGTATGTATATACAATGGAGTATTACTCACCAATCAAAAAGAATGAAATCTTGCTATTTGCAACTACATGGATGGAACTGGAGGGTATTATGCTAAGTGAAATTAGTCAGAGAAAGACAAAAATCATATGACTTCACTCATATGAGGACAAAACAGATGAACATAAGTGAAGGGATACAAAAATAATACAAAAACAGGGAGGGGGACAAAACAGAAGAGACTCATAAATATGGAGAACAAACTGAGTGTTGCTGGAGGGGTTGCGGGAGGGAGGATGGGCTAAATGGGCAAGGGGCATTAAGGAATCTACTCCCGAAATCATTGTTTCACTATATGCTAACTAATTTGGATGTAAATTTTAAAAAATAAAAAATAAAATTAAAAAAAAGAGGGAGAGAGAAAGAAATATGGCCTTTTCAGAAATCCAGATTTCACCTAGGAAAAAAGAAAGAAGTGACAGAAGGAGAGTTTGATGATATGTAGACCTTTACTCTTTTCAGACCTTAAAATCCAGAGGAAAACAATAAAAACATGGTATCAAGTCTAGCTAATAGAAGATGATTTGGAAAGTTATACCTTTTCTTGACAGTTGAACTAAAAAGGAAGTTATCTGTGACAGGATTAATTTTAAAAGTCTGTCCTGGTCTTGCCTGAATCTTGGAAGAGTGTGGCATCTACATTTTAATTTGATAAGTGCGCTTTGGTCCGTGATCATCATTCATCCCATTCCCACCACCAGGTTTTTAGGTATTGATGAACAGGAACAGGAAGCCTGGAAACATCCACCACTGTACTCATACTTCTTTTCACTTGAAACTGAAATATAAGCTGCTCAGCCAACTTCCTTCCTAACAGTTAATAAACAAGAAATAAACCCCATAGCTAAATACGGTGTTACCTTTCTAAAATTCAGCTATGAGCATACTCCCAATAACTACCTTTGATCTGAAATGAGTAATCATTTACCTTTTGCCTAAACACCTCACCTACAAAACACTTTCTTCGGCAGGAGATACCTAGTTGTTGATCCCTTGTTCACATGTTTTTTGCTATGGAAAGAACCTTAGAACTTTCCTTTTGGGGTATATGTGGGGATTATCAGACCAATTTGCTCCTCCTGCTGCCACAATTATGTGAGAAGCCAAAGTGAAACCCCTCTGGGGTTTGCTTTCTTTTTTATTTGTTTCTCATCATAGGGCTGCAATCTGACTCTCTGACCTCAGAGTAAAGTAGCTGTGCAAGTGGCTAAGTAAATAAACCCATTCAAATCAAAAGCTCTGTAGTATTGATCCCATTAACAATACACCTAAAGTTACATCTGTAATCGGAGTTAGTAGTAATGAGGTTACATCATTTTCCCTGCAACATTCTGAATATAGTGCCATACCTTGCTTTTTGTTCCAACCTTGGGGATAAAGTAGGTATTATTTTTTCTTCTTTGGTACTCCATTAAACCTTAAATTTTCAATCTGTAACTAGTCCCAGAAATACTCTAAATAATAAATAATTGGGCTATTTAGCTTCATGCACATATTAGATCTAACTCCTTACATTTTTGGCTCGTAGATTGTTCTGTAAATTTTTACAAGAGCTATTTGAATGACTTAATGTATAATAAAACAATTTCCTTATCATTCCTAATAAAATATATTTGTGTTTGCTTTTCTTTCCACTCATGGACTCATCCCTCTACCAGGATGATTAATAATAGGGAGCACTCCCCTGCCACCAAGACTCAGGCTAGTCTTGCCAAAAAGCCCGAAAACAGGCTCAGCAGAATCCAACTTCGGTTTTACTTCTCAAGATCTGAATTATTCAATCTTATGTAATTAATAATTAATATAAGACATTAACAGTACTATCTGTATGGAGCTAAGACAGCCGAGCCTGTTCTCTACTTTCTTATATTCTTTCTATCATAATGAGATAGAGAAAATGGCTACCTGGCTTTTATGAATGCGAGGAGCACGGCTTCTCATACACTGTAAACAATTGCTGCAGTTAGGCAAACACATAATGCCCACAGAAAAGAAACTACCATGCAGACTCAATGCAAACTAAAGACATACTTAGAGAAACATAATCTTTCAGAGAAACATTATCTTAGGAAATTTAGCAGTACCTATATTCTAGGAAACTTTTTGCATTATCTTGCCACACAACTGATATTTGTTCCACAAAATCTCCTTTCCTAATCATAGTGGTCTAGAATTTATAACAAAAATATTGGTATGTAGTTTTCTTAGAATCCAGGCAAATAACTACACCCTGGTATACTATTACTTATTTTTATTGCTTTTTTGAAGGTTTTGTTTTAAAGTAATGTCTACATCCAACATGGGGCTTGAACTCATAACCTCAGATTAACTTGCTCTACCAACTGAGCCAGCCAGGTGCCCTACAATATTCAATGTCTTCCAGAGTTGAAAACTTCTTGTCTTTTTGAAATGAATATTTTATTTTCTGGCATCCATTTGTTAGCTCTTCACTGTTTCAAAGGTCTTAAGTCCAAGCAATTACTAAAAGACCTAACCACTCAAATTAGCTATTTTCCCCGCTTTGTTCTGTGTCAGACTTTGAAAGCAGATTTTTAATTTTTTTTCCCTAAAGCTAAAAAGCAAGAACAAAAGGACCAAAAAAGATACAACTAATTACTATGATGGCGACTGCACCCTTCCATGTCCTAATCTAAGTATCTCTAAATTTTCCTCTTAAAAAAATCTATGTTACATAAAGGAAATAACTATTGTGACTTTATCCATGATATTTCCAAATAAGTATACATAATCAAAATAGTTTATACAGATGTGATATGACGATATATTAGTTCACCTTAATGATTTATTAGTTCACTGTTCTGGAAATTCACATGTTTTTAATGAATCACAAAGTATTTCTGTGCATTCTAAAAAGGTTTATGAACTGACTTAAAAGTAATACTGGTTGACATTGTCTCTGTTAATACATGATAATATATTTTCTATTAGGGTTGTGATGGAAAACACAAATTCTTTCTATATTTAAAGCTGATAGTTTGTTTTGCATTAAAAAGAATGGTCTATAAACTCTGGTTCACGGTAGAGTTGTTTTGTTTTGTTTTGTTTTTTTTGTTTTTTTTTTTTTTTTGTCTTTTTGAGTAAGATATAACCAAAGGGTCAATATCTTGGTGTAAGGCCTGAATCTGACAATCTGTGCTACATTTACCCTTAAGCCACTTGCTGATTTTGTATACCTCCAGGAAAAAAGCAGAAATCCTAAGACGGCATGTTCATAGTGTTACAAAAGTTAGAATAAAGTAAAATGGTAAGTTAGAAGGAAATTAGTAAGATTTGTGCTTGGAATCTGTGACAGGATACATCTGAGGTACAAGGTGAAACAGAAGTACACTAACCTTTATAAAAACTGAATTTCAGTTTTGAATCAGCTCAGTTTCTAATTGGTTTATGGTGATGTGCCCTTATCTAAAATGGCAGTCAAGAGTCAAAGGGCTTGAGAAGAATTTCCCAAATTCTTATGAAGATTTGGAAGCAAATATCAGAGGTTAGGTGTGGACAACTTATAGATCCATGATAAACAACCCAGACTTCTTTTGGTACCTACGTAAATCAGCATACAAGAAACAAAACTGTGCCTGAAGTAAGATGCCTCTTAGAAAAATGCATTGTGAAAAAAAAATGAAGTATTTTCAATTGTTTAACATGATATTCCAGAAATAAAAGTGAATTATTATGGAAATAAAAACCTATGATATTTTACACACCACTTCTCGATTTTTTCCCAAGAGAAAATCTGTTCCAACTTATACACCTTGTACAGAAAGAGCACTCATGTTGTAAATCTATGCAAAACTTGGAAAAATCTATAAGGAAATGTGTTTAAGTGTTCGATACCTAAGAACAAGGATACCTGCAAGGTGAGCCCCATATTGGATTTACTACCCTGACTGGGGGACTTTCCCCAACTGTGGCATACAGCAAGCTGGAGTCCCAGCACAGTATGGTGTTCTCAGTGAGCTGAGGGAGCAGAGGAAAGTTTTCAGGAGAGGTAAAACAACTGATATAAGTGGAACTTTGACATTCAAAAAATAAATTATGCTCACGGGTTCCCTCTGTGTTTTCCAAATGAGGGATTGACTGCTTAGGCCCAGCAGAGCGTCCTGAAACTTGTCAGAGACCGGGTGAGTTGACAGAAGAGGGAAACTAGTTGTTGAGCAATTTTGGGGGAAGTTGGAGATCCAGCCCCAGGAGAATTCAGAGTCTACATTTTTACAACTTCAAAGCTCAAGGTCTTAAGTTTAGACACAGAAAGGCCTTAACTTTGGATAAGGAACATGACAGAGTTAATTTACACAGTAGTCTCGCCCTAACAAAATCTGGAATTATGCCTTGAAAAGAATTTTAAAGGAAACAGTTTAGATGTAGGGCCCTGCCAACTTGTAATTGCTTGGAGAAATATTAGGCTTTCCATATGTTTATAGCATCATACATTCAAGACTACACAAGCTCAGAATGAATAGCCAGTAACTAAATTGGCCAGATGTCAATTTAGGCCAAGATCAAACTACATCTTGGCCATTGTGAACAATGTTGCAATGAACATAGAAATACAAATATCTCTTTAAGATGGTGATTTTACTTCCCTTGGATGTAGATCTGGAAGTGAGGTTGCTGGATCACACAGTAGTTCTATTTTTAACAGGATCCTCCATACTGTTTTCCATAATGTTAGTGTCCATCAATAGATGCATGGATAAAGAAAATGTGCTGTGCCTGAAATAAGATAACTCTTATAAAAGAGAAATGAACTGTGAAAAAATGAAGTATTTTCAATTATTTAACATGGTTTTCAGAAATAAAAGTGAATTTACAGAAATAAATAATTCCACTGTATATATACAATAGCATAATCAGCCTTAAAAAAAGGAAATTCTGCCAGTTGTGACAACACAGATGAAACTAGAGGACATCATGTTTAGTGAAATAAATCAGGGAGAGAGAGAAAGAGAAATACTGCATGGTATCACTTAAATGTGTAAACTTAAAAAAAAGAAGAAGAAGGAAGTTGAATTCATAGAAATAGAGTATATAATGGTACTTGGGGTCTTGTGGTTGCCAGGGGCTGAGGGGCAGAGGTGTGGAGGAAAGAAGTTGATAGAAAGGTAGAAACTTTCAGTTCTAAGATGAATAAATCCTGAGGATCTAAAGTATAGCATGATAACTATGATAATACTGCACTAAATAACTGGAATTTGCCAAGAGAGTATATCTTTAAGTGTTCTTACAAACATTTGAAAAATTTTAAAAAAGATAACCACATGAAGTGATGGATGTGTTAATTAACTTGATTGTGGGAATCCTTTAACACTGTATACACTGTATCAAATCATCACATTGTATACTTTATTACCAATTTATTTGTCTATATACCTCAATCAATCTGGAAAAAAGATCAAACCAATTCACAAAAATATCATAGAATTCAAAAGGTCTAAATCTTTTCATAGAGTAATGAGTAAACAATTAAAAATGTTACAATTGTGAAGAAACAGGAAATGTGACATATAATCCATGCAAGTACACTTTATAGAAACCAAACCCAAGATAGCCTATATGTTTTGTTACATTCAGTTGGCAATCAGTTTAAGGCAGATATTGTAAATATTCTGAAAAATTAAAGAAAAAATCACTGAAAACACAGGGTATGTCAGCAGAGACACAAAGACTAAAATCACTAAGACAAGGATTTCTGTGAAAGTGTTCAAGGTACTTCCAAGTCATATTCCATATAAACCTATCCCATTATATATTTTTTTAAATCTTTTTAAGATAACCAAGTGGCTTTTCCTCCTTAATCTGTAGGTAAACTATTCAACTTTATCAGCATGTGAAGTATTAGTCCTATATCTGGTGACTGTTAGTGATAAGGACCAAGCTGAAATCAGTAAAACAGATACAATCCTATTAATGATTTATTACATGATCTTCCATGGTTTCTTACCTATAATACATGATTAAATTACACCATTAAGATAATCTGAACATTACTATTTCGAGAATCTCTAAGAAAGAGCTTTCCACTTAGAGAGTGTTTTATGTTAGCTTTTTGCCAACCCACTAAATACTTCATAAATAGCATTTAATAGGCACTTAATAGCATTTAATAAGCACTGATTAAAGATTCAGTTTGAAACTAAGGATTTTTAAAATATTTTCTTCCTCCTAAAATCACATCAAAATGCCAAGTATATAAAACATGGTTTTAAAATTATATGTGGAAAATAAAACTGAAAGAAAGTTAACTACAACCAAGGTATGTAACTAATTTCATAAAGATAAAAGTATATGAAGAACTAGCCAACAAGAGACACAAAATATCAAGTACCTACCCAAAGGTAATGACAACCAACAGCTTGATGATTTTTACCCTCAAACCCAAGAATCACCCAAGATTTGTATTTGATGAATGGCACGAGGCACAACTATGGAATAAAGATAAAACATTGGATGCTATCTCAAAAGTCCAAAAATTAGAGTTATATACCATGTTCTCTGCCTCCATTCCAGAGGCCATATATCCCCCAGGATAAATTATGAACTGACGGAGCCAAAGAAACTTCTCCAAGGAATCTAAACCTAGCAAAAAGCAGGAAGCTGCCACCTTGATAATTACTCTCCTTAAGTTTTATTGTGTTCTGTTAACAATCCCCATACCCCAATCCCACACCACTTCCTCTCCAGTTACAAGAGATACTAGCATAAATTTAAATGGATGAGATCAGTCATGATTCTTGACGTAGGCTGACTCCTGAGCAGAGCCCACGGATACCTTAGAAGAGAAGTAGATACGGACGCTGGGGATCTGGCATTGTTTTCTACATAAAATATTGAATATTCTTTGGACTATGGGTTCCACATTTGATGTTTTAATTATGCTATTGAACTATAATATGATGATAATAAATTAAATTAGCATAGCAAAAAAAAAACAGACTAAAATACACATTTGATCATTTTGATTTTCAAAGTAGCCTGTCTGAGTTACATGCAAAATTATTTTTGCTTCCTATTTCTGAGTTGGAAGTTCTGGTACTTACATGGCCTACTTCACACAAATATTTTCAAAGGAAAATACACCTGAGAAAAGCATTCAATTAAAAGGAGTCTGTGAAATGAAGAAGACAATCATACCAAATAAAATACTTTGTGTAAAACTTGTATTTTTTTTCTCAAGGTCCTGAGTCATCACTATGAAAATTTGAATAAACAAAGAATTGTGGTACTGACATGTCTTTTGGTACAAGTTTCCAGGGATTTGTGCTTTCCTGACAATTTGTTGATTACCCTTGCAAATAAACAGTACAAAATAAAAATGTCTAAAACTGTACCTCTGAATACCTATGATATGCTACATCTCTATTTCTCACCCAATCTCAAGAACTGATACCATAATTTACTTTGGTTTTATTCAAGCTAAATAAATGAATTCCTGACTCCTTTTTTTCCCATACACTTAACACAATCTATGACAAACATTTTAAAACTACCTAAAGTATATATTTCATTCTCATTATTGCTCACCATTCCCATTATTACGTTCCTATATCTACTTTTGGACTACTGCGTAGCCTCGGAAGTGATCACCTTGCCTCCAACCTGCCCAGCCTCATACAGACTGTTCCGTATATAGCAGCAAACTGGCACTTAAAATTCTAAGTCAAATAAAGTCATTCAGCGCCTTGCTCAGAAATTTCCAATGGCTTTACTGTATTACCTCCTTTCTGTTCTTCAAGAATTCCATGCAGCATCTCATCTCAGACTGTTTGGATTTGATGTCTCTACTCTCCACAGATATTTATTTGGCTAAAGATGGATTTCAATTCTACCTAATCATCTATGATAATATGTATATTAGATATATTTACCTTATATATTAAATATTATGTATGTTATATATTTCTCTGTAATTTTATATACTGTATGGTGTGCATGTATATTGTATATATATATATGCATATAATTTATTAATAATGAATGCTATATTGAATAAAAATTTGAATACCATTTGGATCTTTCTGCAATTGTAGGCTACATAAGAGAAAAGATATTCTTTTTTGTATATGGTCATATGTCCAGTTACTAAGAAGATGTCTGGAATATGTTAAGTAGAACCTCAATAAACTTTTTTTAATGCTCACGTGAAGGAAACAATATATTGATTCTGTATTTGTAATGTTCATTTTAGGACTACTTTTGAGGGGCTTGGGTTTTAAAGCCTCATCTGCAAATCCTGTGTGTAGCCCCAGAATATAACCTACATTTGCTCATATATGTAAAATAATGTAGTAAATTTAATTATATTACATTTTAAAATACATAAGTCACATGGATTATTTGTCAAGATTCTGATATCTCCTGCTTGTCAAGATAATTTCCAATTTTTTTAAATAGCTCCATGTTGGGGCGCCTGGGTGGCGCAGTCGGTTAAGCGTCCGACTTCAGCCAGGTCACGATCTCGCGGTCCGTGAGTTCGAGCCCCGCGTAGGCTCTGGGCTGATGGCTCGGAGCCTGGAGCCTGTTTCCGATTCTGTGTCTCCCTCTCTCTCTGCCCCTCCCCCGTTCATGCTCTGTCTCTCTCTGTCCCAAAAATAAATAAACGTTGAAAAAAAAAAAATTAAAAAAAAAAAAAATAGCTCCATGTTGATACAACCTAATTTTGACATTTCAATTTTGCTAGAATATCAAGTTTTTAAATTATCCTATACTCTCTATCTTTAATAAAGTATCTAGAAAATCAATGCCATTTAGAGATAGGTCTTTTTTTTTTTCTTTTTTTTTTTTTTTTTGCAAGCTAACAGTCCATATACAGTATTCTAACTTAGCATGACATGTATTTTTAAAAAACAACAGAGTTCTCTTGAAAGACAAAAAAAAAAAGTCTTCATATATCACTGTGAAATACTGAAATCCTAATTTCTTTCAATGTGCTCTGAGTGTACCCTTCAAATCATTTGCCAAGGTATTTAAAGTAAAAAATGCAATCACCTACCATTAAATCACTTTGATCTTGTAATGTATTTCTGGTTAATCGATGTTCTGCAACCTGGTCATAGAAATTGAAAAAAAAAATCAGTCATGTGGTTAGTTGTAATGCTAGTAATTTTTTTCATTGAAAATGTGGTACTAAATTGAAGTAAAATACTTATTTGCACTAAAATGAAAGTACTGGAATAAAAGAAATGTATAAAATCAAATTTTAAACCTTTATAAGATTTTTAATCAGTTTTTGGCAGATATTGCTTTACAACACTCTTAATAGTGACCTATTGCCTACATTTTAGAAGAATGTATACCAACCAATCCTAGGTTAGCATAAATACATCCATGAACTTACATACATGCGTACATAAATGCCTCTAGGTGATTTTAATATACCATTTTCTTCCTAAATTTACACCAATGATTTACAAGGATAAACTGTCAAAAAAGTTTGAACTACTAATCGATATTAAAAGATAAATTCATACTCATTAACTATTATATAGTAAGGAAGATTTTTAGGCAAATCTTGTAAGGAGGATTGCTAGGCAAATTGTCCACAGTCCTCAACAGAACATTTGGTTAATAAGTATTAAGATGATTTTTCATGTTAACATATTTGTCAGTTGACTAAATCTGTTTTTATACATTCTTATTTTCCCAGAAATTATAAACCATCAAATATATCATAATTCTAACTCACATACAAAATATTTTTTTCAAAATAGTTTCAATGATAACTAATATCATCCACATAGTTGTATTTTATAAAAATCCAAATTAAATCACTCTTTTATGTTTTATGGTTATATGTCTTTTGGGTAATTTTCATCCTATTATTATCTAGTCATTGTAAAGAACACTTAGACCTTTCAATAACATTTCTGCTCACTATTAATTTTGGAAGTGTTCATTGGGCAATTTTATGATAAGTGGCAAATTACTTCTAGTAGTTTAATGAAGTCCCTTTTTCCTCACAATACTCCTTTATTTATTGCTCCCCCTCTTTTCCTGTATCCACTTGATATTATGCATTAGTCATTCAAGGACATAATTAACATAGACAGTCTCTAATTCTCAGGACAAACTTTCAATGCTTTTTATAAATGTATCAGAATTCAGTGTGTAAGGCAAAAAAAAAAAAAAAATCACTGAGTGCTTTTTTGGGAGAAAGCCATATAGATATTCTGAATCACAGCCAATAATGAAATTATTTGATATTACAGACTAACACAGTCTGTAATATTGAGTTGGGAAAATTCATAGAGGAATGGTGAATATTTTAAAACTCTTGTGGATAAATATAATTTTAAAATTACACTGCTTAAATTGTATCACTTAATTGTATCATCTTTATGCAATAATAATAATGATTACTTTTGAACAAATCTAAATGGCAGAGCAGAAGGCTTGAAAACATTTTAATTATCTTACATATAAGTAAGTATATCATTTCCTTTCTATTACATTCACCACAGTATAATTTACTTGCAATTTAAAACCCAAGCTTCAAAGTCACATAGGTTTCTTCTTATAAGTCTCCAAATTGATGCCATTGCTTAGAAATTCTTCACAATTCTTATACATAAGAAATCATAACATTTGATTGTAATAGGATATCTTTTATTCTTAGTGGCTATTTTACTCATACAAATTTTATGATATATGCTATCATCAAAATGATCATTCTGAGTATCTAAAATTAGTAAGTGCATGTTTTCCATATTTTAGATGATGGGAACAAAGATCTTAGCAACAACAAATTAAAGTTTCACCACCATACGGAAAATGAAACCTTCATTGCAAGTCTATCTATCTTCCTGCGAGGACATGGCATTATTAGTTTCAGTGTGGCTGGAGAATGTTCCTTTTGTCTACCTTGCTTCCATGGTAGCTTGCAACTGTTTTACTCCAGTAAGCCATATTCAACTACACACAGTCTGCTGTCAATCATAAAGTGAACTTTTAATGGAGCTTTTATCACTTGTGTCAGAAAAATCACTTCTATCTAGGACCTCAGTGTGTGGTTAGATATTTAAAATTTGATAAATATTGATGTAAAATTGAAGGAGCTCTATATTATAACTTTATCTAAATAAACATAATGAGGCATGATTTAACTACATTCATTAAAATTCAACCTTGTTACATGCAGAGTTCTATAAGTTGCAGCAACATATACAATCTTGTTACCAACAAAATAATAAAAATATAATCATTCCATTATCCCACATTTTTCCTTCATTCCCCAAACAAGCCAGGTATGATGCAAATTTTAGTTATAACTTTCCTTTTTCAAAAATTAAATAAATAGAAAATACAGTATATATAGTCTTTTGTGTCAGGGCTCTTTTTTGTAACATAATGCTTCAAGATGCATCCTTGCGTTGTTTTTTTTCTTTTATTCTTTTGAAAGAAAAGTATATAGATTTTAATAAAATTATTAATAGCTTCAGATAAGTTCCACGGTATCCAGTAGTAGCACAATGATAGATATATCACTGGGCCACTATGCCTTTCATCTGAGCACTTCAGGAATTCATGATTTTGCGTACATGCCTACTTTGTTCCTTCTTTTATGGAGTAGTATTTTTTGTACATATGTACCACAATATCGTCATATAATTGGGCATTTGGTTACTTTTCAATTTTATAATTGACAAAGTTTTAATAAACTTTCATTTAGAATTTCAGTATGTTTTAAATTTCACTTGGATAAATATGTTGGAATGGGATTACTGGGTTGTGTGATAAGTAAATGTTTATATTTTTGTATTGTTAAGTATATGGTAACACGTTAAGTATAAAATTATGTTTAAGATTATTTGTTTTCCAAAGTGGTTGTAAAATGTTGAAAAATTATTTTTCTCTGTAAAAATTTTGATTATTTTTGTTTCTATTTTATTTGCCCCAAATATGTTTTGGTTTCCATTTTTATTTCTTTGACCCATTGATTATTCAGGAGTATGCTGTTTAATTTCCACATATTTGTGAATTTTCAAGCTTTCCTCCTGTTACAGTTTTCCATTTTATACTACTATGGTTACATATGATTTTAATCAACTTGAGATAATTTCAATCTTCTTAAATGTGTTAATACTAATTTTGAGACCTAACACTTGATCTATCGTGGATAACGTTCTGTGTACACTTAAGAAGAATGTATATTCTGCTGCTGTTGAATGGAATACTTGGTACATATCTCTTAAATCCATTTGGCCTAATGTGTAATTCAAATCCAATCTGCTTACTGATTTTCTGTCTAGGTGATCTATCCATTATTGACGGTGGAGTATTAAAGTGTTATTGCGTCACTGCCTATTTCTGCCTTCATGTTTGTTAATATTTGATTAACATATTTAGATGTTCCAATATTGTTCACCAGTATATTTGCATTTGATATATTCTCTTGAGATACTGACCCTATTATAAAATTGTTTCTTGTTACAGTTTTGGACGAAATATCTTTTTGTCTGATATAATTATAGCTGATCTTATTCTCTTTTGCTTTCCAAGTGCATGAAACATCATTTTTCCATCTCTTCACTTTCAGCTTACGTGTGTCCTAAATTGAAAGCAAGTCTCTTGTAGACAATATAGTTGGATCTTGTTTAATATAAAATTGCCTAAGGCATGTCTTATCTCTCATAAATTAAAAATAAAAAAGGTGCTCACATTGCCAATCATTATGTTCCCATTTTCATTTTTCAAATATTTTGTGAAAAATGTTGATTTATAAATAACCTGTGCTCTTTTCATAAACATTTTGCCAAAGTGGTGGCTGACATTCCAGATAGTCATGCATAGCTGAAGTAACACAGAAATACAAAGTTTAGTTTCCTCTCCCACAGTGAGGAAGGAAACAGTGAAATATAAAGCAGTTTATTTTTAGTCTTATATTGTCCTTAGGATATTATGAAGCTTCTGAACTGCCTTAGACATTATCCCCAAAAGTCCCCCCTTCCTGTTTAGGGTTCATTCTGATATAAGCACAAAATAGTTGACCAACATATATACTAGATCATAATAGCTATGAATCTAACTAAGCTCCTTTAAGCTTATTTAAGCTTCATTTAATGTAATGACTTTGTTGTGACCTGTTTGTAGGGCAGATCTCCCATGGATAACTTCAATAAGAATTGTGATTAAATTATATTTATGTTCTTAAGTTCTTTTCAGTGGTTAGTCCTCATTAACCTTCATGAATGAGTGGCATTTTATTGTCCCATATTGTTTTTTTGGTTCTGTATTAGTATCAACAACTTAAATTCATGTTTTATTCTTTTTCCCCCCTAATTTTTTCTTAATTAACTTTGTAAATTTCCCAGATAGTCATAAAATGCAGGCTGCTGTCAGGTTACTTCATGCAATTTTCTTATTGGCTAACTTAAATTGTGGCTCATAAATAGTATTTATTGATTTATTTATCTATTTTATTTATTTATTTTTAATACAGAACTGAAAGAATCACACTGGAGAATGCATGTAAAGTAACTTTTGCAACAAGGTTAATCTTTTTTATCTAAAAGAAACAAATTTTGCATTATTGCACACATTCTCACTTTTTCTATCTAAATGTGAAAGATGATTATAAAACATTCACCTACCTAACTTTAATTCTGGGTCCACACAAATATTTTTACCTTATAAATGTCTGGGGAAATAATGAAATGATACTTAAATTCTTTTATTCTGTATCTTATCAATGTAGAATTAAACATTATAGTCCAATTAAAATTAAATTAAATGTGCATTTAAATGTCTCAGTTTCAAGCAGGACATTTGTGAGGCACCTGCGTGGTTCACTCGGTTGAGCTTCTGACTTTGGTTCAGGTTATGATCTCACCGTCCATGGGTCCGAGCCCCTGCATCAGACTATGCGCTGACAGCTTGGAGACTGGAGCCTGCTTGGGATTCTGTATCTCCCTCTCTCTGTGCCCCTCCCCTGCTCATGCTCTGTCTCTTGCCCTCAAAAATAAATATTTTTTTTTTTTAAAAGCAAGACATGGGGCGCCTGGGTGGCGCAGTCGGTTAAGCGTCCGACTTCAGCCAGGTCACGATCTCGCGGTCCGTGAGTTCGAGCCCCGCGTCGGGCTCTGGGCTGATGGCTCAGAACCTGGAGCCTGTTTCCGATTCTGTGTCTCCCTCTCTCTCTGCCCCTCCCCCGTTCATGCTCTGTCTCTCTGTGTCCCAAAAATAAATAAATGTTGAAAAAAAAATTAAAAAAAAATTAAAAAAAAAAAGCAAGACATTTGTTTTATTTGTATGCATTTAGTATCTTATCAAATTATATATGTAATTTTAAATATGTATTAAGTATATGTATGCACATATAAAATTGAGGTGTAAAATAAATGCTTTAAGCTGTTCTAGATATTATTATGGTATAGATTTTTTTTAATTTACTTATTTAAATTCAAGTTATTTTACATACAGTTAGTATTGGTTTCAGGAGTAGAACCCAGTGATTCATTGCTTACATGTAACACTAAGTGCTCATCCCAACAAGTGCTCTCCTTAAGGCCCATCACCCATTTAGCCCAACCCTCCCACCCAAATCCCCTCCAGTTTAGGTATTTTTTAATTGCCCATTTTATGCCTACTCTTTGCCATGTGCTTTGAATTTATTTTTAGCAACTTTTAGAACCCTGAAAGAGAAGTATTATTATCACTAATTTAAAGATTTGGAAACTGAGACTTAAAAAGTTTAGCTGTTTGACTTTGATTTATTAAAAATGGCTTTTTCTAAAAGATTTAGATTTCATTGCTTTATAATTAAGAAAGACGACAGCTGCTCCAGTATATGAAATAATGCTTTTCAGCTTACTAATGAAATTCAAGTTCAAGAACTTCTGTGCTTACTTTAGTCTTCATAACTTCTCTAATCATAGTGATTACCATTTCTAGAGATAATATTTAACTGATCTTTAAAAAAATGATAAACATAGTTGCAAAGATAGTACTCCATTTCTTAAGAATTTTCTTTCATCAGTTCAATTTATTTATTGGCATGCCAGAAGTTTCTGGTTTTCTTCTCTCCGTTGAAAACATTTCATTCTTATATTGTTTTTCATTGAGCTTCTATTTAATAATTTAATTGGTATAACTTTAAATAACAAATGGAGTAAAAAAGATATTAATCAATTTTAATTACCTATGTTTACTTCATAGCACTTTTATTAAATACAGTATATTTCCTAATTTGATGTTATTGTGGCATACTATGATTATGTCACATGAAAGATAATATCAATATGCCTATTTTTACAGATGGCTATCATTTACAAATCTGTCATGTTTAAGCAGTCATTTTCTATGTTGCTAAAAGTAGTAAATAAACGTACATTTTAATGATTGTAGGGAGCTATAAAAAATAAATATCATTAAATATCTTTTTAAAAATTTTTGCTCCCAATGTATTTTAATAGCAGATAGATAGTCTTCAACAACCATTAACAAGAATACTGTGACATAATTTGGCAAATGTGTAGAATAAGGGATGTCTTATTGAACAATATCCCCAGTACATTTTAAATATAAATAAAATAAGAAAGATAACAAATTGAGGAGTAAAAATCCAAAAGTGGTTTCCTTTTCATTATTTGAAATATTAAAGAGAGGTTAAGTGTGAACGTCACACTTTCTTTAGTACACAATGATGGTAATAAACCTGGGAATTGTTAAAAAAAATTTTAATGGAAAATATCATTCTCTCATGCATACAACATAACAGAATGCAGAAGCATTCAATATACACGTTGAAATGTGTTTTACAATATCCTAATATAATTTCACAATGAAGGATTTTTCTAGACCTTTGTCTGAGTGGAGAGATTCACCATAATTAAAAGAGAAACAGTTAATAGAGCCCTCCCCCTGAAAATAGGGAGGCCTTTATTTATTAAAATACTTTAGCCTTATGTTTAATAATTATAGAACCCTTATAATATGCTAGAAATAGTATTATCAATATTAGATGCTTTAACTTAATACCCATATTGCTTTTTTGTGGTAGTATTATTATTATCACAATTTAAAGATGAAGAATTGAAGTGAGCAGCAGGAGGGTATTAAGTAATTCATTCAGAAGGCTTAGAAATGGGTAAGGCCAGGAATTAACCCCAGGATAATGGTTTCAGAATCTGATATTATAAATACTGTGCATTCCTGTACAAAAAAATAGAGAGGTATGCATGGATCAGCAAGTTGCTGTAACACTCTAGTCTATGCTTCTCCTTATCCAATCGTTGATTCTTTTCTGAAGTTGGACTTCCGCCAATGTTTTCACCCTTCAATTCATGAAATGGCAGTTGACACGGCTTTTTTTTTTTTTTTTTTTTTTTTTTGGATCTCCTTTTTTTTTTTTTTAACTCTGTCTTATCAACCTGATTATTGTATTTTCTGCATCAGAACTCTCTCAGGGGACACAGGTACAGAAATATTGCTGATCTGGTCTCTTTCTAAGAATGGTGTCAATATATAACATACATACATTCAGACATATATACGAACCCGTATCCTCTCCTTGCATGGGATAAATATTGTGGCAATGAGGGCTTTTGCACTGGGGTTTGGCTTCTTGAGTTTACACCTTACTCTACCATTCACATGAGTCAACTTGGGCTATTTTCTTAAAATCTCCACCCCTCATTTTACTATCCATTAAGTGAGGTTAATAACAGCACATTCCTCAGTAGATAATTGTAGTATAACATTAGTTAATGATTGTAATGCCGATATGGAAAGGGTGGAATACATTAAAATGGCTCTGTAAATTTCATAATTATTGTATTACATTAAATTTTGTAATTACTATATGGTAAGAGGCATACATTCCTAACAATAGTATTATAAGGAATGTCCTGATACATTGCAGATGTAGAATTTTTAGTTTCAGGTAGGATACATAGTGGCTAATATCACACATAATGTTGAATGTCTGAGCCAGTCTTTCTGATGCCAGTATTCATTTATTTTTTAAATGAGACATAATTCACTTACAAACTTCACTATTTTAAAGTGTAAAGTTCAGTGTGTTTTTTAAACTGATGTTTCACCATCGTCTAATTTCAGAATATTTCATCTCCAAAAGAAACCCCATACTCATTTTCAATCAACTGCCTACTCACCATTCCCCCCAGATATAGGCAAAATAAATCTACTTTCTATCTACAAGGATTCTGAACACTTAATATAAATGAAATCATACCATACGTGGCCTTTTGTGTCTTGCTTCCTTCACGCTGCATATTTTCAAGGTTCGTTCATGTTGCAGCATGTATTCGTATTTTATTCCTTTTGTTTATTCATCAGCTGATGAGGATTTGGGATGCTTCACCTTTTTATTATGAATAATGCTGCTACAAACATTCAAATACAAATTTTCACATAGTCATATAATTTCAGTTGGAGGGGTCAGTAGACCTAGCAGTAAATTTGCTGGATCATATGGTAACTCTATATTTAAGTTTCTGTAGAACTGCCAAATTGTTTTCCAAATAACTGTACCAATAACATTACAACCAAAAATAAATGGAGGGTTTTCCTTTCTCTACATTTTCCTTACACTTGTTTTACCATATGTTTTCTAGTAGCCAACCCAATGGCTGTGAAGTGGTACTGAATTTTCACTTTCTTGATAGTGTCCTTTAAGGCATAAGGTTTTCATGTTGACGAGGTCCAGTTTATCTGCATTTCTTTTGTGGCCCCTGCCTTACGTGTCACATCTAAGATTCTACTGCATATCCAAAGTCATGAAGATGGGCCTTTATGTTTTCTTTAAAGACTTTTTTTTTAATTTTAGCACTTACATTTAGGCCTTTGATGCATTGAGTTAATTTTTATATGAAGTATGAAATAGTAGTCCCAATTCATTCTTTGAATGGGGATATCCAATTGTCCCAAATGATTTCTTGAAGGAACTCCTTTCCCTATTGAATTGTTCTTGCCATCATTACATTGAATTTATGTAAAAAATTAATTTTTCATAAATATCCAGAGTTTAATCTGGACTCCATGTTCTCTTCCATTAATCTATCCTTATACCAGAAATACACTTTATTGATTATTGTAGGTCTATGGTAATATTTTAAATTAGGATATCTGAGTTCTTCAATTTCATCTTTTTTAAGATTGATTTGTCTTTTGGGGTCCTTTGCATTTCCTTATGAATTTTAGTTTGTGAATTTCTATGAAAAAGACATCTGGGATTTTGATATGGATTACAATGAATATATAGCTCAATTAGGGAAATTTCACCATTTAACAATATTAAAACTTCTAAATCATTAATATGGAATGCCTTTCCATTTTCTTTTTTAAGGTCTCCTTTAATTACCCTAACAATATTGATTGATTGTTTAGTGATTTTTATCAACTAATTCTGCAAAGTCTACATTCTTTATCTTATGGGCCCACTGAAATCTATGCTTAGTAGCCTGGTGGTCAGGTCACTACTGGGCAGAAATTTTGTTAAACATGTGCAAATAATAGATCTCTTTAGTCTGTGCCAAAGTGGTTTTGTTGTTGTTGTTTTCTTTCTTTTTTTTTCTTTCTTTCTTTCTTTCTCTCTTTCTTTCTTTTTTTCTTTTAGGGCATGTCTTCAACACTCAACTAGTTGATTGATAATTCTGCCTACTCTTCTCTTCCTGCATGCATTGGGATTCAAGGTCAAGCAGAGCTGAGACTTTAGGGCTTTCTCATGTGTTTCTTAAGCTTGTTCAGGGCCTTGGGTATGCACAAAATTATATGCACGCATATGGACTTCTAGGTTCCCAGAAAATATATCAGATTCTTTCAAAGCCCACATAGATATCAAACCCCTCAGATTTTGGTTTTAAGCTTTTTCATTGGCCTGCTATTTCCTCCAATAGCATTATCTACAACCTTAGGAAGCTGCAAAGTTAAACAAATACCTTAAACAATTTTTTATAAATGCTTCTGGAAAAACAGCTTTTGTCCTGGATGACTTCCAAGTCAGAGCAAATAAATGGGATATGAAATTGGGATCTTTCAGGGAACTACCACACACAAAACAATAATTTTCTGAGAATGTAGTTTTGAAGGTGATCCAACCTTGTTCATCTGCCTTCATTGGTTGCAAAGCCGATGATTTTCACTATATTTGCAGGCTGTTGGTTTTAAATCATATATATGTGTGAATGTATATGTATGTATGTGTATTTATAATACAGGAGATGAATAGATGGAGAAAGAGAGAGAGAGAAACAGATATATATTCTTACTTAATCTTCTTTAAAGTCTGAACCAAGAGTATCTAAAAAGGTCAAAATAACAAACTTCTATTTTTCCATCTTGTATTCCTGTGAAGCTATTTATTTTTTATCACTTATTGGTCCCTATATCTGTTTCTGTTATCTGTTGTCTCTTGTGTCTGTGTCACAGCATGAAGGAAAGTTAGAAAGAAAAAAAGAAGAAGAAAGAAAGAAATATGCCAGAGTAAGTTAGAAAACTAAGTAACTGTAGGGAAAATCTAATTTTTTAAAGCTGCTTGTCTATAATCTAATATTGTGACTTATATATTTTTATCATGGATCCATACTACGTTGAGTTCAAGAAAATATCCCAAAGTGCCTTGCACATGCATCAAACTATAGTCATCTACCTTGTGGGTATGTGTGTATGTGAGTGAGTGTGTATGTGTGTATGTGTGTTTATAGAAAAATCTTTCCAATTCAATATTTATAAATCACTTACTCTTTACTGGTTCATTTTCAAACCCAAATGAAGAGGTCAAGGGCCATGGCACTACATATATATTTAATGATATGTTAGATATGTGCTATCTGAGTTTTTTATTCTCTGTATGAGTCTTCATTTGTTTATAAACTGAGATTTGGGATGAACTTCAATTGCAAAACGGCATGGGTTAAGCAACAGGTTTCACTGAGGAAAGTAAACTCACAAATTGAGGGTCAGAAAAAAGAGGTGTTAGGGCACAGGTTCCCTTATTCTCTTATCATCCCACATCTTGGAGCCAGGGTAAAAGTAGACTCCCAGTATGGTTCTATATTCTAGTGCAAGAACTACTAACACCACCATATTGCCCCCCTTTATGGCAAAGCATGAAAGCAGCTTTGATAAGTCGCGTAAAACTCGGGCTGCTTGACATCAAGCAGTCTAACTATGGGTGTCAATTGTTTGAGAGTTGTCAGGGAATGCTAGCTACTCTGTTCCTGAGGATTTGGGCAAAAGGATGTTAGAGTCTCAGTGTGGGGTTAAAAAAATCCAATGGGAATATTATCTTAAGTGCACTCCCTTCTGGAGGAAGGGCAGAAAGATTCCTCCAGTACCAGGTAGCTCATTTCCCAGGTAACCTAGAGTGAGCCCTCAGGGTCATGTTAGACAATTCCATTTACCGAACTATCTTGAATCTGTTGCTTCTGCCAATCAAACTCAACATTTCAATTGACATTAAAAAATTGAACAATTTTTGTTTCCACTTTATTTTCCTTTTAGTAACTGACCTAGTTAAATGGGGACTGTCACTAATGTCAGTCTAAGATAGTAGATTTTTGATAGGGCTAGTAGGTCATGCCATTTCATTTAGAGTTTACTCTCCATGGTGTATGCAATTGTTTTTGAATGACATGATAAAAATGTTTTCCAACCTTAAGAAATTAGAGATCAAATAAAAATATGTAGTTGTCAGTAACAACTTTATATTGGAAAGTGTTATTGCCAAAAAATAACTTGGATAGATACAACTATCTTTTTGGAATTACAAGATTACAGAGACCTAATTCAGTTAAATTGAAATGAGCCAAATGGTTGGTCATATCTCTTACTAGTGATTTTTTGGAAAGTAGTCTCACAAATGTTTCATATCTATCACATCCATGCTACACTTCTCTTCAGTCTCCATTGTTTCAAAAAACCACCACTTGAAGTTGAAATATTTATGACTGCAATTTAAGCAAAATTAGATATTTAGAAACTTATTCAGTCAAATAACAAAGAACAAGGCTTTTTAGTTCCAATTTTATTCCATCCTCAATTAACTTTCTGTCCTCTAATTTTAAATTGCAGCAATATCCACTTAGGACTACTACTTCCCTTACTGTTTTATTCTTTAGTGCTATCACCACTGCTCTAACTCAAACTTGTTATTTTCCTGGTTAATTCTGAGGTTTAAGGGTAATGATTTCCCTGGTGCACATACTTGTGTCTTCTTTATATTTATGAACAGCATCTGCTATTTCTATGGTTGTCTACATTTTTTTCACTTGAAAGTTTCTGGAAAAATGAACCTATATACACAAAATTCTTCTGAAAAATATGTTAACAAATGTCCCACCTTGTTGACTCAGTGATTGGCAGTTAACAGAAGCTGGCGAATACATAATGTCCCTGCATAAATAGAGATTCATCCAAGGGAACTGGACACAGGGAAGAAATATTCAGAATCCTCTTATGGGGATTGATGTGAATGTAAGACAATAGAGAATCTTCCATGCTATTACAGTTTTAAAGAACATACATGTATATGGATTCAGTGTATACGCTCTCTACTATACTATTAGGGTCTCCATTAAAAAAAGCGAGTAGAGAGTGTACATGAAGATGAGGGTGTAGGAGGACACTGGGCTCACCTCGTCCTGCTGATCACTTAGATTCCACCCACATCTGCCTAAATAACCTAGAATACCATCAGAAGACTAGTAGAATGGACTCCCCAGAGCCAAGCATAGACAAAAGGCCCACGGAAGAGGGTAGGAAGGGCGGAGAGGTGGTGCATGCTACACAGACTGGCGGGAGGGACCTGGGGCCCTCCCCAGGAGGGGCAGCCCACCTGGCAAGACAGAGCCCCCGAAGTCTGGCTTGCAAAAGCGGAGGGGCTGGACTGCGTGAGTTCTGACAGCCAGCGGGACTTAACATCTGGAATGTTAAAGGTCAACAGCTCTGCTCTCAGAGAGTGGGGAGGGCGAAAGGACGCCGGGAGGGAGAGTTGTTGAGCCCCAGAAGACAGAGCTCAGTTCGGCAAGGGAACAAAGGCACTGTCAAGTACCATCTCCCTCTCCCATCTCCTAGCCAGAATTCCAAAAGGAACCAGTTTCCATCACCGAACTTGCTTGCACCTCGCATATCCCCAACTATGTGATTCTGTTGATTCATCCCTCCCAGGGTTCTGCCTCCCTCCCAGTGATACAGGGCCTCTCCCCAGGGGAACACGGAGGACAAAGCAAGCTAAGTCTGCCCCTTCCACACCTGTACACCTTAAAGATCCACCCCAACTATTATGACAAATCCCATTGAAGCAGCACCACAATCCTGGCAATGTGCAAGTAGCTCAGAAAGGGGTCATACCACTCCACAGTGAGTCCTGCCCCTGACAGAGGGGAAGATAAGGTACACACCAGTCTGACTGTGGCCACAGCGATGGGCTGGGGGCAGACATCGGGTCGGACTGAGGGCCTTGCCCACCAACAAAAGTTACTGCCCACAGCACAGGGGAAGGGCCCTGCAGTTTGGAGCCACTGCAGGGACTATCCAAAATGATGAAATGGAAGAATTCTCCTCAAAAGAAACTCCAGGAAGTAGAGACAGCTAACGAATTAATCAAAAACGATTTAAACAATATAATGGAACAAGAATTTAGAATAGCAGTCATAAAATTAATCGTTGGGCTTGAAAAAAGCATAAAGGACAGCAGAGAATCTATTGCTACAGAGATCAAGGGACTAAAAAATAGACATGATGAATTAAAAAATGCTATGAATGAGGTACAAAAAAAAATAGAGGTGGCTACAGCGTGGAATGAAGAGGAAGAGGGGAGAATAGGTGAATTAAAAGATAAAATTATGGAAAAAGAGGAAGCTGAGAAAAAGATTAAAAAAACCCAGGAGTAAGAGGGGAGAATTAGAGAACTAAATTATGCAATCAAATGGAACAATATCCGAATCATAGGAATTCCAGAAGAAGAGAGAGAGAAACGGGCTGAAGGTGTATTTGAACAAATCAGAGCTGAGAATTTCCCCAACATGGGGAAGGAAACAGGCATTAAAATCCAAACGGCACAGAAAACGCCCTTCAGACGTAACTTGAATCAAACTTCTTCATGACACATCATGGTGAAACTGGCAAAATACAAGGATAAAGAGAGAATTCTGAAAGCAGCTAGGGATAAACAGGCCCTAACTTACAAAGCTAGACACATAAGGGTAGTAGCAGACCTATCTACTGAAACTTGGCAGGCCAGAAAGGAATGGCAAGAAATCTTCAATGTGCAAACAGAAAAAATACGAAGCTAAGAATCCTTTATCCAGCAAGTCTGTCATTTAGAATAGAAGGAGAGATAAAGGTTTTCCCAAATACACAAAACCTGAAGGAATTCGTCACCACTAAACCAGCCCTACAAGAGATCCTAAGGGGGACTCTGTTAGTGAAATGTTGCAAGGACCACAAAGTATCAGAGACACCACTACAAGCATGAAATCTACAGATAACACAATGATTCTAAACCCATATCTTTCAATAATAACACTGAATGTAAATGGACTAAATGCTCCACCCAAAAGACATAAGGTATAAGAATGGATCAAAAAACAAGACCCATCTATTTGCTGTCTACAAGAGACTCATTTTAGACCTGAGGACACCTTCAGATTGAAAGTGAGGGGATGGAGAATTATCTGTCATGCTAACTGGAAATCAAAAGAAGGCTGGAGTAGCTATACCTAAATCAGAAAAACTAGACTTTAAATTAAAGGCTGTAACAAGAGATGAAGAAGAGCATTATATAATAATTACAGGGTCTATCCATCAGGAAGAGCTAACAATTATAAATGTCTCTGTGCCAAATATGGGAGCCCCCAAATATATAAAACAATCACAAACATAAGCAACCTTATTGATAAGAATGGGGTAATTGCAGGAGACTTTAACACTCCACTTACAGAAATGCACAGATCATCTAGACACAGGATCAATAAAGAAACAAGGGCCCTGAATGATACATTGGATCAGATGGACTTGACAGATATATTTAGAACTCTGCATCCCAAAGCAACAGAGCATACTCTCTTCTCTGGTGCACATGGAACATTCTCCAAGATAGATCACATACTAGGTCACAAAACAGCCCATCATAAGTATATAAGAATTAAGACCATACCATGCACACTTTCAGACCACAATGCTATGAAACATGAAATCAACCACAGGAAAGTCTGGAAAATCTCCAAAAGCATGGAGGATAAAAACACCCTACTAAAGAATGAATGGGTCAACCAGGCAATTAGAGAAGAAATTAAAAAATACATAGAAACAAATGAAAATGAAAATACAACAATCCAAACATTTTGGGATGCAGCAAAGGCAGTCCTGAGAGGAAAATACATTGCAATCCAAGCCTATCTCAAGAAACAAGAAAAATCCCAAATACAAAATCTAACAGCACACTTAAAGGAAATAGAAGCAGAACAGCAAAGACACCCCAAATCCAGCAGAAGAAGAGAAATAATAAAGATCAGAGCAGAAATACACAATATAGAATCTAAAAAACCTGTAAAGCAGATCAATGAAACCAAGAGTTGTTTTTTCAAAAAGATAAACAAAATTGATAAACCTCTAGCCAGGCTTCTCAAAAAGAAAAGGGAGAGGACCCAAATAGATAAAATCATGAATGAAAATGGAATTATTACAACCAATCCCTCAGAAATACAAGCAATTATCAGAGAATACTATGAAAAATTATATGCCAACAAACTGGACAACCTGGACGAAATGGACAAATTCCTAAGCACCCACAAACTTCCAAAACTCAAACAGGAAGAAATAGAAAAATTGAACAGACCCATAACCAGTGATGAAATTGAATTAGTTATCAAAAATCTCCCAACAAATAAGAGTCCTGGACCAGATGTCATCCCTGGGGAATTCTACCAGACATTTAAAGCAGAGATAATACCTATCCTTATCAAGCTGTCCCAAAAAATAGAAAAGGAAAGAAAACTTCCAGAGTCATTCTATGAAGCCAGCATTACTTTGATTCCTAAACCAGACAGAGACCCAGTAAAAAAAGAGAACTACAGGCCAATATCCATGATGAATATGGATGCAAAAATTCTCAACAATATACTAGTAAATCGAATTCAACAGCATATAAAAAGAATTATTCACCATGATCAAGTGGGATTCATTCCTGGGATGCAGGGCTGGTTCAACATTCACAAATCAATCAATGTGATACATCACATTAACAAAAGAAAAGAAAACTACTATACAATCCTGTCAATCGATGCAGAAAAAGCATTTGACAAAATTCAGCATTTTTTCTTAATAAAAACCCTTGAGAAAGTCGGGATAGAAGGAACATATGTAAACATCATAAAGCCATTTATGAAAAGCCCACAGCTAATATCATCCTCAATGGGAAAAAACTGAGAGCTTTTTCCCTGAGATCAGGAACACGACAGGGGTGTCCTCTCTCACCACTGTTGTTTACCATAATGTTGGAAGTTCTAGCATCAGCAATCAGACAACAAAAGGAAATCAAAGGCATCAAAATTGGCAAAGATGAAGTCAAGATTTCGCTTTTTGCAGATGACATGACATTATACATGAAAAATCCGATAGACTCCACCAAAAGTCTGCTAGAACTGATGCGTGAATTTAGCAAAGTCGCAGGATACAAAATCAATGTACAGAAATCAGTTGCAGTCCTAACACTAATAATGAAGCAACATAAAGACAAATGAAGAAACTGATCCCATTCACAATTGCACCAAGAATCATAAAAAACCTGGGAATAAACCTAACCAAAGATGTAAAAGATCTGTATGCTGAAAACTATAGAAAGCTTATGAATGAAATTGAAGAAGATATAAAGAAATGGAAAAACATCCCATGCTCATGGACTGGAAGAATAAATATTGTTAAAATGTCAATACTACCCAAAGCAATCTACACATCCAATGCAATACCAATCAAAATTGCACCAGCATTCTTCTTGAAGCTAGAACAAGCAATCTTAAAATTTGTATGTAACCACAAAAACCCTGAATAGCCAAAATAATATTGAAGAAGACGACCAAAGTGAGAGGCATCACAATCCCAGACTTTAGCCTCTACTACAAAGTTGTAATCATTAAGACAGCATGGTATTGGCACAAAAACAGACACATAGACCAATGGAGTAGAATAGAGACTCCAGAATTGGACCCACAAAAGTATGGCCAACTAATCTTTGACAAAGCAGGAAAGAATATCCAATGGAAAAAAGACTCTCTTCAACAAATGGTGCTGGAGAACTGGACAGCAACATGCAGAAGAATGAAACTGGACCGCTTTCTTACACCATTCACAAAAATAAACTCAAAATGGATAAACAACCTGAATGTGAGACAGGAAACCATCAAAACCCTAGAGGAGAAAGCAGGAAAAACCTCTCTGACCTCAGCCACAGCAATTTCTTACTTGACACATCTCCAAAGGCAAGGGAATTAAAAGCAAACGTGAACTATTGGGACCCAATGAAGATAAAAAGCTTCTGCACTGCAAAGGAAACAACACAACTAAAAGGCAACTGATGGAATGGGAAAAGATATTTGCAAATGACATATCGGACAAAGGGCTAGTATCCAAAATCTATAAAGAACTCACCAAACTCCACACCTTAAAAACAAATAATCCAGTAAAGAAATGGGCAGAAGACATGCATAGACAGTTTTCTAAAGAAGACATCCAGATGGCCAACAGACATGCAAAGATGCTCAACGTCACTCCTCATCAGGGAAATACAAATCAAAACCACACTGAGATACCACCTCACGCCAGTCAGAGCGGCTAAAATGAATGAATCAGGAGACTATAAATGCTGGAGAGGATGTGGAGGAATGGCAACCCTCTTGCACTGTTGGTGGGAATGCAAACTGGTGCAGCCACTCTGGAAAACAGTGTGGAGGTTCCTCAAAAAATTAAAAATAGGTCTACTCTATGACCCAGCAATAGCACTGCTAGGAATTTACCCAAGGGATATAGGAGTGCTGATGCATAGGGGCACTTGTACCCCAATGTTTATAGTAGCACTTTCAACAATAGCCAAATTATGGAAAGAGCCTAAATGTCCATCAACTGACGAATGCATGAAGAAATTGTGGTTTATATACACAATGGAATACTACTTGGCAATGAGAAAGAATGAAATATGGCCTTTTGTAGCAACGTGGATGGAACTGGAGAGTGTTATGCTAAGTGAAATAAGTCATACAGAGAAAGACAGATACCATATGTTTTCACTCTTATGTGAATCCTGAGAAACTTAACACAAGACCATGGGGGAGGGGAAGAAAAAAAAAAGAGGTTAGAAAGGGAGGGAGCCAAAATATAAGAGACTCTTAAAAACTGAGAACAAACTGAGGGTTGATGGCGGGTGGGAGGGAGGGGAGGCTGGGTGATAGGTATTGAGGAGGGCACCTGTTGGGATGAGCACTGGGTGTCGTAAGGAAGCCAATTTGACAATAAATTTCATATTAAAAAAAAAAGCGAGCAGATGGAAAGGGGAAGATTTTTTTCAACTTCAAATTCTGATTTATCTGAAATAAGGTAAAGCAGTTATCCTAAGTCTCCATTAAATCAATGTGACTTGGACTCCAGTCTCTTGCAACTGAACTTACATGCTTTACTCATCTTGCCATGTGGACCAATATTAACTCATCCCACTGTGGGACCCTGAATATAGCTTTGATTCTAAAATAGTTGAAGATGAGCTACCTTGAGGGGGGAATTTTTTTGCCTCTAACTACAGTGAAGAGACTTTCAACTTCTTTCAATATTGTTACTACCCATAGCCAAAGTTATTAAATTTTTAGAACAGACTATCAATGCCATTTGGTGAGCATGTGCTTTCTTAAAATAAAAGTAATAGAAATGATAAAGAAGAAAGAGAAGAGATCTCTAAGAGCTCTAGAAGAAAAAAAAATGTAACCCTACAAAAATAAACTGTATGTAACTTCAAGACTCCATAAAGCACAGAACAGAATAATGGTAACAGAGCATTTTGTCTGGCAAAGCACAGAGCTGTTGCAGGGGTAAAGTCATTCTTCAACATGGGATTCCAGATGGGCTTATAGGTTGGAATCCAAAAATACAGGAAGTATGGCTGAGACATAGGCCATTTCTCAAAGTAATTATTTACAACAAGACCTATAGTTCATTGGGCCACACACAGTTATCCTACCCAAGATATTCATGACAGATTATGCTATTTTCTTTGAGTTTAAAATAAATCAATCATAACCTTTTTCTAAACAAAGTAGTAATGCGCCTGGAAGAACTGTGGGGTGAACACATTAAAATTAGGCAGAACCCAATGTAAGAAAATATAACAGGAGTAAAAAATTCAATAAAATAATAACAGTTTCAACCAGGAATGAAGAAATTACAAAAATATTTTTAAACTTAAAAGTTTAAACTTACATGTGTGGTCACTTCCTTGCAATCATACATTTTATTTACATAAATGTCAGCCTGTCAAAATCCCTTACCATCTAATCTGAATCTAACATTAAGAAAATTATTTGTAGGGCGCCTGGGTGGCTGAGTTGGTTAAAAGCCAGACTTTGGCTCTGGTCACGATCTCATAGTTCGTGAGTTCGAGCCCTGCATCAGGCTCTGTGCTGACAGCTCACAGCCTGGAGCCTGTTTCGGATTCTGTGTCTCCCTCTCTCTCTGCCTCTCTCCTCTCATGCTCTGTCTCTCTCTCTCTCTCTCTCTCTCTCAAAATTAAATAAACACTAAAAACAATTTAAAAAAAGAAAATATTTGTACACACAAAAAATTACACATTTAGTAAGAAAACTTATGACAGCAATTTATTGTCATTGATATAGAATTGTATTAATAATATTAAATGGAATTAATCATCTTTAATTTTGAAAAATCTAAAAAAAAAAAACCCACTTGCAACAGATTAAGAATATGAGCAACCGGTTTTGACAGAGAAAAAGAGGGTATGATTGAAAATGAAATACACATAGAGTATTTTTAAAATGTGAAATTTGAATCCTTGAAAATGTTTTTAAACAAGAAAACAAGGGGCGCCTGGGTGGCGCAGTCAGTTAAGCGTCCGACTTCAGCCAGGTCACGATCTCGCGGTCTGTGAGTTCGAGCCCCGCGTCGGGCTCTGGGCTGATGGCTCAGAGCCTGGAGCCTGTTTCCGATTCTGTGTCTCCCTCTCTCTCTGCCCCTCCCCCGTTCATGCTCTGTCTCTCTCTGTCCCAAAAATGAATAAACGTTGAAAAAAAAAAAAGAAAACAAGGAAGAAAAAATTGGACAAAGAACAAAAAAAAAGAATAATAAGTAATTAGAATAGATGAGTACCACAAAGGCTTTAGACAAAATTAATTCTTTGAAAGGTGAAGTTTAAACAACCTTGTAAATGTAGAACAAGACAGCAAATTTAAAGACAAATTTATTGAAAGAAAACCGAAATGAGAAGTTATGAAATATGAAAGAGAAATCATGGAAATTTAATATTCAAATAATACCATTTTCAGAAAGAAGAGGACAAAAGAAATTATGAATATATGATCACTGTGGAAGAAAAAATATGACTCATATTTGAAACTGACATTATTTCTGAACAAGATTGATTTTTAAAAAAGGACACACTTAAAAAATACTGCTATAGAGTGAATGTTTGTGTCCTTCCAAAATTCATATATTGAAATCTAATTCCTAATGTGATGGTATTTCGAGATGGAGCCTTGGTTGGTGATTAGATCATGAGGGTGGCACCCTCATGAACGGATATAGTGGCCTTATAAACTAGACCCCGGGGAGCTCCCTTGTCCTTTCTGCCATGAGATCACAGACTAAAAAAATGACAATCTATGAACTAGGAAGCAGGTCTCACCAGACACCAAGTCTACTGTTACTTGGATCTTAGGACTTCCCACCCTCCAGAACTGTGAATGAAACGTGTTTGTGGTTTAAATCACCAAGTCTATGGTATTTTTATTATAGCAGCTGGAATGAACTAAGTCATATACTTCTTAAATTTCTGATTTTCAAATTGAAAAGAATAACTTTCCATAGCTAGAGAGACTATAATCTATGAATAAATGATATTTATATTGGCATACCATTTCAAATTGACAAGTAAAAGAGCACTGTCTTGAAAACAGATATGAAGTATAATTTTGAATGTATAATTTATCTAGGCAAACTACTATTCAAATAGATGAATATATTAGTAAAGAGGCAAGGCTATACTGAGGGGGGTATCAAAAATTAAAATATCAGTGAACCAAGTTTGACCACCCTCCTTCTCTAATTACATGTACTGGAAGTCAACTGTTGATATTTCTGCTAGTTGGTCATTCAGCGATAGAGATAAACAGAGAAGCCCCCTTTGCAAGCATTAGAACTCATGAAATAAGAAAGTGATAATGCATACTAACTTGTGCATTAGCTCTTAAGAAATTACACTAAGAATTATTAAAACTTTATAGCAGCATTATTTATAATAGCCAAGATATGGAAACAATGTAAGCAATCCAAGTTACCATCCATAGATGAATTGATAAAGTAAATGTGCTATGTATATACAATTGTATGCGTGTATACACACACCCACACCCACACACACAATGGAATATTACTTAGCCATAAACAAGAATGAAATATTACCATCTGAAACAACATGGATGGATCTAGAGGGTATAATGAATGCTAAGAGAAATAAGTCACAGAAAGACAAAACAAAACAAAGAAAAAAAAGAGACAAAAGGAAAAATTGACTCAAATACAAGGAACAAATTAGTGGTTGCCAGAGGAGAGGTGGTGGTGGTGGGGGGGGGAGATGGGTGACATAAGTGAAGGGGATTAAGGATATACTTACTGTGATGAGCACTGATTAATGTATACAATTGTTGAATCATTATAGTGTACAACTGAAACTTATATAACAGGGTATGTTAATTATACAACTTAAAAAAAGCAGCTTGCATCCACATTTCATAAGCAAGCATCAAAGCAAGATATATAACGATGCCCTTTGGATCATCATAGCAAATGGCCAGTTTGCCAATCATGGCATTAAATGCAAAGTACTCCAACTGAAACATGAACTAGAGGTAGTTTCTTCTATGTGGGGACCTATGAACTACAAAGACATGTTATCTCTCCTTTAGTCATCCAATACACACTGGAAAACAGAGTGAAAAATAACATTTCAGGTGTAGAATTTAGTGATTCAACACTTACATAAAATACCGAATGCTCATCACAAGTGCCCTCCTCAGTCCCCAAAACCTACATTCCCCCGTCCACCTCCCTTCTGGTAACCATCAGTTTGGTTTTTATACTTAAGAGTCTGTTTCTTGGTTGGAAACAATGTAAGCAATCCAAGTTACTATCCGTAGATAAATTGATCTTTATTCCCTGTATACTCATTTGTTTTGTTTCCTAAATTCCACATATGACTAAAATCATACATCATTTATCTTTCTCTGCCTGGCTTATTTCACTCACCATAATACTCTCTAGCTCTAGCCACATCATAGCAAATGCAAAAATTTCATTCTTTTTGATGGCTGAGTAACATTCTATTGTGTGTGTGTATATATATAATTACATATAATTATATATAGTAATGATTATAATTATATATACATATAATTATATGGACACATACATACATACACTACATCTTTATCCATTCATCAGTTGATGGACATCTGGACTCTTTCCAATATTTGACTTTGTTGAGAACACTGCCATAAATATCTGGGTGCATATATCCCTTCAAACTAGTATTTTTGTATTCTTTGGATAAATACCTTGTAGTGAAATTGCTGGATCATTGTATAGTTCTATATTAACTTTTTGAGGAACCTCCATATGGTTTTCCAAATTGGCTACATCAGTTTACATTCCTATCAACAGTGTAACAGGGTTCCCCTTTCTCAGTATCCTCACCAACACCTGTTGTTTCCTATGTTAATTTTAGCCTTTCTGACAAGTGTGAGGTGACCTCTCATCATGGTTTTGACTTGTATTTCCCTGCTGAGAAGTGATATTGAGCATTTTTTCATATGTCTGTTTGTCATCTGTATGTGTTCTGTTCTTTGGAAAAATGTCTCTTCATGTCTTCTGCCTATTTTTTAACTGGATTATTGTTTGTTGGGCTGTTGAGTTTTATAAGTTCTGTATATAGTTTGGATACTCAGGGAACAAAAATTTTAATGGTCTTGAAGTAGGGGAACAAACCTTATTATTGTTGAATTCTCAATCTCTGGAAGCAGGATCTCAAATTATAGCCCCAGTCTCTTATCTCTGGCCTTTCACAAGTTCTTTTTCTTTAAATTCCTTGGTACCTTCTGAAGTGGGCAATAGAAAATGTCTCAAGGGTCATTTAAGTTTGAAAGGAAGAAAGACTTTTTCTTTTAAATTGATATATATTTTGCAAAACTACTGTCTCAAAGGCATGGCATTGTGGTTTTCTTTTCCATTTATTTCTATCAACTTTTTGTGCTAATTGCCACGCTTGAAGGATTTATTGTTGTTTATGTTTGGTTATTTGTTTTTAGAAATGCTATCTGCCCTCAACAATCTGTCTCTGTCTCTTTACCTCTCTCTTTCTCTCTGCTTCTCCCTCTTTTACCTAAAAAAAAAAAAAAAAAAAGTAATTAATTTAAGTATAATAGGCTTTTATGGGTCCACCAAACATTTAGCACTTATAAAGTTTTCTTTGAGTCAATTTAGTCTTATGAAAAGGATTTTACTTAGTAATGATTTAATCTTTTTTCATGGGTTTCTAGCTATGGATGTGACAGACAAACCCTTTGATTTGATTTTAGATGCAAACTGAGCTTTAATCTGCCTTGTTGCTGAAAGGAATTCTTAATTAATTGCATGTTTTACTGTTTGGGTTTGAGAGGCAATAATTTAGTCATACCCTATAAATTACTGGATGTGTAGATTCCTTTACTCTTAATTTCTAATTTCAAATTTAGACAACTATTATATAACTTATCTTTTTCAAGAAGAGCAGCAAACCCACAATGGTAACTGTCACTGTTGTTGATTATTTTAATTTCCTATTCTAGAACTACATGACAAATCATTCTGCTTTCTGTAATAGATCTCTTTATCTCTTTCTTTTCACCAAATTTTCCATCTGAAATTGACACACATGTTAAGCTTTTTGTTATGAATGCAGCTGATTGTAGGTAGTATTTTCATATTATTCAAAAGCAAATAGGTCATGCTATACACGCAGATATCCAGTAGCTTAAAACAACAATGGATAATTTATTATTCAGGCTACATGACCCCTTATAGTTGGCTGAAGGAAGTGGGGAGGTATTGTTCACTACAGACATTAACATTTCCACACCAATGGAGAAGAAGCTATCATAAACATTGTTGGTTGCCATAACAGAAATAAATGGAGATCGCTGGATCACATCATATCAGCATTTAAATATCATCAGTGTGGGTATGCCTGGGTGGCTCAGCTGGTTGGGTTTCTTGCTCCTGGTTTTGGCTCAGGTCATGGTCTCATGGTTCATTGAGTTCAAGCCCCCTGTCCAGCTCTGTGCTGACAGTGTGGAGCCTGCTTGGGATTCTCTCTCTGCCCCTCCCCTGTTCTCTCTCTCTCTCTCTCTCTCTCTCTCTCTCTCAAAAAAGTAGATAAAACTTAGTTATTTTTTTTTAAATATCAGCAGTGTGGAATTCCTGTTCCATTCTCGTTGAACAAAACTAATCACATGGGCTGGCCAAATCAGAAGTACACAATTATGAGAAATCTTAAACATCTGTTTGAAATTCAGAGAGCTAGCAGAGCTCTGACTACCACAGAGGGCAACATAATGATATATTTTTAAAGTAGGCAAAGACACAAAACACAATACTTATGTACACTCTATTTTATACTCCTGGTATAAACTAGAATTAAACTAAAAAAAAAAAGAATTAGAGTAAAAAAAAAGAGACATGAATAAAGAAAGTTTACAACTAACATACCAAACTTTGTAAGAGATACTAAATAAAAAGTAGTGCTAATGACTACCACAGAGGGCAACATAAAGATATATTTTTAAAGTAGGCAAAGACACAAAACACATTACTTATGTACACTCTATTTCATACTCCTGGTATAAACTAGAATTAAACTAAAAACAGAGAATTAAACTAAAAAAAGAGATGTGAATAAAAGAAAGTTCACAACTAAGATACCAAACTTTGTAAGAGATACTAAAAAGTTGTTAATAATGTGTCTGTGAAATTAACACAACAGTATAGAACTGAATTTTTTAGAGAAATATTTTTTTTTAAGTTTATGTATTCATTTTAAGAGAGAGGGAGAATCCCAAGCAGGCTCTGAGCTGTCAGCACAGAGCCTGATGCAGGGCTCAGTCTCACAAACCATCAGACATAGTGATCTGAGCTGAAATCAAGAGTTGGATGACTGTGGCGCCTGGAGGGCAAGTGGTTAATAAGCACTGGTCATCAGCTCAGGTCATGGTCTCACGGTTCACAGGTTCGAGCCCTGAATCAGGCTCTGTGCTGACAGCTCAGAGCCTGGAGCTTGCTTCAGATTCGGTGTCTCCCTCTCTATCTGCCCCTTCCCTCCTTGTGACCTCTCTCTCAAAAACAAATAAACATTAAAAAAAAAAAAAAAAAAAGAGTTGGATGATTAACTGACTGAGCCAGGCAGGCACCTCAGAGAAATACTCTTAATACACAATCTTAAATTATCTCTCTGAATTTGAATTTTTAGGTAATTTAAAAATATAAGAATAAAAATACAGCATCCTTTCTTGATAAAACCCTCAAGAAAGTAGGGATAGAAGGAGCATACCTCGAGATGATAAAAATCATATACAAGCGATCCAATGCTAATATCATCCACAATGGGGAAAAACTGAGAGCTTTCTCCCTAAGGTCAGGAACAAGACAGGGATGCCAACTCTCGCCACTGTTATTCAACATAGTATTGGAAGTCTTAGCCTCTGCAATCAGACAATACAAAGAAATAAAAGGCATCCAAATCAGCCAGGAGAAGGTCAAACTTCAACTCATTGCAAATGACATGATACTCTATATGGAAAACCCAAAAGATTCCACCAAAAAACTGCTAGAACTGATTCATGAATTCAGCAAAGTCGCAGGATATAGAATCAATGAACAGAAATCGGTTGCATTCCTACTCACCAACAATGAAGCGACAGAAAGAGAAATCAAGGAATCAATCCCATTTACAGTTGCACCAAAAACCATAAAATACCTAGGAATAAATCTAACCAAAGAGGTGAAAAATCTATACACTGAAAACTATAGAAAGCTTATGAAGGAAATTGAAGAAGACACAAAGAAATGGAAAAAGATTCCATGCTCCTGGATGGGAAGAACAAATATTGTTCACATGTCGATACTACCCAAAGCAATCTACATATTCAACGCAATCCCTATCAAAGTAACACCAGCATTCTTCACAGAGCTAGAACAAATAATCCTAAAAGTTGCACAGAACCGGAAAAGACCCTGAATAGCCAAAGCAGGAGGCATCACAATCCCAGACTTCAAACTATACTACAAAGCTGTAATCATCAAGACAGTATGGTACTGGCACAACAACAGACACTCAGATCAATGGAACAGAATAGAGAACCCAGAAATGGACTCACAAACGTATGGCCAACTAATCTTTGACAAAGCAGGAAAGAATATCCAATGGAATAAAGACAGTCTCTTCAGCAAGTGGTGCTGGGAAAACTGGACAGCAACATGCAGAAGAATGAACCTGGACCACTTTCTTACACCAGACACAAAAATAAACTCAAAATGGAGGAAAGACCTAAATGTAAGACAGGAAGCCATCAAAATCCTTGAGGAGAAAGCAGCCAAAAACCTCTTTGACCTTAGCCGCAGCAACTTCTTACTCAACACGTCTCTGGAGGCAAGGGAAACAAAAGCAAAAATGAACTATTCCAACTTCATCAAAATAAAAACCTTCTACACAGTGAAGGAAACAATCAGCAAAACTAAAAGGCAACTGACAGATATTTGCACATGACATATCAGATAAAGGGTTAGAATCCAAAATCTACAAAGAACTTATCAAACTCAACACCCAAAAAAACAAATAATCCAGTGAAGGAATGGGCAAAGACATGAATAGACACTTCTCCAAAGAAGACATCCAAATGGCCAACTGACACATGAAAAAATGCTTCACATCACTCATCATCAGGGAAATCCAAATCAAAACCACAAGGAGATACCACCTTACACATGTCAGAAGGGCTAACATTAACAACTCAGGCAACAACAGATGTTGGCGAGGATGTGGAGAAAGAGGATCTCTTTTGCATTGTTGGTGGGAATGCAAGCTGGTGCAGCCACTCTGGAAACAGCATGGAGGTTCCTCAAAAAACTAAAAATAGAACTACCCTACGACCCAGCAATTGCACTACTAGGCATTCATCCAAGGGATACAGGTGTGCTGTTTCGAAGGGACACATGCACCCCCATGTTTATAGCAGCACTATCAACAATAGCCAAAGTATGGAAAGAGCCCAAATGTCCATCGATGGACGAATGGATAAAGAAGATGTGGTATATATATATATATACAATGGAGTATGACTCAGCAAGCAAAAAGAATGAAATCTTGCCATTTGCAACTATGTGGATGGAACTGGAGGGTATTATGCTAAGTGACATTAGTCAGTCAGAGAAAGACAAAAATCATATGACTTCACTCATATGAGGGCTTTAAGAGACAAAACAGATGAACATAAGGGAAGGGAAATAAAAAATAATATAAAAACAGGAAGGGGAACAAAACAGAAGAGACTCATAAATATGGAGAACAAACTGAGGGTTGCTGGAGGGGTTGTGGAAGGGGGGATGGGCTAAATGGGTAAGGGGCATTAAGGAATCTACTCCTGAAATCATTGCTTCACTATATACTAACTAATTTGGATGTAAATTTAAAAAAATAAAAAATAAAGCTAAATTATAAAAAATAATAAAATTAAAAAATTAATTAATTCATTAATTAAAGGGACATATTTGGGAATAAAGATTATGGACAATATGCATTATTAGTATCAGTGTGTGTGTGTGTGTGTGTGTGTGTGTGAGAAATAGGTGTGCAAAGAAAAATATTTTCATATTTATTACATATTAATAGATGTAAACAAAAAATCAAGGCAAGTAAAATAGATGTATACAATTTTGCCTCACACATATAATAAAATTTTAAGGATTTCAACCAACAACAATATAAACTCTTTAATACGCTTAGGATTTGCTAATTAATCAATTAATAGAATGGATTACATGGGAAGAAATAGAATAGTTCCTTGGCAATGTGAATATATACCCCTTTTTTAGAATAAGTCAACTGGGGTAATAAATAGCATAAAGGAAAATGACAGAAATGAATATAAAATGGGATTGTTCCCTCCATGCTGTTCTCCATAAAGCAATAAATAAGAGCCAGATTGTGTAATCTCACAACCCATGATTTACTTCATATTTAATTCAGATTCAAATCCAGAGACATTATAGCCTGCATGAACTCTACTTCTGCCACTGGCCTCTCATCCTCTCTCTTGCTTTCTTACCTCCATAATCTGTTAGGCTTTGCTGTTCTTGGAATATTCTCTCAACTGAGAGGCTTTAAATGTGCTCTTCCTTCTGCCTTCCTGCTCTGTCCTCAAGTACCTGCTTTATTAAATGTGGCACTTTCTCCAGTTTTCCACTAATTGTCAGCTTGTCAAGAATAATACCTCCCACTCCCTTTGTACAAAATAGCCTTTTCTTATCACAATCCCCTTACTCTGAATTACTTTTCCTTATAATAACTTATCAACTTCTGACATCTCACATATTTATTGCTTATTTTCTCCCTTCATTTGAATGTCAGCTCCATTAATCCATAGGATTTTTTTTGATGAATTATATCTATCATACGGTCTCTCTCACATTTTGACATGTTTTGATTAGTGCTTTCTTAATATCCATTACCTTCCTCTGCCTTATTAACAAAATCTAGTTTATGTATACTTAAAGATTTTCCAGATGGAATACTGCATACCATAAGTTCACTGGGGCTAGACATGTAAAAATTTTTGTGCTGATTCTAGTATAACACTTGCAATGTTAGCAGGCTCACTAGTGTGTGTTGTGTGCCCTTTAACCTTGTCATTACTTTTGCTTGGAACACGGGTCTGATGCTTACAGAGCTGTACCTATCTAATGAAGATAAGGCCATTAGGTACACAATGGATGGCTGAGAGAAAGAAGGGCCCTGGGTCTCTCATATCAAAAACTTCAATAATTGCTCCAGACTTTATGAGAATTTCATCTTTGATGAGAAATTACTTGTTTTTTGTTTTGTTTTGTTTTTTTTTTCAACGTTTATTTATTTTTGGGACAGAGAGAGACAGAGCATGAACGGGGGAGGGGCAGAGAGAGAGGGAGACACAGAATCGGAAACAGGCTCCAGGCTCTGAGCCATCAGCCCAGAGCCTGACGCGGGGCTCGAACTCACGGACCGCGAGATCGTGACCTGGCTGAAGTCGGACGCTTAACCGACTGCGCCACCCAGGCGCCCCAGAAATTACTTGTTTTTAAGATCTATTATTTTTAACACTGAATTTTGATTTCCACAAACATAATTTCTATCTCATAACTCTCTTAATTCAGTTCATTTTTTAAAGAAAACTGAAAAAGCTAAAAAAATTTCATTTCTGCCAATTATAATTGTATTTCATCTTCTATGTATACCTGCATATAAGGACAATTAATATTTCTCCTTAGAGTGTTCTAGGATTATGAAAAGTGAAAGTGTGTAGGCTTCAATTCAAAATCTGCGAAAAAATAAAATTGTAATCAAAAGTTCAAACACTTATTCTAATATGCCTCTGTGTTATCTCTGAAAAAAATATCAATCCCACACCCAAAACGTTCATGAAAAGTCATTTACCATTATTTTAATTAATATGAAAAGTGTCTTAAAACAGCGAAGTATACATGTGGAGAATAATGCCAAATTTCAAAGGCAGGATGAAGGTCTTAAGTGTTATGTGTAGTACCTAAAAGTTGGCATGTGCTTAAATCAATTTATTTTCCAATGGCACACGTTTTATCACTCATAAAGATTAATGCTAAGCCCTGATTAAAATAAGGTGTGCAGCCCTAGAAGCTTACAGAAGTTGACACACATCTCCGAGACGAGTCAATACTAATCAAGAGATTTAGGAGCATCATATAATGCTAGTGCCAAGAGAAACCTAGTTAACACAGATCAGATAGATTTGCTGTTATGATTGTGTTTTACAGACTGGTGTCAAAAGGCTGATGTCAATGGTTTTGTAACTGAAATCATATATATATATATATATATATATGTATATATATATATGTACACACATATATATGATATATGATATATATTCAGTTGGGTGAATATGTAATATTTTCTGGGTTTTTTTTTTTCTTTTAGTTATTCTAGAGCTTGACCATCCCAGACAACCCGGGTTGGGGGAGGGAGGAGAATAAAAGAAAGGATAAAAGACTCCAATGTAACGACTTTATATTCAGCCATATATTCATTATATAAGTAAAATTACAATAGGGTTTTAGGTAATATAATTTATATTCCATCTTTGCTTTGTAGTTTAACTTATAATTCACAAACCCTGGAAGCAAATAAGTCTGCAATGTGCATAGACATATTTATGACCAGTGACTTTCTTCAAAAATACTTTGATATACACAAATGAATAAACTGTGCTCATTAGCTTTAATTTATAACCGCAAATTATAAAACAGAAAATATTTCTCTAGAACAGAAACTTAACATCTAAAACAAATGGAAAGTTAGAAAGGTGTTTTTGTCTTGTTCTGGTGCTGGTATTAAATCAGACTGAGTCTCCTCATCCTAGTATCTTCTATCCTGTATTGATTCTGTCCCTACAACTACCAGAAATGACAGCATATATATTTAATTGGCATACAGTAAGCATTCCAGAATATACTCCGTTATTGAATTAATGTAAGAGTAGATACATGATTATGAGTAAATTGAGAAGGACACTGATTTAGGCATCTTACAGAATTTGAATACAATAAATAAACTAGTATATAAATAACTGAGAAAGGGAAATGTGTGGGTACAGAACCTATGCCTGATGGAAACTGTTAATATATACTGTTGTTTTTTTTTTTTTTTAATGCAAACTTACAGTATACCACTGATTACATTTTAAATACTGGCAATCATGCAACAAGTCAGGCATACCAATTCACTTTCTGATATACACATATCATAATCTATTGATATGTATATCAATACATATAATGATATATGTATTGAAAGTACTTATTAATCATCAAGGAAACAATGGAAAGTTAAATATATTTACATTTAACACAGAAAAAAAATCTTATCCACATGTGGAAAAAAAAAAGGATCAAAGACAGTAACGAACTGGATAGTCACCAATTTTTTTTTTCAGAATCTAATACAGAAAACAATGGAGCAATGTCAGAAATTTTGAAGGAACACACCTACTAATTCTATCTATGCAGTTATCTAAAATATCATCCAATATTGTTAAATATTTACCTTATGTCTGCACTGTAACTCTTAAGTTGTATTTTTCTTTATTAATCCTACAAGTAGCCCGGTAAGATAACTATCATTTTATTCCTATTTTAACTGTGAAAGTAAAGGAAAAAATAATGATATCAAGAGTTGAAAAGTTTATGAAACTTTGAGTAAGGCATCTTAGTTTGGAATTGATGAAGCTGTTATTTGAATTCTTTAACAAAATTTAAACACCCCTGCAAAAACTGCTGTAATTTGTAGAGTGCAGAGTCTTAAGGAAACTACAGGTTATTCTTATATTTGAAAATACTGAAGCTTTACTAATCATATGATATTTAAAAAATAATTTTTTTCATATTTATTTGACAGAGAGAGGGAGAGAGAGAGGGAGAATCAAGCGGGGGAGGGGCAGTGGTAGAGGGAGATTCAGAATCTGAAGCAGGCCTCAGACTCTGAGCTGTCAATACAGAGTCCCACATGGGGCTCAAACCCAGGACTGTGAGATCATGACCTGAGTCAAAGTGGGATGCGTAATCAACTGAGCCACCCAGGCACCCCATTAACCACATGGTATTAAAAACAACAGACTTATGGGCATTTGAGTTGCTCAGTCAGTTAAGCGCCTGACTTTTTGTTTCAGCTCAGGTCATGGTATCATTGTTCAACAATTCAAGCCCTGTATCGGGCTCTGCGATGGCAGTGCAGAGCCTGCTTGGGATTCTCTCTTTTCTCTCTCTGCCTCTCCCCACCTCAAAATAAATTAATTAAATAAATAAATAAGTAAACTTAAAAAAAAACATTTAAATGCCAACTATCCCAAAATAAGATATAAATAAAAATTCTGACTTTGTAAATGAGAATATTGCACTATCTGTCTGATTATGCAGACACACAATTAACATAACACATATAAATATTAACTTATCATTTTCCCACTGCAATATGAAAATAAAAATCTATAATTTCTTTATATTCTTTTTTAAACATTCAAAGTTGTAGAAAGAGAAAGATTCAGGGCACCCAGGTGGTTCAGCTGGTTAAGCATCTGACTCATGGTTAGGCTCAGGTCATGAGCTCACGGTTCATGGGATCGAGCCCCTGTCAGGGCAAAGGTTGATAGCATGGATCCTGCTTGGGATTCTCTCTTTCCTTTCTCTCTCTCTCTGCTCCTTCCTGACTCGTGCACACACACTCTCTATCAAACTAAATAAACTTTAAAAGAGAGAGAGAAAGATCAATAACACCACTAAAAACTAAAAAGAGTTTACACACATATATTTTATTATCTTAACTTTATGCATGATGAAAACAAAGCACAGAGTGTACATTTCTCTCCTCCACACAATTACTTAAAATAGCAGACCTATTATTTGAATCCAGGCCTTCTGACTCCAGAACTCAAGCTCCAAACCAGAGTAAGAAGAGATAGGAAATACTAAAGCACAGACACAAAGTTAATGAAAATGTTCTCAAGGGGTCAGTCAATATTAGTAATAAGTAAAATAATTATGAATGCTTTGATTGAAACCAATAAACTAAAATCACAAATACAAAAACAAACAATACTGTTTACCCATAGTTCATAAATGTTATACTTAAAAAGAACAGAGAGAGATTAAATTGAGGTCATGGCACACTACTGAGTCCATATCAACAAATTCTGCCCATTGTTCTAGAGAAATATTTTTCTGATAAACAGCACCATATAGCTTTTGGTTTAATAGCTAATTTAGAGAGTTCAAGAAACTCAGAAGCAACTGGGTTTTCAAAGTGTATTGGGGTGGAGCATTCAATTTGCTCAAAAATTGCTGAAGTGATAAGTAGTATAAAAGAGTACATGCAGTTGTGGCAAAGGCACTGTTGTTTACTCTAAATGACATGACCACATATCTATGCCAAATATCTCTCTTTCAGGACACAGTAAATGAGAGATGAAAGAGAGATTACTTATCCCAGCATCCCATGTATCAGGAACCAATCTATCCCCAATCAGGTCTCTGACTTTGGCATAGAACTTTAAGGTTGAGAAGCCACCCTATTTTGGAGCTCTGCTATGCTTTATTTTTTTTAATATGAAATTTATTGTCAAATTGGTTTCCACACTCAGATACCACCTCACTCCAATCAGAGTGGCTAAAATGAACAAATCAGGAGACTATAGATGCTGGAGAGGATGTGGAGAAACGGGAACCCTCTTGCACTGTTGGTGGGAATGCAAACTGGTGCAGCCACTCTGGAAAACAGTGTGGAGGTTCCTCAAAAAATTAAAAATAGGTCTACTCTATGACCCAGCAATAGCACTGCTAGGAATTTACCCAAGGGATACAGGAGTGCTGATGCATAGGGGCACTTGTACCCCAATGTTTATAGCAGCACTTTCAACAACAGCCAAAGTATGGAAAGAGCCTAAATGTCCATCAACTGATGAATGGATAAAGAAATTGTGGTTTATATACACAATGGAATACTACATGGCAATGAGAAAGAATGAAATATGGCCTTTTGTAGCAACGTGGATGGAACCAGAGAGTATTCTGCTACACTTTAAAATAAATTTTGAACCTGATCCTCTGTGACCGCTGATCGTGGGAGGTGAAGAGTCAAGAAATTTCTCTGACTTCCAGTTGTTGATGAATGTATCTCCTTGTTTTATTCCAGTATGTAAATTTTCCCCAGCGGCAATCATGCAATATCCTTACAACTATTACTTTCAAAAAACCTTCTCAAATGTTAATCTATGGTACTTGTCAGTACCCTTTCTCTGATGTCTCAATAAAATATCGAGGCATTACAACATTCCTGAGACTTTTCATGTTTCATCTACTATCAATGCTAGCCAGCCAGTGGATAGTTCAATTCCAAAATCCTTTTCTTTAGAGTGCTTCTTCAGATCACTTCTGGCACCAAAGGTCTTGGGTCAGAATTTCCGTACGAAGACTCTGAGATGAAGATTTGCATCCAGGTAGTTCACTGAGTCAACTGTTGGTATCAGGAAATGATTGGAGTGGTGGAAGAAGGACTGAATGGGGTGAGAACACTACAGCACAGTTGCAACAGAGATGCCAGACAAGCTCACGGTAAATTTTGAACAACTTTCAGAATTGCCTGTCTTGAGGCAACCACATTCGGCCTCTATTCCTCCATATAGACCAGCCATTGGATTCTAGCAGCCCTGGAGAGTGATGACATCAGATGAGGCATCTCCCTCTCTCTTTGACTCTCAGACTAGCTAAAAGTTAACATTCACCACAACTCCAGAATCTGGGAGAATGAGTGTCTCATTCTTGAAAGGGTGGAAGGCCATGCAGTATAGATTGGTCCCAGGAGAGAGGTATTTTTCCTGTAGTTTATGCATTTTATGTATATATTATATTATATTATATTATATTATATTATATTATATTATATATTATATTATACTACATTACATTATATTATATATTATGATATATTATTATATGCATGTATTATTTGGGCTACATGATGCATAACTCAAAGAATAATTATATTCTATAATTGTGTGTGTACTTGTAGTAAACAATGACCTGGTAATACCTTCTTTTTCTTTTAGAAACTCAGAAAAAAATTGGCATGTATTTTCACATCTTAAAGATTTTTATTTCTCATCTAATCCTTGTATTATAATTGAGAAAATGCATTTGGAAAATCAGAAGTCTTATTCCAAATACAAAGAACTGTATTTATTTTCTCAAAGAGACCACATCTGATAAGGCAAGTGTAATTGAAATAAACACCCAATAAAACTTATATTGACACATTTTATTATATTTTCCCAACATGGCAAATTATATTATAATGTGTTGGGGATGAGTGACATCCTTGATGTTTTTGTCAGTGGTGATAATATCTATAATTTCCCTTAAAATGCAGTATCATGCAAGATGGTATAACATGCTTCTTCAAGGGTACTACAATATTTTTAATTTATCCCAGTTCTTTCTGCTGCTGCTGCTACTACTACTACTACTGCTAGAGATGTTAGTATTGCTATTTCTGTTGCTGCTGCTGCTACTGCTACTACTACCACCACCACCACCACAACTGCTACCACTGACATCTCTATGTCTGCAATCAGGTGAAAGAATATAATTTCTTACTCAGTGAAGAGTAAAGTAAAACATGGCCTATTTGTACTAGGTTTGGTGAGATGGGGATTGTTTCAATGTGTTTGCTGGCTTTTATATTTTACCTAAATAAAGTAAGTAGGCACAGGTAGCAATCTATAAAAAATATGATTGACCTGTTTTGTTGCTTCTTGATGTCTGATTAAATGTTTCCTCTTACGTGATTATATATATCATATTTATTCACTGGAATATGGTTATCCAAATTTATCTTGATTTTCACTACAACTGAATTTCCATTTTTATTATAGCCTTTCATGCTAGCGCTTCTAGTCTGCTGATGCTGTCACTTTTCAACAATTCTGATTTTCTTTGGGCACCTGGGCATCCAACTCTTGATTCTGGCTCAGGTCTTGACCTCACAGTTTGTGAGTTTGAGCCCCAAATTCCACCAGCACAGAGCCTGCTTGGAATTCTCTCTCTTCCTCTCTCTCTGCCCCTCCCCTGCTTGCTCTCTCTCTCTCTCTCTCTCTCTCTCTCTCTCTCTTCTTTCTCTCTCTCTCTCCCTCTCAAAATAAATAAATATTAAAAGTTTTTTAAACAAAAAAAATTCTGATTTTCTTCAACATCATGAAGAAGGAAAAACTAGTTGCCCAGAATTTGAGGGAGACACAGTGAGAGGATCCATAGGCTACATGCCTGTAATAGATCCAATCTAAATATCTGTTATCCTAGAATCTCTGAATGCCTTTTTAATATGTCAAAGGATTTTTCAATTCTGTATCTTTTTCTTACAGAATGCAGCATATAAATCCAAAACAAACCAAAACAATTTTAAAGGGAATATATCCTCCAATTCAGAACTCTGTATGTAAATGTCCTAGTGAGCAAGCTCGTATCAATAATTTTATCTACTTTTGCAAAGTAAATGTATACATATGCAAGATTTCTTATAAAATTCTAAATTTGTACATGCTCTATGAGTTAAATCCTTCTCTTTGCTCTTCCAAATTTTTACCTCCAAGCCCCGTAGGACCATACAGCATTTATCCTGGTTTCCCAGTAAATTTTTATGAAATTATTACTAGAAAGGGAATTTGAGCTTCATTTACTTTCCTTTGCTAAAGAAAATGGCTTTGTCGGACAAGGCTTCCACAGTGGAGACATTTCTCCAAGCTTTTCATATCCATTATGACAGCAGCCTTCTAATGTTTCTTATCCCATTCTTTATCGATCAGTGCCTTCAAGTTCACACACAGTGGCACAGCTGACTGTAAATTCAACTGACATTAAAATGCATCAACTTACAAAATCAACGATCCAGTTTGCCAAAAAATCATCTCATTTTTAGAGTCACAATAAAAAATAGAATTTTTCAGTGCCAATAGGGAAAAACACTGGGTTATATTCTGGGTCTGTGGTGTGCATCTTGATTTCAGGTGGTCAGCTGAGTTATAGGGACAGAGCTGATGTGCCAGGTATGAGAGTACATGATTTAAGAAACCAGCTAAAAATGAAGGAATTAAGTCTTAGCACTTACTGCAATGGCATAATCAAGAGTCTAAACCTGTACAGGGTGCAGTTAAGAGTGCAGTTACTCAGTCAGTTAGAGTGACTCTTGATTTCGGCTCAGATCATGATCTCATAGTTCCTGAGTTTGAGCTCCGCATCAGGATTCATGCTGAGAACACAGATCCTGCTTGGGATTCTCTCTCTCTCTCAATCTCTCAATCTCTCTCTCTCTCTCTCTCTCTCCCCTCCCCCAACTCCCTCTACCTCTCCCATGTTTGTGCATGTGCTCTCTCTCTCTCTCTCTCTCGATAAATAAACTTTAAAAATATAAATAAAAATAAAACTGGAGAAAACAGACTGTTTTCGCTGTTAGTCTGTTTTGCTCATGGAACTATATACTGGTTGACTGATCAGTGGAGATACAAAGGTGGTGATTGTCTCACTGTTGAGAGAGTACTGAACCAAAGACTTCAGAAGTTTAATGGACTCTGAAGTAGGGATAAGGTCTAGAAGTAGAAAAGGACTGGGAAGTGACAAAGGAGCAAAGTGTCTTCAAGTTTCTCCCCTCCCCACTCCTTTCTAAGGAGTCCTCTAGAAGTACTTGAAGACTTCCACCTAAGACCTCAGATAAAGAGACCTAGGAATTAAGGTGCCTGGCCTAGGATTGCAAACATACAAAGAACATGCCTAGCCAGAAGCCTCAAGACTGAAATTCCCCTCAAAGACTGAAGGGCATTGGCTGTGCACCAAGTCTGGTTTGGAGTGGGCAACATTTCTCCGTAAGGCCTTCCAGGGAAAGCATTTGTAATTGGTCAGAGCTGAAAAATCCCAAACACAGATTTGCAACTGAGAACCGGACCCTCTACTTGATATTTAAGTGTATTTATTTCTCACTGTGTTTTCATCAATGTCAAATCAGCTTTCTTAAACTGTGCTTCCAATAGTTACATTAACTTTTAAGTCAGCCTATGGTAGCAACTATCTGATTCAGAGCATCTCCTTCAATAAACTCATGGTCCTACATGACCACAGCCATCGCTTGAGCACCTGATTCTGAACTTCCTAAAATAAGCTGTTTTTTTACCACTTTGAAATATAAACCCGATGTTCATTGCCATTCACTGAAATGCAGCTCAGCATTTAATTCCAAACACATCATATATTCCAGAGGGAATAATACCTATAGGGTTGCTTTCTGGAAACCAATTTCAATAATTTATTGAGTTTTCTGTTTGCCAGCTACAGAAATCAACAATGACTAACAAAAAGAAAAGAAAATAGTTTACAGAATTAAAGAGCTTAACCACAAGAGATTTATAAGTTTTGAAGGGATGGAAGTCCTTGGATTTTAGCAACAGAAACTTTATCTTCCTAAGTGACTTACCACACTTCTGCCCCAGTTTCTGGCAGAAATAATTAAATTGGTCTGGGATGTCATATACATGTATGAAGTGAAAGTGTGAATCTGTGCATTCCAGGAAGAAAATATCTCAACATAAGGGTCTACTATCAAATATTTAAAAACAAATGCATCTGAGCAAACAAATGTTGACTTCCACAATTCTAAAATCTGATTTATAAGCTGTGATCTCTCTTCAGGAATCAAGACACAAATATAATATTAATATTGGATATCTATATTTGTCTGCCTCACAATATGTCCCCCATTAAATTCTAATTTCTCATTGCTGCCTCTCTCACCCTCTTTCACCATTGTCTTTTGCTAACCCCAATCTATTTAATATTGTGTCACATACTCAGTCCAAAGAAGAAACATGAATAACTTAGACTCTCCCCTCCACTGTATTCCCTGTGTTCAGTCTCCACGTAGTGTTGATTCCTCTTTAAATTTCCTCAGTATATATTTTGTCCCCTCCCCAAATACATTGTTCATTATCTAATTATTGGATACTTGCAATATCCTAACAATCAGCAATACTTCTGTCTACAAGCTCATTACTAATCACATTAAATTACTTATCTCTGATAAGTATACCATGTAACCATAATGAATTTGAATATGTAGTGTGTTCTTTCTATAACAGTAAACAGACTCAATCATTTACTCACATAATTTTAGAATTTTATATGGCATCTTTTTTTATGTATTATATTTATTTTGCTTTGTTTTTATTTTTCCTTTTTCTTTTTTTGTGCATTTATTTTGATTCAAAATATTCAATTTTTACTCTTGTAATTGGGGATTAACGTTAAGAACTAATATGAACTATTTATTTTCTCCTGTATGTCCGCACATGATGTCATACACACACTCAAAACCTCATCTATTTTTGTGTTTTCTATATAAAATGTTTAGTTATTATATGCATGTATGTATACATGTACCTGAATTTAGTTATGTGTGTGTATATCAATGTGTGGTGTATGCCATAAATAATTTTATGATCTTGAGTATTTTTTAGAATGTAAACATTATTGAGTACATTTGTAGAGTCATTTGCTACATATCATGCAACTTCTTCCCTGATTTATCTTTTCCAGAGTATGTACTCCATAAGTATTTTCACGTTAATATTTATTTATTTTGAAAGAGAGAGAGAGAGAGAAAGAGAGCAGGGAGAGGGGCAGAGAGAGAGGGAGAGAGAGAATCCCAAGCAGACTCCACACTGTCAGCACAGAGCCTGATATGGGGCTTAAATCCATGAACCATGACATCATGACCTGAGCCAAAATCAAAAGTCCAATGCTTAACTGACTGAGCCACCCAGGCACCTCTCCCTAAGTATTTTCAAAAATAGATCATTATGTTGATAACCTCTTAAAACCATGTACGCCTGTCATTAATTGTATTCCACACACTTGTTTAAATGACTAAGAAATATTTGGATACTCCATCACAGTAATTTTCCGTTGATGCCTAATAAGCATTTGAAACTCATTATGTCTCTCATACCTTAACAAACAAACTCCATTTTTTTTTCCATTCTCAATATTAGTAAATGAAAATACATTTAAATCAGGTTTAAAAGAAATAGGAGGGGGCTCCTGGGTGGCTCAGTTAGTTGAGCGTCCGACTTCAGCTCAGGTCATGATCTCGCGGTTTGTGGGATCAAGCCCCGCATCAGGCTCTGTGCTGGCGGCTCAGAGCCTGGAGCCTGCTTCGGATTCTGTGTCTCCCTCTCTCTCTGCCCCCCCCCCCCCACCACTCACACTCTGTCTCTCTCTCCTTCAAAAGTAAATAAACATTAAATTAAAAAAAATAAAAAAATAAAAGAAATAGGAGTTCAACGTACCATTTTGTCTCCCTTGCATATTCTATCACCAGCAATTCTCCTTGATTCTGCCTGCAGATATGATGATTTTTATTAGGATGACTTTTTTACACTGCTCTGAATGGCCATAAGACCCTCCTAAAAGTTTACAAAATCATTGATTTTCATACTTCCAATTTCTCCCACCAATTATACTTCACTATAAATGAGATTAGCAAATATAATTCAGACCATACATAGCATTACTCTCCTTAAAACGTCTCCACCATTGATCGCAGAGTTACCTGGAGCCATGCCTTTAACATGACAGGACATCAGTGTGTGTGTCCTTCCTCACTTCTTACCATTTTCTTCTTGTTCTCAGTGCCTTTCTTCCAACCTTCCAGGAATTAGAAAAATTCTAATTTTGGGGTGATACCTATTCACCTTATTAAAAATACATTTCTAATAACTATTATTCAAGTCTCTGCCCTGTGTAACATCCTTACAGAAGAGTCTCTTTCACCCTATCTGAAATGGCCAAAATGCCAGTTACTTTCTCCTTAGCTAAAATATGGTCCATTTACTTATCTAATTGTCTATAGGTTAACTTGCCCAGTTATTTATATCTCTAAGGAATAAAACACACTAATTCAGATAAATGATAGATAGATAGATAGATAGATAGATAGATACATGATAGATAATAGATAAGATAGATAAACATGTAAGTATAATCTACTTAAAATCAGGTATGAACACTGTTCACTGTCATTCTTTTCTTTCTAAATATTACTAACAAATGTATAATGTCATTTCAAATGCAGAAATAAAGAGCCGCTTGTAGTGTTGAGTATACTTTAAATATTCCTATTTTGCATGTTATTACATGAAACTTATGAATTTATCTGCCACATTATCAATATATTACTGACATAACCTTGATCTGAATACCAAATATATGACCCTGAAACCTTAGACACACAGAAAAATATTGTGAAAATTAAACTGAACTCATGAAATTAAAATGTCAACTTTTGAAAAATTATACTGATTGGACATGTAATAATCCCTCGTTGTTTCAATCTAAACAAATTACATAACTTTCAATTATGTATTAGTGTTATTTTAAGTCTAACTAGAAGGTATGGTCATGTTATATCTGGTTATTTAAAATCATCACTTAAGAAGAAATACAGAGTTTAACATCTGAAATAGATTTGTATGTATTATGGAGTAAGGATTTTAAATCATAGTGTTCCTTGTAAATCAGAATCTTTTCAGATTATTCTTTTCAGAATATTCAAAAATTAAATAATACTGTTGGTTCTACAAAACAAAGCCATACATTACTATCAACATAACACAGTCCCTTTTTAGATTTAAGAACTTGAAGATTTTTTTTTTTTTTTCAATGTTTATTTATTTTTGGGACAGAGAGAGACAGAGCATGAACGGGGGAGGGGCAGAGAGAGAGGGAGACACAGAATCGCAAACAGGCTCCAGGCTCTGAGCCATCAGCCCAGAGCCTGATGCGGGGCTCGAACTCACGGACCGCAAGATCGTGACCTGGCTGAAGTCGGAGGCTTAACCGACTGCGCCACCCAGGCGCCCCAAGAACTTGAAGATTTTTAAGAAGGAGTCAGAAGAGCTGCTTTGGAGTTAATGGTAAACTGAGTAGATCCAAGAATGCTATTTTGAACATTTGCTCATTGAGAAATTACAGTGCTTAAAGTTTTTAATCACTGAGAAAAGATTTAAAATTAACCAATTTAGGGTATTAAAATTTTTCTTTTAGTGAGGGGATATTAAATTGAGAGCAAATAACTGCCTTTATTGGTTTGGTTTTGTACTATAATAAAAGCTGCATAAATAACATGAAGCAGGAGCATATGATTTTTAATAGATTTGGTTGAATAATTTGCAAAATTAATAAGTGTTCAATAAAAGCAGCATTATGCAAATTCTAACATTTATCTCTCTCATCCTTTTTTCTTTATGTAAGGAAGGCCATATTAATAATGTAAATGAGTTTCTTCTTGAGTCTTAATTGATGAAGTAAATCTTTCTTTTCAAATTAATTTATCTGTGGCAGTTAAGAGAACCAGAAAGTTCATAGGACTGGGAATAAAACTTAACATAGTTTAATCACAGTTTTTGTCTAACTAGCTTTGTACCTTCTGACAAAATACTTAAATACATTCTTATGTAAACATTTAAAACATTTAAAAAGTTTATTAGTTAAAAACAGAAAAGTGCACATTTAAAGAGGGGATAGAACAAATGCTTTAAGGTGGCTTCATTCACTTTCTTCATGGGTCACTGCAAACACTTTCCCCAAAGCAAACAGGTATACATGTGTTTTTCTTTGTAGATATAAATGTAAACTTTTTTAAGTATACCTTATATTCTGAAATGTTTCTCTACTTGCAAATGAATAAATGTAATATTTATGGGTAAAAATATTACTTAATATGACACTCTCAGTTTCTACCATTTCATGTTCCGCCACCTTCAGTTTAGGCACTGAATATGACTACTGTGTATTTAACTGCTCAAAAGTGGACACTATATATTCCTTTATTATAAAGCTCCATTGAAATATGTCAGACTCTATACAATTCACCCATTTAAAGTGTAGGTCAATGGATTTAAGTACATTCACAAAGTTATGAAACCAATATTACAGTCAATGTTAGAATAATTCAATCTTTTCAAATAGAAACACTGTATCAGCTAGCAATGCATACAACTTCCCTACCCCACAGTCCTAGGTAATGAAAATCCTGTCTCTATAGATTTGTCTATCTTGAATATTTCATGCAAATGGAATTATATAACATGCAGCCTTTTTTGGATGCTATCTTCTGTAACCAAATATTTTCAAGGTTCATACATGTTGTGGCATATATCTGCATTTAACTGATTTTCACTGCTGAATAATATTCTATCATATGCACATGCTACATTTGATTTATTCGTTCATCAACTGATGAGCATTTGGGTTGTTTCCACATTTTTGCTGCTATGAATAATGCTGCTTTGAACATTCATGAACAAGTTTTTGTGTGAATGTAAGTTTTCATTTATCTTGGGTAAATACCTAGGAATGAAACGTGAGTTATATGATAACTCTATCTTTAATATTTGGAAGAATAACTAGACTATTTAACAAAGCAGTTGCATAAATTTACATTTCTACCAGTAGTATGTGAGAGTTCCAATTTCTCCACATTCTGACCAACGCTTGTTATATTATTACTATTACTATTACTATTACTATTACTATTACTATTACTATTACTATTACTATTACCATCATAGTGGATATGAAGTGCTCTCCTATTATGGTTCTGATTTGAATTTTACTGATGGCTAAAGATGTTGGCTACCTTTTTATGTGATTTTTGTGCATTTTCATATTTTCTTCAGAAAATAGCCTATTCACAGAATTTTCATATTTTAATTGTTTTCTTCTCTTTTTTTTTTTTCTTTTGAATTAGAAGTATTCTTTCTAAGGGCATCTGGGTGGCACAGTTGGTTGAGAACCCAACTTCGGCTCACGTCATGATCTCACAGTACATGAGTTCGAGTCCCACATCAGGCTTGCTGCTGTCTTCACAGTGCCTGCCTTGGATCCTATGTTCCCCTCTCTCTCTTGCTCCTCCCCCACTTGCATTCTCTCTCAAAATAAATAAATATTTTTTTAAATATTCTTTCCAGAGTCTAAATAAAAGTCCTTATCAGATGTTAAATTGTATACTTCCACATGACCTCTTATTCCAATTTCTCAAAAAAGAAAAAATTATAAAGAGAAATAGTATTATATATTACATATTATATATATATATAATCAAGCAATTATAGATATATTTTGAAAATATTAAAATATATCAATTTACAAAAGCCTACAGGTGCAAAATAGTGTGTTTACAATGTGTTTACAGTGTTTAAAATTAATAATTGTGAATTACAATCAATAACATTGTTAACCAGATCTACTGCAAAGAAGAAAATTAGTAATGATATCTAAATTAGTTTTAATTCTATTAAAGATAATAAACACACTAATCACAACAGCCTCTCACATTTGTTGGACATTGTTTAAAGCAAATATTCTAATACATGCAGGTAAATAATCATATTTAATATGGATCCCACAGATAAGCACCATTATCACTTTTACAACATTGGTAGGGAAAATGAGAGAACCGAACCTAAGCCCCATCTTCCTTAAAAGCAAGATATAGTGTCCAAGAAGTTCAAAGACATTTCTCAACTATTGGTTGCATAATAGACACCATTTGGAATTCAAATTAGAAAATTGCAAAATATATCCATTAATCTCTATAAATTATACATTATATTCTGACTCTATCAATGATACCCTAATGTATTTAATACCATGAGTAAAATTCTATAGACATTGTTAATAGCTATGCACAAGTTCTGTGGTTATTTCAAGGTGCAATTTTTGTAGATGACAAGTTTACAACCAGATTAATTTATTTACTTAACTAAAAGGCGGGTTTGTTTTTTGTTTTGTTTTGTTTTGTTGCTGATCATGAAAGTTCTGTAGTTATTTGAGGGTGCAATTTTTGTAGATGACAGGTTTACAACCAGATTAATTTATTTACTGAATTAAAAGGTGGGTTTTTTGTTTCGTTTTGTTGCTAAGCACGAAAATATATAGTCCCTAAATTCACAATGTGCTGTAAGATTCTTTTCATTCAGGCTATGTTTTCTTTAAAATATTTAAGCTTTAAGGAATTAGTGTAATATCATTGTTACAGCTTAGATTAAGTTACCTGTTTAAGAGGCAGAATGAGGTGTTTGTTTCAATCTATTTTAGATATTGTTAGATTTAAGAGAAAAAAACCGTGAATAAGGAATTAAAAGGCCACTATTTCAATCTGAATGGCTTAAAAAAATCAGGGGAGATTTAGTTAACTGAGTGATTTTCTTAAAAATCCTATTTATTTTGGTAGCCTACCCTTTCTGTGAATTTTCAAAGCAGCTTAATTTTTTACAGTATTTATGTACTGACAGTCTTATTAGCTCATGGAGTTATAATGCTAAAAAAAAGTTATTAAGATCCTTAAGCTGTTCTTAAGGTAGTTACAGCTAATTCTTATTAAAAAAGAAAACAGGACTTGCATCGGCTGAAATATTTTGACTTATGGTAACCATTCTAATGAATGCCTTCTTACATCCTATCTCAAAGCTTTCCATGTAAAAATATTATTTATTTTCAGTAATTCATAGATTTTAATAAACAATTGATTTTATAGACCTTGTGAAATATTAAATATCCTGGGAAAAAATCAGAATATCTTCTATTCTCATTAATACAATTAGGTAATTAATTTCATGTTTGTACTTTAGAAAACTATTATTTCTTCTCTGATGGCCTTATTACATTTAATCAAAAAATAATTTACAGTATTTAATATATTTAATTAATATTTATATTCCTATTCTTAATTATTTTATATCTTATGATATAAAATGACATAAATGAATACAATTTGAAATTTATCACATTCTCAAATCAAGAAAAATAGTATAATATTATAACAAATAAAAGAAGTTATATCTCAATTAACTTGAAATAATTTCACACTTTATAAATATTTTGTACTTCAGTTACATGTAGATGAGAGCTGAAAGTTGACTGTCTTAAGTATATGCTAGGCAAATAGTAAATGTTAAAAATACATGAGCATGGGGCGCCTCGGTGGCGCAGTCGGTTAAGCGTCCGACTTCAGCCAGGTCACGATCTCGCGGTCCGTGAGTTCGAGCCCCGCGTCAGGCTCTGGGCTGACGCTCAGAGCCTGGAGCCTGTTTCTGATTCTGTGTCTCCCTCTCTCTCTGCCCCTCCCCCGTTCATGCTCTGTCTCTCTCTCTGTCCCAAAAATAAATAAAACGTTGAAAGAAAATAAAATTAAAAAAAAAAAAATACATGAGCATTCTAATAATTTTATCCAAGTACACTAGATCTATTCGTTTAACACAATAATAGAATCCAAGATATATTAGATATAAAACTAAAACAGAATTATATAAAAATGTAATAATATAAGACATGGTATCTCAATAAAATCTATATTTAAGCTTTTTTGATGAACTAACCATCTGGTCATACTACATTCTAACTTATTTTTTTATTTTAAGTTTTTTGTTTAATTTTTTCCCTCTGCTCATTTGTTTTGTTTCTTAAATTCCACCTATGAATGAAATCTTATGATATGTGTTTCTCATATGACATTTGTCTATTATATGATATGTGACTCATTTTAATTGATATTACACTCTAGCTCCATCCGTGTTGTTGCAAATGACAAGAGTTCATTCCTTATGACTAATATTCCATTGTGTATATAGCACATCTTCCTTATCCACTCATCAATAGATGGACACTTGCGTTGCTTTGATAATTTGGCTATTATAGACAATTCTGCTATAACCATTGGGGTGCATATATCCCTTTGAATTAGAATTTTTGTATTCTTTGTATAAAAACAGTAGTGTGATTGCTGTATTATAGGGTAGTTCTATTTTTAACTTTTTAAAGAGCCTCCATACTGTTTTCCAGAGTATCTGATTAAAAAACAAATGAATATGGGACAGCTGGGTGGCTCATTCGGTTAAGCGTCCCACTTCAGCTCAGGTCATGCTTGTGGGTTCAAACCCCGTGTCAGGCCCTGTGCTGACAGCTCAGAGCCTAGAGCTTGCTTCGAATTCTGTGTCTCCATCTGTCTTTGCCTCTTCCCGGCTCGTACCCTGTCTCTCTCTCTCAAAAATAAATAAACGTTAAAAAAAAAAAAAAAAGAGTCTAACTTATTTTTTAAAATTTGCTAAGCATTAAGTTTTATGAAAATCCTACATAAACACTTGATTTTACTCTATTGCAGAAATAAAAAGTAATTTTTGAGTGGTCTTGGATAAATCATACATACCTTCCCTAATGAAACTCATGGTCTATCGTGGACACATATAAATGCATAATGATGAAATTTAAGGGTTTAAAAAAGTATTAATTGATATAAAGAAAATGAAGGATATATCGGGAAAGGTAAAGGTTTCAGTAAACATACTTTCCTTGTCATGTAAAGAATACACGAATATCTGATTCTTCACTTTAGCATAGTTAGGCTCCATAATCCTGAGTAGCAGGACTTTGTAGGAGTCTTTCTACCTCAATAATAAAGAAGTGACCATAAACATAGTCTTTTTGGGTGATTAGGTTATAAGAGGATGAAGGAATAATGTAGTCTGCATTACTTATCATTTGGCATTAGTAATCAGTTTGATTAAATATTTTAGCTAATATAAACAGATAAGGGTGAATGGAATAAGAAGTACTCATATCACAAGGCACCTCTCCTCCAGCAAACTTCAGTTTGCTTCTAGAGTTAATACTCTTATGGTTTGCCTCCCTCTCTTTCTTTCACCCCTTCCCCTATGTTCATCTGTTTTATTTCTTTTTTTTTTTAAATTTTTTTTTTTTCAACGTTTATTTATTTTTGGGACAGAGCGAGACAGAGCATGAACGGGGGAGGGGCAGAGAGAGAGAGAGAGACACAGAATCGGAAGCAGGCTCCAGGCTCTGAGCCATCAGCCCAGAGCCCGACGCGGGGCTCGAACTCACGGACCGCGAGATCGTGACCTGGCTGAAGTCGGACGCTTAACCGACTGCGCCACCCAGGCGCCCCGTCATCTGTTTTATTTCTTACACGTATAAGTGAAATAATATGATATTTGTCCTGACTTCTTTAGCATACTACACTCTAGCTCCATCTAAATCGTTGCAAATGGCAAGATCTCATTCTTTTTGATGGCTGAGTTATATAGAGAGAGATAAAGAAGATATCTATATATATATAGATATATATATGGTATATATGCCAAATCCTATCTATTCATCAGAGGATGGACATTTGGACTCTTTCCATAGTTTAACTATTGTTGATAATGCTGTTAATAAACATCATGGTGCACGTGTCCCTTCAAGTTGGTATTTTTGTGTCCTTTGGGTAAACGCCTAGTAGTGTAATTGCTGGTTGTAAAGTAGTTCTATTTTCACTTTTTGAGGAACCTCCATACTGTTTTTCACAGTGGCTGTGCCAGTTTGTATTACCACCAAGAGTGAAAGAAGGTTCCCTTTTCTCTACCTCCTTGCTAACATCTGTTATTTCCTATGCTGTTATTTTTAAACATTCTGACAGGTGTGAGGTGAAATCTCATGGTGGTTTTGATTTGTATTTCCTTGATAATGAGCGATTTTGAGCATCTTTTCATGTGTCTCTTGGCAATCTGTACGTATATCTTCTTTGGGAAAATGTCTATTCATGTCTTCTGCCCGTTTCTTAACTGATTATTTTTTTTTTTTTGACTGTTGAGTTTGATAAGTTCTTTATAGATTTTTGGATAGTAACCCTTTATCAGAAATTTCTTCTGCAAATATCTTCTCCCATTCTGTAGGCTGCCTTTTAGTTTTGTTGATTGTTTCCTTTACTGTGAAGAAGGTTTTTATCTTGATGAAGTACCAGAAGCTCATTTTTTTTCTTGTTTCCCTTGCCTCTGGAGATGTTTCTAGTAAGAAGTTGCTTCAGTGCAGGACAAACAGGTTGCTGCCTGTCTTCTCCTCTAGGATTGTGATGCTTTCCTATCTCACATTTAGGTCTTTCATCCATTTTGAATTTATTTTGTGTATGGTGTAAGAAAGTGGTCCAGTTTCTTCTGCATGTTGCTATCTAGTTTTCCCAACAACATTTGTTAAGGAAACATTCTTTTCCCATTGGCTATTAGTTCCTATTTTGTTGAAGATCAGTTTATCATATAGCTGTAGGTCCATTTCCGGATTTTCTATCCTGATCCATTGATCCATGTGTCTGTTTTTGTGCAAGTACCATACTGTCTTGATGACTACATCTTTGTAATGTGACTTGAAGCCTGGAATTGTGATGTCTCCAGCTTTGCTTTGCTTTTTCAAGATTGCTTTGTCTATCTGGGACCTTTTGTGGTTCCATAAAAATTTTAGGATTATTTGTTCTAGCTCTGTAAAAAAAAAAATGCTGGTGGTATTTTGATAGGGATTGCATGAAATGTGAGGATTGCTTTGGGTAGTATAGACATTTTAACAATATTTGTTATTCCAATCCATGAATATGGAATGTTTTTCCATTTCTTTGTGTCATCTTCAACTTCTCTAATAAGTGTTCTATAGTTTTCAGAGTACAGATCTTTTACCTCTTTGGTTAGACTTATTGCTAGGTATCTTACAGTTTTTGATGCAATTGTAAAGGGATTGATTTCTTGATTTTTCTTCCTGTGGTTTCATTATTGGTGTATAGAAATGCAAGAGATTTCTGTAAGTTGATTTTGTATCCTGTGACTTTGCTGAATTCATGTGTCAGTTCTAGCAACTTTTTTGGGTGGAGTCTTTCAGGTTTTCTACATAGTGTATAATTTCAATAGTTTGAATTCTTCCTTCCTGATTTGGATGGCTTTTATTTCTTTTTGTTGTCTGATTGCTGAGGCTAGGACTTCTAGTATTATGTTAAATAACAATTATGAGAGTGGGCATCCCTGTCTTGTTCCTGACTGTAGAGAAAAAGTTTTCAGTTTTTCCCCACTGAGGATGGTATTAGCTGTGAGTTTTTTGTATATGGCCTTTATGTTGAGGTAGGTTCCTTCTATCCTTACTTTTTGAGGGTTTTTATCAAGAATGAATGCTATATTTTGTCAAATGATTCTGCATCTATTGGGAGGATAATATGGTTCTTATCCTTTATTTTGTTAATGTGGTGTATCATATAGATTGACCTGTGAATACTGAACCAACCCAGTAGCCTAGGAATAAATCCCACTTGCTCCTGGTGAGTAACTATTTTATATATTGTAGGATTAGATTTGTTAGTATCTCGTTGAGATTTTTGCACCCACATTCATCAGGGATATCGGCCTGTAATTCTGGTTAGTGGGGACTTTGTCTCATTTTATCTTTAAAAAGATAAAATTTTACTCTTTATCAAGCTAATGCTGGCCCCATAGATTGAGTTTGGAAGTTTTCCTTCCATCTTTTTAAACTGAGAAGAATAGGTATTAACTCTTCTTTAAATGTCTGGTAGAATTCCCCTGGGAAGCCATCTGGCTGTTTGTTGGAAGATTTTTGATCACTGATTCAATTTCTTTGCTAGTTATGGGTCTGTTCAAATTTTCTATTTCTTCTTGTTTCTGTTTTGGTGCTTATATATTTCTAGAAATTTATCCATTTCTTCCAGATTGCCCAATTTGTTGGCATATAATTTTTCATAATATTCTCATAACTGTTTGTATTTCTGTGGTATTGGTAGTGTTCGCTCCTCTCTCATTCATGATTTTATCTATTTGGGACCTTTCTATTTTCTTTTTGATAAGTCTGGCTAAGGGGTTATTATTTTATTCATTCAAAGAGCCAGCTCCGAGTTTCATTCATCTGTTCTACTGCATTTGTTTTTGCTATATCATTTATTTCTCCTCTAAATTTTATCATTTCCCCTCTTCTCCTAGACTTAAGCCTTTGTTTGCTGTTCCTTTTCTAGCTCCTTGGGTATTTGAGACTTTTCTTGCTTCTTTACGTAGGCTTGTATTTCTATGTACTTCACTCTCATCACCTCTTTTGCTGCATCCCAAAACTTTTGGACAGTTGTGTTTTCCTTTTTATTATATTCCATGTATTTTTGTATTTCTTCTTTATTTTCCTGGTTAACACATTAATTGTTTAGTAGGATGTTCTTTAACCTCCATGTATTTGTGGTCTTTCCAAACTTTTTCTTGTGGTTAACTTTTAGTTTCACAGCATAGCGGTCTGAAAATATGCATGGTTTGATCTTAATCTTTTTGTACTTATTGAGGCCTGATTTATGACCCAATATGTGATCTACTGTGGGAATGTTCCATGTGCACTTGAAAAGAATGTGTATTCTGTTGCTTTAGGATGAAATATCCTGAATGTATCTGTTAAGTCCATCCAGTCTATTGTGTCCTTTAAAGCCATTGCTTCCTTATTGATTTTCTGCTTAGATGGTCTGTCCTTTGCTGTAAGTAGGGTGTTAAAGTCCCCTACTATTATTGTATTATCAATGAGTTTATGCTTGTTATTAATTGATTTACATATTTGGGGTTGCTCATGTTGAGGCATAAATATTTACAATTGTTAGATCTTCGTATTGGAAAGACCACTTTATTATGACATAGCGCCCTGCATCTTGTTACAGTCTTTGATTTAAAGTGTAGTTTGTCTGATATAAGCATGGCTCCTTTAGCTTTCTTTTGATATCTGTTAGCATAAGAGATTGTTCCCCACCCCACACCCACCACCACCACCACTCACTTTCAATCTGGAGGTGTCTTTAGGGCCAAAATGAGTCTCCACAAGCAGCATATATACTAGTCTTGTTTTTTTTGTTTGTTAATTTTTTCCACTCTGTTACACTATGTCTTTTGATCAGAGTAGTTTATTTGCATTCGGAGTAATTATTGATAGTTATTTATTTACACCAGATTATTACCTGTAAAGCTGTCATTTCTGGAGATTTTCTCTGTTCCTTTAGTCTGTTGCTTTTGCTCTTTCTTTCTCAATCAGAGTCCCCTTTAATATTTCTTGTAGGGCTGGATTAGTAGTCACAAAATCCTTTGTTTTTGTTTATCTGGGAAACTATATTCCTTGTATTCTGAATGAATTTATTGCTGGATAAAGTATTCTTGGCTGCACATTTTTCTCCTTCAGAATTTGGATATATCATGCCACTCTCTTCCAGCCTGCCAAGCGTCTGTTGTGAGATGTGCTGCTAACGTTATTTGTCTTCCATTGTAGGTCAGGGATTTCTTTTCCCTTGCTGCTTTCAAGAATCTTTCCTTCTCTCTGTATTTTACTATGATATATCTTAGTGTTGGTCTGCTTTTGTTGATTTTCATTGGAGTTCGTAATGCCTCTTGTATTGACATATCTCTTTCCTTCCCCAGATTAGGTAAGTTTTCACCTATAATTTGCTCAAATAAATCTTCTGCCCCTTTTTCCCTTTCACCTGGGATTCCTATGATATGAATATTATTATGCCTCATGAAGTCATTGAATTCTTAAAGTCTACATTCATGATCCAATATTTTACTTTCTCTCTTCTTTTCAGCTTCATTATTTTCCAAAATTTTATTTTCTATATCACTTATTCATTCCTCCACTTCTTCCATCCTTGTGGTCATTTCATCCAGTTTTTCATCTCAGTTATAACATTTTTTATTTCATCCTGAATAGTTTTTAGGTCTTTTATCTCTGCAGTAAAGGTCTCTCTGGTTTCCTCTATGCTTTAATCAAACCCAGCTTGTATCCTTATGATTGTTGTTTTAAATTCAGCTTCAGGCATATTACTTATATCTGTTTTGATTAGTTCCCTGGCTATGACCTTTACTTCTTTCTTTGGGGATCAATTCCTCCATTTTGGCATTTTGACTAGATCTGCCTTTTGTGTGTTAGGAAAGCATGTGCCTGGTGCCATTTCCACTAGAGCTGAAGCTTTGCAGAACTCTATGATCAGTACACCTGGTGCATGCAGGGGGTTTACTGGTCTCCTGAAGGAAAGGGCCCGCTGCTATTAGGGTTCTCAATCACACTTGCCCTAGTAAAATAGGTACCTGCAGAGCACAGTGGGGTGGGATTGGTGAAAGCAATTGTGCACTGTGCCTCTAGCTGAAGTCCATCTGTGCTGACGGGACTGGTTAAAAAAAAAAATATGGCATTGGCTCGCTCTCTTTTCCAGAGAGTGTAGTTTATGCTTGGCACTGTTCAGGAAGCCCTCACAGAAGAGGGAACAATCTCCCCTCTTCTGTCCCAGGATTCCATCAGATCCCTTCCTTCACCCTTCTGTGTCTGAGCTGTCTGCCCAGCTGGCAGCACAATGTTCCTGTGTTTTATCTCAGGCATATGGCAAGGTTTCAAAACTCCAGATTTTAGGGACTCAACCCAGCACAGACCTATAATGAACCTCTGTGGGAGGGTCTCCCTGTGCTGTGGCTGCTACTGGTTTTTCCCAGAAAAGCAGCCACACAATCACACAGGGGCTTGGAGTTCATGGTAAAGTGTCACAAAAACAAACAAACAAACAAACAAAAACCTGGCATCCAGGTTAGCTGCCCTCAGCAGGCATCTCTGCTCATATGTTAACAAATGGGGCAGCTCAATGACACCTGCTGCCTCTTTTGTCCTCCAAGAGGTAGTGCCTCTCCCAATTGCACTCTAAGAAGGGGAAATGCATCTTCCAGCCTAACCCAGGGGATCCTCAAAGCATGCTCTCCACTGCTGGGCCTCTGCTCTCCCTCCACAGGAGCAATGCTATAGCTCCCAGGCAATTGGATAGACTTCTAAACTTCAGACTTTCAGCTCTGCTGCTTGTAAAAACTTGCAATAATCAGACCCTCTTGTTTTCCCCATCAATGATTTTGTGGAAATTCTTTTCTTGTGCAATGCCAGGCACCCTATGCTTGCATGTGTGCTCTGTGTGTGTATGTGTGTGTGTGTGTGTGTGTGTGTGTGTGTGTGTGTGTGTGTATGTGTGTGTGTTTCTTCTCCCTGATCAGGGCTCTCTCCCTTGTGCACCACTGGCATTCTTTTCTCCCCCACTTCATACCTCTGCATCTCCTACCTTCCACAATATGGTCTCTTTTCTCCTTCTAGTTGTGCAATTTGTTTTCTCAATCCTTAGATCAATTTCCTAGGTGTTCAGAATGATTTGATATTTATATAGCTGTGTTTGAGGTTCAAGGCAAGCATAAAGTCCTCCTACCATTGTGCCATCTTAACTCCTCTCTCCAAGAGTAATCAGAATTGCATAAACTCTGAGGCAGACAAAAAGTAAACTGGATCAAGGGAATGGCATGTAATCAGATAACTCACTTAATTTATAAGTATTTCTTAATGGATTCTAAATTATAAAAGACATAGCTTTCTTATGGCCATCCTCATGAATGCCTGTCTCCACTCTATGCTCACAACCTCAAGTTTTAAATCCTCAAAGTTAGTCACTCCTTTAAACCCCTTGAAATATGAGAAAATTGTGTCTTGCTTTAAATGTGCCTAAAGTAGCTACATTTTCACAATTGCAAAATTACAGTAAAATATGTATCGCAGTTTATAAAATTCACCTATGATGTATTTGGTTTACAAATTATATTCGTAAGTATACTGCCTTTTATATAGCTTATGTAAATATTACACTTTTTTCAATTGTGTTAAAAATATGCTCCTAAGTGCAACAATACATTAATAAAGTGACAGTAGTGATTTTATTGTTGCAGTTGGTGTTGTATATTTTTATTGATTGAATTTTTATATCTTCCTAGCCAGCTTTGTATTTAACTCAAAATTTATTGATAAAAGTTAACTTCTATCCTGTAACACTAACATATCTGTTGTAGTATACTGTCAAACCTCTGGACTTAGGATTTGACAGCAAAATCTTCCACATTTAGAGTAGGACTTAAAAAAACACTTTCCTTTGTGTTCATGACATTATGTCATATTAGGCAACTGACTGACTGAACTCAGTGACTCACTTTAAAGATAGATATTTTTGGTACACACTTTTAGCAATTTAATTAAATACTCATGAACTCTGTTATTTTATATATCTCTAGATTGTACAGAAACTATATATTCCATGAATATTCAATTCCACCTTGTTTTATTTGTTAATTTTGCATAGTGTAATAAATGTATATGTATACAAGAGGAGAAAGATAGAGGAAGACAGAGAGGAAGACAGGGACTGACTCAGTTGCCCAACCTGGGATTCCACAATAAAACTATCTGATTTGTCAGGAGGTTGCCATTTACTGGAGAAGTTAAGCCTTTCATAATTAATTGTATAACAGTGTAAGTAAAATTGTACTTTTTAAATAAAGTGTAACTCATAGATATTGTGACTGTAAAATAGATATATTAACAAATGTTCAATTTCACTATTAATCAAGAAATTAACAGTTCCTTCAGGTGAAATTTAACACCGTAGAAACTGACTACTTTTTGTAGCCCTATACATTCCATTTTAGGATACAATTTGGCAATACAATGTAAAACTGACAAACAGGGAAAATTGTACAATAATATCAGAAATTGTTAAAGAAAAGAGTAATCCAGATACTCTTCAATGAACGTGGGAAGTTACATGTGTATGAGTAAATAACAGAGCTGAGGAGACAGTAGTTTATTATTGTAGGTAGCCTGAACCTTGAAGCAGCAGGGATATTTATCAGAGAGTGGGAGAGTAAAGATTTGGAAGTAGCCTTGGGTAGAAGCAAGGAGGACTTTCATCCTTTGTATTGAATTATTCATGATTTGTATTATAAAGTGCTTCAAACTAAGACGGCTTTGGGGGAAAAGCGGACCTCAATGGACTTCCAGGTTTCAAATAAGGTAAGGTAAGGTAAGGTAAGGTAAGGTAAGGTAAGGTAAGGTAAGGAAAGGAGTTGGATGGAACAATAAAAGTGTAATTTTAATTAAAAAAGCAAATTTTGGTTAACCATCAATTCCAATTTCAGGTGGCATAATGTAAGCATAGGAAGTGTGAGAAGATGGTTGATTACGGAAGATAATGTGTGGTACAATGGAAATGTTTGTGGAAGATGGTGAAAAACTGAAGATGCTTGAACTTAAGGATGGGAATCAGAAAAATGTGAATTCTATTTGATCAGTTTGTTTCTAAAGGAAAATGCAAATTATAGCCAATTATTTTTAGATGAGGAGGTGAGCATCAACATCTGAAACAACTGGTCTGAGTGTTCTTCAAATGAATGCAATCCCTGACAATTACAGAGTGTAGTGACCATAAATAATTAGAAAGTGTGCAGGAGACAAGGGAAATATTTCAAAGATGGTAGGAGGAGAGTAGGTCAGAGGCTTTGGCAATGGCTCAACCAAGTTTAACCTGTGTTTTCCAGTGTGTTTGATTTTTTTTTTTCATTCACAGAGCCAACACATGTTAACTCTTTCCTAGTAGAATTGGTTTCTATGGGAAAATTTGAAACATAACAAAAATGAGATTATGCAATAACAATATTATATGAAAGCTATTAGAAGCAAATAACTGTTCATAAGGTGATTAAAAATAATACTATAGGCTGTATGAGTATATATCTTTCCTTTTTTTTTTTTTGAGAGAAAGAGCATGCAAGCAGGGAAGGGGCAGAGGGAGAGAAGGGGAGAGAGAGAGAGAGAGAGAGAGAGAGAGAGAGAGAGAATCACAAGCAGGCCCCATGACCAGTGCAGAGTCTAACAAAGGGCTCCATCTCACAACCATAAGATCATGACCTGAGCCGAAATCAAGAGTCAGACACTTAACTGACTGAGCCACCCAGACCCTCCTACATCTTTCCAATTCTAATAAATTACAGTATTTTAGGCCTAGAATATCAGTCATATCCTATCCCTAAACTTTAAAATTCAATATTTACTCCTTATATTGGTAGATAAAATAATTAAAAATAACTAGATACCATCTGAATATAGATTTAGAGCTTAAATGCAATTTTCATATATGTGTATATATTTATATACACATATGTCAAATACATACATTCATTTTTGTCTCACAATTAAAGTATGGCATGGATAATGTAAACAATTAACCCCAAATCACTTTATTATAAGTGATCTAACCATTGACCCTCTGATGCCAAACATTTCATTTGTTTTTCCTTGTATTAGGCTCAAATGATTGAAGAATAAAATAATAAATGAACAAACATGTGAGTAAGCAAATGAATCTCTGGGACCCTGATTTATAACTTTATTGCTATAATTACAGTAACTGTGGTTTCTGTATCTGTAATTGGGAAATATATTTTGAAGTAAGCCTTGAAAATAGGCAATGTGTGACATGCTACTGCCTGAGACATTCAGTCAATTAAACTATAATGTCATGGTTGATGATGCAGCTTCCATGTGGCTAAACTGCTTTGTTGTTAATAAACTGAAAACTTCTTACTTCTTACTTATAAGGTATATGCATAACATGTCTCTGTCTACATTTAGTATTAAGTGGGAAACAGTTAAATGATGTTTAAGAGGAAAGAACAAGTCATTCACAATTCAATAAATATTATCAATATAAAGTGTTCTTTGCATGAATGCCTTCAAACTCCCTCTATAATAAAAATGTAGAGGCCAGTATTAAATTAAGTTTGTGTGTATGTTCTAACTGAAGACAAGTCAACATTTTGTAAATAAACTTGGAGTACCTGCTTTTACTTTTGGATAAAAGCACATTTCTAAAGATTTTCTCAAAAAAAAAAAATATCAAGGAAATGGAATAACAGAAGTTTATGTAAATAAAACTTGTAAAAAATTCTTATATATCTACTTGTAAATTTTAGAATTGTATAAGAAGAATTGCTCATAATTATTGCAAATATATCTGTTTAGGGGGAAAAGAAGATACTATCACATTGCAGGTTAGTAAGTACTCCTGCCACTTTTCAAGCAAGCATGAATGTTATCAGCTCAACTCTTCAAGCACTAGTGATCTATAAAGAACACAAGGATATCTTGATGAAGCCCTTGTATTTGTGTGGCAGGAGAAATAAAATAAATAGACATTCTGGAACAGCTGAACTTTAGATTCATGTACTACACTGCATGCCAAAAAAGAAGGCTTTTATAAACAAGAAGCTTTGTGAGAAGCAAGTTCTATAACACAAGCTCACTTGCATTTTCCTCTTTTTGGGGGATGGCACAATTGGGGAAATAATCTCTCTTCTCCAGAATATGGACAATACCTCTTCAATCATTTAAGTATTTTGAAAAGAATGTGGTTGCATTCTTCAACCAGCAGATGAGAAGAAGGGCTCATGGGAAGCTGATAAGGGCTTTAAGAACAGCTGTGCACAGAGTTCTCTATATGCGCTAGATCAGAAACAATGACATTACTTCTGGAAGTAACCTCACATATTCGATTGTTGGCTCCCAGTAAAGAAGTGGCTATAATCACTTTCTTCTTTTCTTTTTCTTTCTCTTTATTTCTTTTTTTCTTCATTTATTTTTTTATTTATTTTGAAAGAGAGAGAGAAAGAGAGAGAGAGAGAGAGGGAAAAAGAGTATGAGCAGGCCAGGGGCAGAGGGAATAGGACAGACAGAATCTTAAGCAGGTTTCCTACTCAGCCCGGAGCTCTACATGGGGCTCAATCTCATGACCTTGAGATCATGACCTGACCGGAAATCAAGAGTCAGATCCTTAAATGACTAAGCCACCCAGGCGCCCCTATAATCACCCTCACTCTGTCAAAGAGGCCTTCCCTTCCCAATCTCCCTTTTGCTATATAGTTCACTGAAACCAAAGCTTATTCTCTCATTGCATGAAAGAGAAAAAATATATGTTCAGCCAATGTCTATCACACTAAAGTACTTTTCAAAAATCATTCTGAAGGTTGTTTATCCATTTCTCAAACACTATATTTTCTAATACTATTTATTACATTATTCTTAGAAAAAGTTTTAATTAAAAAAAAATGCTTTTATTTTAGGGAGAAGGGCAGAGGGAGAGAGAGAATCTTAAGCAGGCTCCATGCTCAGCACAGAGCTCAAGGCAGGGCTCTATCCAACGATGCTGGGATCATGACCTGAGCCCAAATCAAGAGTCAGACACTCAACCAACTAAGACACCCAGATAGCCCTAATTCAGATTTTGATTTGTCTATATGGTAGTATGATTCAGACATGTCCAGGTGTGTTTGCACATAGCTTATTATTTTATTCTTGCAGAATGCTTATGGAGAAGGTTTTGTTAACACCTGGTTTTATAAATGAGGTAACTAATAATCTAGATATTAAGCACATTATTTAAGACCACTTCCTTAGTCTTATATAAATTAATGTCTTCCCCAGTTTAAACACGAGCCCTGGTAGTTACAAAGAATTCTTTCTTTTCTTTTTTTGTACTTTCAGATAGTGTTTCACAATCTCATGCAGATCAAGAGTACAATATTCTGAAAGAAACTTTGATATTCAAAAACATAATGTATTTATAATAAGGTAACAAAATTATTCAGAGGAAGAGACTACAAGTGTGAAATTGAAATTCACTGCTTTCTTCCTCAGGCAAAATCATTTTAATCACTATCTGCCTCAAAGAATATTTAAGAAAGGATAGGATCATTCATGACAAAATTATGTTTATCTGTAATGACTGTGCACACACATATGCAATTTCTGTTTTCTCATAGTTTTCTTTTCTACTGATACAAATTTATTAATGAAAGAAACACACACACACTCACATCTTAGTTATTTTAAAAATCTCACTACAGCAAAATCTTTTCTGTGTTGCTATGAATATTTTTTCATGAAATCCAGTAAAATTTATTACCAAAATGTTTACAAAATGGGCAGAGGATCTGAATAGTTTTCTAAAGATAATCAGATGACCAATAGGCATATGAAAAGATGCTCACCATCACCAATCATCAAGGAAATACAAATCAAAACCACAATGAGATATTATACCACATTTGTCAGCATGGCTATTATTAAAAAGAAATGTGTGTTAGAGAGCTATAAAACCAAGGGACCATACACTAGGTGATGGAAATTTAAACGTAAATTCATGAAACCACTATGCAAAATAGTACTGAGGTTGCTCAAAAACTTAAAAACAGAACTACTATATGATTTAGCTATTCCACTTCTGGGTATTTATCCAAAAAAAATAAAAAAAAGCACTAATTTGAAAAAAAATATACGTACATTTATCCCAGTATTATTTATCCCAGTACTATTTACAATAGCCAAGATATGGAAACAGTCCATCTGTCCATCAGTGAATTAATGGATAAAGAAGAAGTGGTATATATACACAATGTAATATTACTGTGCCATAAAAAAGAATGCAATCTTGCCATTTGTGACAACACAGATGAACCCAGAGGGCATTATGTTAACTGCAAAAAGTCAGGCAGATAATGACAGATATCACAAACCAACCAACCAAAAATCTGACTCCTAAATACAGAGAACAACTGGTGGTTGCCAGAGGAAAGGTGGGTGGTGGTTGGTTAAAATAGATATAGGGGTTCAAGAAGTATCAATTTCTCTGTATGAAGATGAAAAATACAACATGGGGAATACAGATACAATAATATTGTAGTGACATTATATGGTGATATGGTAACTACTGTTATCATGGTGAGCACTGAGTAACGTCCAGAATTATTGAATAAATATTTTATACACCTGAAACTAATATAACATTGTATATTAATTATACTTCAATAAAAAAGTAATAAAAAGGAAAAGAATTACCTACATTTAGAATAAACTGCTTTCAAAAAATAAACTATTAGGACTATGTGAAAATAAAACCATTCTGCACCCTGAAGGAAATCATCAACAAAACTAAAAGACAACCTGTTGAACGGGAAAAGATATTTGCAAATGACATATCCAATAAAGAGTTAGTACTTAAAATATATAAAGAACTTATACAACTCGACACCAAAAAAAATGAACAACCTAATTAAAAATGGATAGAAGACATGAACAGACATTTCTCAGAAGATATACTGATGGCCAACAGACACATGAAAAGATGCTCAACATCACTCATCAGAGAAGTGCAAACCAAAACCACAATGAGATATTATCTCTCACACCTGTCAGAATGGCTGGAATAAGGAACAACAAGTGTTAGTGAGGATGTGGAGAAAAATGAACCCTCGTGTACTGTTAGTGAGAATACAAGTTGGTACCACTACTGTGGAAAATAGTATGAAAGCTCCTAAAAAAAATAAAAATAGAATTACTCTATGATCCAGTAATTCCACTACTCAGCATTTACCCCAAGAATACAAACAAACTAACTTGAAAAAGACATATGCACCCGTGTGTTTACTGTAGCATTATTTACAATAGCTAAGTTATGGAAGTAGTCAAGTGTCCACTGAGAGATAAATGGATAAGGAAGGTGCAGAATATATATATATATATATATATATATATATATATATATATATATAATGGAATAGTACTCAGACATAAAGAAGAATGAAATCTTGACATTTGCAAAAACACTGATAGACCTACAGAGTATAATGCTAAATGAAATAAGTCAGAGAAAGAAAAATACCATATTATTTCATTTATGTGAGGAATTTAAGAAACAATACAACCAACCAAACAAACAAACAAACCAAAGAGACAAATCTAAAAACAAACTCTTAACTGTAGAGAATAAACTGATGATTACCAGAAGGGAGGTGAATGGGGGGGGGGGGGAATCAGTGAAATAGGTGAAGGGGATTAAGAGTATACTTACAATAAGCATCGAGTAATATATAGAATTGTCAAATCACTGTACAGTACACTTGAAACGAATGTAACACTGTATGTTAACTACACTGGAATTAAAAATTTTTAAACTATTTTAAAATATTCAGCTTTCAAAATGAAAAAAAAATTCAAACATTTTTGTTGTTTGTTAATCGGAGACATTTCAGTATGGTATGCACTAAACTTAAATCATTTTTTTAACAAAATGGTGTCCTTAGTATCAACTGACATTACAATTTCTCAGTCGCAAGTACACTGGATCTCAGTCGCAAGTTTATGGACTCCTCATAAACTATACTTTCTCCAGCAATAAAGTAATTTTACTTTCCCCCACTCTTTGAACTGCTGTTTCTTTTTTTTTCTTTTCAATTGACATATACTCTTAATTTAATTTCACTTGAAATTTCACTACTATAGGCATACCTTCACTGAATGCCATTACACCAAACCTGTAACAAAGACATTTGTTACATTTTATACTACTCATCTGATTTTCGGCAGACAACAAATGTGTGATTGCTTGTTTACTAAATCATATGCTGGAGATCAATCTGTTGTCTGTTTTATTCTCCTTTGAGTTCATAAAGTTATAGTAGTGCTGGGGTGCCTGGGTGGCGCAGTCGGTTGAGCGTCCGACTTCAGCCAGGTCACGTCTGGGCTGATGGCTCAGAGCCTGGAGCCTGTTTCCGATTCTGTGTCTCCCTCTCTCTCTGCCCCTCCCCCCGTTCATGCTCTGTCTCTCTCTGTCCCCCCAAAAAATAAATAAACGTTGAAAAAAAAATAAAAAAAAAAGTTATAGTAGTGCTTAATATATAGTAGGTACCAATAACTATTCCCTAACATATACATGTGACCATAAGGGTATCTTAATATATAATATTAATTGGAAACCATATAAATTTCTGATGTAAATGTAATATTTAGCAGTAAATATTTATGTTTATAGTATGTACACAGAAATATGTATAAATATAATGTTTATATGTTTATAAATATATATAAGTATTTATATATAGGTATATAAATAAAATTTGGAACACAGTTGTTCAGTAGTCTGGATTATAACTAAGTTCTACATTATATTAATTTTTTCATGTGCCAAGTATTTTGATTTTCTGATCTCCAATTTCTTCACTGATAATATAATACCTACCACTTCCATAAGTTTTTAAAATTTTTTTTTAGGTTTCAGTCAGGCAATGCTCATAAAGTACTTTTCTCAATGTAAATGCAATTTTTCATTAAATATTAGCTATTATCATATTCTGGGAAATTTAGATTTATTTTGCAATGAGCAGAGAGGTAAACAGCTCATATTTTACGTAGCAAACCCATAGATAATATTTTAACATGGGTGAAAAATAATAAATATAGAGGCTTGGATTATATTTAAGCAAATTAAGAAGAAACTGGGAGCTGATTTTATTTCATATTTTTGTTTTTGCTTCTTGTTTTTATTGCATTTTGTTTGTTTTACACTTGTTTTTTCTTTCTCCACTCTCTCATTTTCTTTTAAATCAGAAAAGAAATAAGTTGATCTTGCAGCATATCTAAGGAATAAACTATTTGAACTCCATTCATGGCATAGAGACCTCCAACTGATACATGTGATTGCCCCAGGTGAAGAGTCTGATTACTCTCATAAAAAAGAGTGAAAAGTGATAATAATGGAATCATTTTCACAGACAGCCCATGGCTTCTGGGTTTGCATAACAGCATAATAAGAAAAGGAAAGAAATTAGAGTGGGATGTTTCAGAATGGGGTTGACATAAAAGGAAGCCAAAGCAAATAGGAAGCAGAGCAGTGGCCTCACCTGAGCAGCTTGATTCAGTCACATCTGGTATTTCCCAGTGATTTGTAGTCTGAATCAAAAATGATATCTTATGCACACTCCATCTAGCTTCTTTGCATTGCTTATTGTTCTTTGGCTAAATTATTTTCTTAGATATTTTGAACATTGCTTAAAAGTATCAAATTTTTCAAATACAAGTAATCTGCCTATTTTTAAGTGTGAGTACTCTGGCTCATATATTAGCTCTTCTGCAGTGATATGAGTCACTTAAAGGAACATCACAAATATCATAAGAATAGAACGTGTGTGTGTGCGTGCGTATGGGTGTGTGTGTGTGTGTGTGTGTGTGTGTGTGTGTGTGTGTGTGAGACAAGTTGAGTATCTTGGATTAGCTGGTAGATAATTAGAGTGGTACATATAGCATAATGGTACAGCATCAAATAAAAGGCCTAATGTAAACGTGTTTTCAATTATATTGGTTTATTTGAATGGCATAAACAGCTCCAATTTACATTACAGTAATGAAAATTATTTCAAAAGAAATGCAGCAAATATATTTACAACAATAATATTCCTTACAGAATTTATTACCTTAATTACATCTTTTTACGCTGGGGTGGCTCAGTCAATTAACTGGTTCCACTCTTGATTGCGGCTCAGGTTACAATCTCATGGCTCATCAGATTGAGCCCCGCATCAGGCTTCTCACTGACAGCATGAAGCCTGACTGGGATTCTCTCTCTCCCTCTCCTCCTGCCCCTACCCTGCTTTTGCTCTCTTTCTCTCTCTCAAAATAAATAAGTAAACTTAAAAAAAGAAATTTAAAAATCCCACTAAAAAGGTAATCTAATGCACAACTTTGCATAACTTTATCTATTTCCACATATTTACCAAGTTTCCATATTAGATATCTTATCATATTTAGCCTTCACCTTTGATAGACACAGAAAAGTGAACTTAAGAAAGATGCTAAAGTTACTATTTCTCTTGCACAGTTGAATATTAGCCAGGGCAAACTTGTTGAACTTCATCCAACCTGTAGATGAGGAAGTGAATTTGGCTAAAGAAGTTTAAGGTCTTAATAAACAAGCACCATGAGTCTAGGATGAATGGATTATTCACTCATCTATTTCCCATTACCCTTTGCAGACATGTATATTATGGAAGTTATGGTAGTGTGTCTCAGTTATTTATGTGTCTGTGTCTACAAAAATGCGATGAGCTCACCAGATTGGAGCTGTCTGTAATTCACTTCTGTATCCTCAGTGCTTACTATGTAAGCACTTAATAATGTTCTAAGTAATAGCTTATGTAGATTAGTCAATTAAGAAATTGATTTAGTGCATTTGAAATAATAATTTAAAGATTTAAAAAAAGATAATCAATTCATTCCATTACTTATAAGAGAACATTCCATGAACATTTCCTTCCAATACTTTCTTTATAGTACTTCTATTGAGAAAAACTCAGAAACTAAAGAATAACTGCCACACACCAACTGTGCTCATTTGATTCTGATGATAAGAAATGATGCACTGTGTAAAACATCTTTGTCAGCATGAGGCTGTCTTTTTACAATTTGGCTGTATCAAGAACTATTTCTTTTTGAAATGGAAATTAACTCATTATTTATCAACTCTTGCGGAGTTCTACTTAATTCCAAAAATTATATCAATGATAATTCCATCTAATTTAAATTATGCTTTTGAAACCATTTTCTTTTGTTTGCTTTAATATCTTAACTTGTATAATACTTACTCATTTTTCTTTTACGCATAATTTGGTTTAAAAAGAAAAAAGACTATTTCCAGGCATTGGGTATGAATAAAATATTGATTAGAATAAATGGATCTCTTGGGTCATCTAGGTGGCTCAGTCGGTTAAGCTTGGTTTCAGCTCAGGTCATGATCTCATGGTTTGTGAGATCCAGCCACCCACCACAGAGGCTGCTTGAGATTCTCTCCCTCTCTCTCTGCCCCACCCGACTCATGCTCGCTCTCTCCCTCTCTCCCACTCAAAATAAATAAATAAACATTAATAAAGAATATATAGATATCTAGTATGCTTAAATTTTAAGTAAGGAATGTAGGTAATTTAAACAGTACATTAAAAAGTGAAACAACTGTTTTCTATTGTTACTTTAAGGTGATAGATTTAAAGGATTTAGAGTACCACTTCAGGCCATAATATACCAAGAGGGACTGGATTTACTTTCGTGCCTGAAACACATAAACACACATGCAAAATATACGATACTACAGTTGTCATTCATGACAATGGTGTCTGGTTAACAGAGGACAGTGATAATAAATAAATAGATAGATAGATAGTGAGCTCTGTTACTGCACATATACTAATACTTTGACAGCTTTGCTGGCTGAATTATGGGAAGGTGAAAACAAGGGGAGCTAGCAGAGTCCAAAATAAGGAAACAGAGATGAGACTGGAGTGACAAAGGTGTCTAAAGTTCACAAGGAAGAATAATAAAGAAAACTGCAGAGAAAAAAGAACTCTGGATTCACCCTCAAGAATTCAGAAAAGTACTTACTACATAGTCATGTGAGGAAACCACCCACGACCAGGGAAAGAACACCTAACACAATTAAAGAAACTGCTTGTACTCATGCAACATTGTGAACAGCACCTATTACTATCAGCTGAAGTAGAATGCCATATAAAAAGGTAGAATATTTAGACCAATTTCCCTGATGAACATGGATGCAAAAATCCTCAATAAGACATTAGCCAACCAGCTCCAACAACATGTTAAAAAAATTATTCACCGCAACCAAGTGGGATTATACTTGGGATGCAGAGCTGGTTTAATATCCGCAAAATAATTAACAAGATTCATCACATCAATAAAACAAAGAACAAGAACCATATGATCCTCTCAATAGAGGCAGAGAAAACATTTGACAAAATAGAGCATACTTTCTTGATAAAAATCCTCAAGAAAGTAGGGATAGAAGGATCATACCTCAAGACCATAAAAGCCATATATGAACGACCCAATGCTAATATCATCCTCAATGTGGAAAAACTGACAGCTTTCCCCCTAAGGTCAGAAACAAGACGGGGATGTCCACTCTCGCCACTGTTATTCAACGTAATATTGGAAGTCTTAGCCTTTGCAATCAGACAATACAAAGAAATAAAAGGCATCCAAATTAGCCAGGAGAAGTTCAAACTTTCACTCTTCGCAGATGACATGACACTCTATATGGAAAACCCAAAAGATTACACCAAAAAACTGCTAGAACTGATTCATGAATTCAGCAAAGTCACAGGATATAAAATCAATGCACAGAAATCGGTTGCATTCCTCTACACCAACAATGAAGAGACAGAAAGAGAAATCAAGGAATCAATCCCATTTACAGTTGCACCAAAAACCATAAAATACCTAGGAATAAATCTAACCAAAGAGGTGAAAAATCTATACACTGAAAACTATAGAAAGCTTATGAAGGAAATTGAAGAAGACACAAAGAAATGGAAAAAGATTCCATGCTCCTGGATAGGAAGAACAAATATTATTTAATGTCATCACTACCCAAAGCAATCTACATATTCAATGCAATCCCTATCAAAATAACATCAGCATTCTTCACAGAGCTAGAACAAATAATCCTAAAATTTGTATGGAACCAGAAAAGACACCGAATAGCCAAAGCAATCTTGAAAAAGAAAACCAAAGCAGGAGACATCACAATCCCAGACTTCAAGCTATACTACAAAGCTGTAATCATCAAGACAGTATGGTACTGGCACAACAGACACTCAGATCAATGGAACAGAATAGAGAGCCCAGAAATGGACCCACAAACGTATGGCCAACTAATCTTTGACAAAGCAGGAAAGAATATACAATGGAATAAAGACAGTCTCTTCAGAAAGTGGTGCTGGGAAAACAGGAAAACTGGACAGCAACATGCAGAAGAATGAACCTAGAATACTTTCTAACACCATACACAAAAATAAACTCAAAGTGGATGAAAGACCTCTGTGTAAGACAGGAAGCCATCAAAATCCTTGAGGAGAAAGCAGCCAAAAACCTCTTTGATCTTGCCTGCAGCAATTTCTTACTCAACACGTCTCCAGAGGCAAGGGAAACAAAAGCAAAAATGAACTACTCAGACCTCATCAAAATAAAAACTTCTGCACAGTGAAGGAAACAATCAGCAGAACTAAAAGGCAACTGACAGAATGGGAGAAGATATTTGCAAATGACATATCAGATAAACGATTAGTATCCAAAATCTACAAAGAACTTATCAAACTCAACACCCAAAAAAAACAAATAATCCAGTGAAGGAATGGGCAAAGACATGAATAGACACTTCTCCAAAGAAGACATCCAAATGGCCAACTGACACATGAAAAAATGCTTCACATCACTCATCATCAGGGAAATCCAAATCAAAACCACAAGGAGATACCACCTTACACATGTCAGAATGGCTAACATTAACAACTCAGGCAACAACAGATGTTGGCGAGGATGTGGAGAAAGAGGATCTCTTTTGCATTGTTGGTGGGAATGCAAGCTGGTGCAGCTACTCTGGAAAACAGTATGGAGGTTCCTCAAAAAACTAAAAATAGAACAACCCTACCACCCAGCAATTGCACTACTAGGCATTTATCCAAGGGATACAGGTGTGCCATTTCAAAGGGACACGAGCACCCCAATGTTTATAGCAGCACTATCAGCCATAGGAGCCCAAATGTCCATTGATGGATGAATAGATAAAGAAAATGTGGTATATATATATATATATATATATATATATATATATACATACATACATACAATGGAGTATTACTCGCCAATCAAAAAGAATGAAATCTTGCCATTTGCAACTACATGGATGGAACTGGAAAGTATTATGCTAAGTGAAATTAGTGAATATCATATGACTTCAGTCATGCAAGGACTTTAAGAGACAAAACAGATGAACATTAGGGAAGGGAAATAAAAATGATATTAAAACAGGGAGGGGAACAAAGCATAAGAGACTCGTAAGTATGGAGAACAAACAGAGGGTTACTGGAGGGGTTGTGGGAGGGGGAATGGGCTGAATGGGTAAGGGGCATTAAGGAATCTACTCCTGAAATCATTGTTGCCCTATATGCTAATAATTTGGATGTAAATTTAAAAAAATAAAATTTAAAAAAAAGTAGAATATTTAAACCTATTGTAGAATAAATCCTCCGTTGGTACTAAGTTTAATAGCAAGCCTCAATGGGGAAAAATATCTGTTTTCATGCAACTTAAACTGCATTCCAGGGCAAAGATGACTAATAGTTATGGTAATGCAAATACTTAAGGTAACAGCACCCAATAAGGTAACATTCAGTGTTTGGCATTAATAATAATAATAATAATAATAATAATAATAATAATAAACACTAGCTGTCTTACATGCATAAAATCCATAAGAAATATCAATTTCTTAAAACCAACCAGAAGGAACACGCATGCTAAAATTAGCCAACAAAGATATTAACAGTTATTCTGACTGTATTCCACATGTTTAATAAGCTAGAATGATTGTTTCACACACAGAGTGAAGATATATATACAAAAATTAAATTGGCCTTCTATAGACTACAATGATGTCTGAGACATATATATCTCTTAATATATATATTAGTGTATGTACATACATACGCATTAGATGGGATAAATGATGAAGTAGAAACTATCCAAAATAAAACACAAAGGGAAAAGAAGCTGAAAAAAAAAATGAACAGATTATCAAAGGACCATGAAACAGCTCTTATCTAATATATGGGTAACTGGCATTCCCAAAGGATGAAAGGTAGGAAAGAAAAAAAAAAAAAAACTTAACTATGATTGTGACATATTTTCCAAATTTGAAAGCATAGTATTAAACCAAATGTGTAAGAAATTCAAAGAACTCCAAGCACAAGAAACATGAATAAAACTACCGTATTGGGATGAGCACTGGGTGTTGTATGGAAACCAATTTGACAATAAATTATATTTAATATTAAAAAATTTAAATAAATAAAATGACCCTAAGTCAATTTATAATAAAAACAAGTAATAAATGGAAATAGGGGAAGATTATAGTCAATGGAAAACGTGTTCATAGTACAGGGTGTGTTTACCAAGTACAGGGCAAGATTTAAGCATTGTATTTCCACTGAGCCAATCAGGGCAAAAGAATACTACTACAAGCTATCTCTTACAGTTCTCATACTCACTAAAGGTGTAAATTGTGGGAAATATAGAGAGTTGGGGGTTTTTTGGAAAAAATATTGAATTCCTGTTGATATATACATATTCCCAAGTCTTCACCTGAATAATCTGGACACACAGCACCACCTGACTACAGTTATTATTACTATACAGGCTGTAGGCTCTGTTTAGATTTCTAGTTATTTTTTTCAAACACTCTGGAAAAGTGCCATCATCAAGTTGAGTAGGGTGTTGGTTACTGAACAATAGAGTTATTGAATTTTGTATTTCAACAATCAAGATAGCACATTTTTAAGACAGCTTCCTGGGTGTGAAGAAAGTATATTATACTTCATTTGTTCAAATATTGAGAAATATTGGTCTAAATTTTTCAGCTTAGTGTCCTTCTCTGAATATGTCAAATTTTAAAGTGGACAGAATTGTTTCTTAAGGAAATGAAAACAGTACTTCAACATTTCAAGATAGATGGGTCATGACATTATAGTTAACTGGTTATGGTATCTTCTTCAAACAGATAAATTGGGAGAAAGATGGTTGGAATATATACAGTTGAGAAACTCAGGGCACATACAGTATCTTTTGATTCACACTATATTTCTAAATTGTTCTAATGCCACAAATATATAATGTCAACAGTACACATGTAGTTTTTAATCAGCCCCAGTCCATGTGTTTCAAATGTTCTTAGGGTTATTAGGATCTGGCCTTTCCCTATTGAGTAAGGCTGAAATAACATCCCTAGAATTTCATGAAGATGAAAAAAATAGCTATAAATACAGACAACAGACAAAGCTGTGATCCAGGAGACTCCCTCCCCATGTCAGAAAATTAACTCGAAGAGAATACGTTCTTTGGATGGATTTATCATAAAATGACTCTAATGGAATACCATATTCATCAACAAGCTATGAACATTCTTGTTTCATCACCCATAAAGGATTATGAATATTGTAGGAGCATGGAATTTAATGTTTTGTTTTGTTTTTTTATTTTTTTAACGTTTATTTATTTTTGAGACAGAGAGAGAGCATGAATGGGGAAGGGTCAGAGAGAGGGAGATACAGAATCCGAAACAGGATCCAGGCTCTGAGCTGTCAGCACAGAGCCTGACGCGGGGCTCGAACTCACGGACCACAAGATCATGACCTGAGCCGAAGTCACCCGCTTAACCGACTGAGCCACCCAGGCACCCCAGAATTTAATGTTTTTAAAGGTCACTGTGGTTGAAGGATGTGCTTGAAAGTTAGATCAAATAAACAAGCTTATGAGAAAGTTGACAAACCTAACTTATGGAAGAATGTCACTAAATGTTATGAACTAGATCATTACTCTTTAACTTTCCAGGTACTATAGATTGAAAGGGAATTTATCCTTTTCCATGGTGCACCTTTTTGGGGTTGGAAAGCAACAACGATGAGTGGTACTGAGTTGGGAAGCATAGAAGATCAGTGGTTACATCTTGCCATCTAAAAGCCAGTGCCTTAAACAAGCTCTACTGTGGCATCGGAGACCCAGTTATGTCCCAAACTTGGAATGCAGAATTTACTTAACAATGGCTTCTAGTTACCCTCCTTTTTTATGAGAAATGTTAGGTATGTGAGAAAATTTTTGAGAAGGAATAAAAAACAATGCAGTTTTTTTAATGGTTATTGTTTAATGGTTGTTTAATGTTATAAAGCATTATTTTAATATTTTAATCATTTACTTCTTATAATAAAAGAACTTCTGATTCACTCAACAAATGAAGTTAGAATCAGATTTATATAAATAATGATTCCCAAGAAGAAAAATATGTATTTGGAAGCTGACTTGAAGGCCCTGATTAAGAAAACACCTACTAGGGGCGCCTGGGTGGCGCAGTCGGTTAAGCGCCCGACTTCAGCCAGGTCACGATCTCGCGGTCCATGAGTTCGAGCCCCGCGTCAGGCTCTGGGCTGATGGCTGAGAGCCTGGAGCCTGTTTCCGATTCTGTGTCTCCCTCTCTCTCTGCCCCTCTCCCGTTCATGCTCTGTCTCTCTCTGTCCCCCCAAAAAAATAAACGTTGAAAAAAAAAAAGAAAACACCTACAAGGCTGACCATAAAAGGAAGTAAATTTGTCTTGGAAAAATTACATATTGAATTAAATGCCTGCATGAACAAAGGATGATGGAGATAAAAGAGTAATTAAGCTGGTGAAATAGTGTTAGAAGGTCCATGAAAAGAATGTTTGACAGATGTGGTTGAGATTACTGTTTTCTGAGGACAGGACTCTCCACTGCATGGTTCAAATCCTGGTGGTCATTAGTTTTCTTTTGTTTGTTTCTTTTGTTTTTCCTTTACATAGAAATTTGCAGAAAGTATGAGAAAAATAGATAATAGCTATCTAGAAAATGTTTAGTGAGGTAATACTAAGGTCAGAGGGTAAACTGAAGAGGATGGAGTTCTATTGGCTGGATATACTGATAATATCCGGAATTACATCAATAAATATACGAAGAACTAAAAACATGAGGCAAGAAAAATAAAGGAGGTCAAAAGTTTAAATATGTAAAAGCAACTTAAATTATATAGAGGGAATTACACAATTTTTCTACAACACATAACCACTCCATCATTATGGAAATGAAGAAAAGTAAATTAAGAAAATTCTTAAATGATTATCCTGGAAGTTAGGTATACTTTCAAATTTAGGTGATTTTAAGAATTGCTGGGTGGACAGAATTTGAATGAGACCAGACTGAAGAAGGGACTGAAGGATCAAACACTAACAAGGTGAGAAAAATAAATTCTCTTCACAAGAATCTAAAACCTAAAACTCTCCCTCACTTGGAAGGTAAAGCAAAACTAAAGTTTCCTGAAATGTACTACAGCAAGAAGAAAGGGTTATACTTATAGTGAGACCCAAAAACATGAAAATCTGCAAGTAGAAAGTTAATGAAAATTATACAGGACTCTGAAACCATAAGATTTGTTTCTGACATAATACAGGCATTAAAGAAGGAATTAGTAGGGTATTTAGGAAAAAAATTTACATTGAGGATCAGGATACAAGTCAAATTCCAACAGAATTTCTACTGGGGCTAGAACAGCACTCAGGGCATCAATTTTCATTGAATAAAGGCAGTTTTCTGCTTGGCTCACTAAAATGTTACAGTTCCCATTTTCATCATAGGAATCACCTCCCCCCCCCCCCCCACACACACCATTATGAAAATAAAATACATGATATAGGTTGTGTTTTTGATGAAATGAAAGGCATCTTGGGACACCTGGGTGGCTCAGTCAGTTAAGCGTCCAACTCTTGATATCAGCTCAGGTCATGATTTCACAATTCATTAGATCGAGCCCCTGTGCTATCAGTGCAGAGACTGTTTGGGATCTCTCCCTCTCTCTCTGTGCCCCTCCCCAGCGCTGACTCTCTCACTCGCTCACTCTCTCAAAATGAATAAATAAACATGAAAAATAATGAAAGGCATCCTAATTTGCATGTGATAATATATAAGGAAGGAAAGGCTATTAAAGGCATTGGCAGGCATGCAGCAAATAATGGAGGTGGAGAAAGAAGGTCCAATTGTTGCATTTCATGAAAAAAGACAAGCAGAACACATGTCTACAGGGAAATGGCACATCCTGCTGTCAACTCTATTTTGTGTGCAGCGTTGGGTACTGGATATATTGACTCCTCTGTAACCCCTCTGGCAAACCGAGAGAAGGGAGGAAAGAGAAAATGAGAAGGAAAAAAAAAAAAATGAGTGCGTAAGAAATCTCACAGGCAAGCAATATTAGCATAAAGTTGTTTGTCAAAAAATCTGTGCATCCCTGTTTGTCTCCATTCATCTTACACACACTCATGCACCATGCAAGATTGGCTGAGAATTGCATAGACCAGTATTCCTTGAAAGCAGGCCTTTAGGTTAGATTGAAACATGTTTTGCAAAATTCGGAAGACAGAAGAGAGGACATTATTTTCCAGCTGTAGTTATAAAAAAAAAACGCATAGGCACTAAGCAAGATAAAACTTTTAGTTTCTGGTTGAGTTGTTGCGAATCATTTGTTTCTTTGCTGAAGGTAAGGTAGACCCTGGTTGTAGGTTCCTAGAAATTTAAGGACTTTCTAAACACCTAGATTTCCACCGTTCACTCATCCCGTCCTTACACTGATTTTATGATTCTCTAAATATCTTACTACTTAAAACACCTCAAGTGAATCATGTTTCCAACTATAACCCCATTGATACTATATTTAGTATCAATATTTGGTAACAGACCCAAAAGTTAGGAATCTGGTATTAGTTTATGTCACCCAAGTTAGGAATGAAGTAGATACATATGTGCGTGTTTGTGTGTGCATGTGTGTTTTCCGCTAAGAGTCAGTGGAATATGATTAGTCCACAATATTCAGTAGAAGTTAGTAGAATTCATTAGCACCTTTACTTTGGAATATAAATGAATCATCATGAGGGAATGAGCATAGTGGGGAGGAAAAAAGTGTCTAGCTTCACTTCACTGAACTGTAAGTAACTGGTTTCTGGGGAAATAGGTCTATAAACCATTTCTAAGAAATAGTTAATCTCTAGCTTCCAGGGCATATTTACCATACAATCAATTTTTTACCAAGTCTACAAGTTTTTTTTATGCCTAAATCCCAAATAATAAAGAGATGTGAAAATATTATGGAGTATTGTCTCCCACCAAATTTTAGGGGAAAAAAGTATTTCAAGAAAAATACCAAGTCCAAATTGAAGTGTGAAATGAAGAATTTAAATTATAAGGGTGCCTGGGTGGCTCAGTCAGTTAAGCGTCTGACATCGGCTCAGGTCATGATCTCATGGTCCCTGAGTTCAAGCGCCATGTCGGGCTCTGTGCTGACAGCTCAGAGCCTGGAGCCTGCTTCAGATTCTGTGTCTCCCTGTCTCTCTGCCCCCACCCCCTACTTGCTCTCTCTCTCTCTCAAAAATGAATAAAACATCAAAAAATTAAAAAAAGAGAATTTAAATTATGTTTGATTCTTTTCTTGCAACGATCACCAGGACAGAATAAATTGTAGGATTTACCTAGAGGTCGAGTTTCATTGGTGAGTGAGAAAAAAGTGAGACAAGGGGATCAGATAATTTGCAACTGTGTACCTGTTCTTACAAGTCACAGGTATTAGTCTGCACACAGAGGAAAAAAAAAAAAAACAGGATAATGAAAATAGTAAAGAAAAAAAAAGGTATTGGAATCTATGAATATTTCATTATTCTGGTGAGATCTAGCAGTACAATTTAACAAAGCACCCTTAACCGATGACCTGATAATCAGTCAGCTGAAAAAATGACTTGAAATAAATAGTTAAGAGTGAAATATTTCAAAATATATTATAGATGGCATGATTTATTCATTGACAAAATTTTTAATGTGACCATGACAGAATCAATGAAGTGAGCAGAAAACATGATCACCATTTAAGTGGTTAATAAGAAAAGAATAGCAAATCCATATATATCGTTGATACCGCAATGGAAATAAACAATTTCTGAGTAAATTTTAGAATGGAGAGGATTGTGGATGGCCAGGGCAGTTGCAACTTCTACTGAAGATAAGGTAAACCTAGTTGAAGTGCAGGATGGAATTCATTAAGATTGTAGTGTACATCTGGTTTTCCAGGTACAATTTTGCATGTTTTCCTATGTGTGTGAGAGTGAAAAATGCTGTTAATCCAAGGCATGATCTGTGTAGTGTTGGCTCATGAAAGTTTTAAAACAATATACTTGGCCATTAGCTTCTTGAGAATGTGCCTTACAATAGAAATAGTATTTATTTGGGAGTAACTAAGTCTGGGTTGGATATTTTTTCAGAGATTTTAAGAAATGCTGTAACTTACATACTATTTTTCCAATTTTACAGAGGATGAAAAAAGTGCTTAAATAATATCTGCATGTGATTTAAAGTTTAAATCACAGCAGTCAATTATAGCCTTGTGGGACACCTTTAGAATGGGTTCATGGTATAACCTAATGGGTTGACAGCCCAGAAGACCACATCTATAAGACTTAGAATTGATAACTTTTTTAAAAATAAAAAGCTCATAGTTTAAAATATTGTAGACAGTAACTTTCTTTCATTTGAAAATAGGAAGAAACACATTCGAATCCTTTCTGGGGTATGCTTATACTATTATTTCCAAAAGGATCAACAAGAACCATTAACATTCTTGCCTCTGGGGAGAGGGTATATTAGAATGTCACAGGGATCTTTATTATGTAATTTTATAATATTTTGTACTGATTTCTGTTATTAGATGTGTGCATCACTTTGTGGTTTTTCTTAATATAATTTATTGTCAAGTTAGCTAACATAGAGTGTATACAGTGTGCTCTTGGCTTCAGGAGTAGACACCCATGATTCATCACTAACATACAACACCCATTGCTCATCCCAACAAGTGCCTTCCTCAATGCCCATCACCCATTTTTCCTTCTCTTCTTCCCTGGCCATCAGCCCTCAGTTTGTTCTCTGTATTTAAGAATCTCTTAAGTTTTGGCTCCCTCTCCATTTGAAACTATTTTTTTACCCTTCCCCTCCCCCTTCTGTTAAGTTTCTCAAATTTCACATGAGTGAAAACATATATCTTTTTATGAGTAACTTATTTTACTTAGCATAATATTCTCCAGTTCCATCCACATCGTTGCAAATGGCAAGATTTCATTTTTTCTCATTGCCAAGTAGTATTCCATTCCATTCCACAGCACATCTTCTTTATCTATTCATCAGTGGATAGACATTTGGGCTCTTTCCATAATTTGGCTCTTGTTGATAGGGATGCTATAAACATTGAGGTACATGTGCCCCTATAAATCAGTACTCCTCTATCCTTTGGATAAATTCCTAGTGGTGTTATTGCTGGGTCGTAGGGTAATTCTATTTTTAATTTTTTGAGAAACCTCCACACTGTTTTCCAGAGTGGCTACACCAGTTTGCATTCCCACCAACAGTGCAAGAGTGTTCCCATTTCTCTATATCCTCACCATCATCTGTTGTTTCTTAAGTTGTTAATTTTAGCCACTGACTGGTGTAAGATGGTATCTCAATATGGTTTTGATTTGTATTTTCCTGATGATGAGCGATGTTGAGCATCATTTCATGTGTCTGTTGGCCATCTGGATGTATTCTTTAGAAAAGTGTCTATTCATGTCTTCCCATCTCTTCACTGTTTCTCAGGTGTTGAGTTTGGTAAGTTCTTTATAGATTTTTGGATACTAACCCTTTATCCGATATGTCTTTTGCAAATATCTTCTCCCATTCTGTCTGTTGCCTTTTAGTTTTGTTGATTGTTTCCTTTGCTGTGCAGAAGCTTTCAATCTTCATGAGGTCCCAATAGTTCATTTTTGCTTTTTTTTCCCTTGCCTTTGGAGACATGTCAAGTAAAACTTGCTGCGACTAAGGTCAAAGAGGTTGCTGCCTGTTTTCTCCTCTAGGGTTTTGATGGTTTCCTGTCTCACATTTAGGTCTTTCATCCATTTTGAGTATATTTTTATGTATGGTGTAATAAAGTGGTCCAGTTTCATTCTTCTGTATGTTGCAGTCCAGTTCTCCCAGCACTATTTTCTAAAGAGACCGTCTTTTATCCACTGGATTCTCTTTGCTTCTTTGTCAAAGATTAGTTGGCCTTACATTTGTGCATCCGATTCTGGGTTCTCTATTCTATTCCATTATGTCTGTTTTTGTGCCAATACCATACTTTCTTGATGATTATAGCTTTGTAGTACAGGCTGAGAGAGATTATGTAGTACAGGCTATGAGATTATGATGCCTCCAGCTTTGGTTTTCTTTTTCAACATTACTTTAGTTATTCAGGGTCTTCTGTAGTTCCATAAATATTTTAGGATTGTTTGTTCTAGCTCTGAGAAGAATGCCAGGGCAGTTTTGATTGGTACTGGATTGAATGTCTATATTGCTTTGGGTAGTACCAACATTTTAACAATATTTGTTCTTCCAATCCATGAGCATGGAATGTTTTTCCATTTCTTTGTGTTTTCAATTTCTTTCATAAGTTTTCAACATACAGATATTTTACCTCTTTGGTGGGTTTATTCCTAGGTATTTTATGGTTCTTGGTGCAATTGTAAGTGGGATCGTTTTCTTGATTTCTCTTTCTGTTGCTTCATTATTGGTGTATAGAAATGCAGCCAATTTTTGTACACTGATTTTATATCCTGTGACTTTGCTGAATTCATGGATCAATTCTGGCAGTTTTTTGGTGGAGTCTTTTGGGTTTTCCACGTAGAGTATCATGTCATCTGCAAAAGGTGAAAGTTTGACTTCTTTGCTGCTTTGGATGCCTTTTATTTCCTTTTGTTGTTTTATTGCAGAGGCTAGGACTTCCAACACTATGTTAAACAACACTGGTGAGAGTGGACGTCCCTGTCATGTTCCTGATCTCAGGGGGGAAGCTCTCAGTTTTTCCCCATTGAGGATGATATTACCTGTGGGCCTTTCATATATGACTTTTATGATGTTAAGGTGTGTCCCTTCTATTCCAAGTTTCCTGAGGGTTTTTATTAAGAAAGGATGCTGTATTTTGTCAAATGCTTTTCTGAATCTATTAACAGGATCATATGGTTCTCATCCTTTCTTGTATTGATGTGATGTATCACATTGATTGATTTGTGAATACTGAATCAGCCCTGCAGCCCAGGAATGAATCCAATTTGATCATGGTGAATAATTCCTTTAATACACTGTTGAATTCAATTTGCTACAATCTTGTTGATAATTTCTGCATCCATGTCCATCAGGGATATTATTCTATAATTCTTCTTTTTCATGGGGTCTCTGTCTGGTTTGGGAATCAAGGTAATGCTGGCTTCATATAAAGAGTTCTGAAACTTTCCTTCCACTTCTATTTTTTGGAACAGCCTGAGAATTACAGGTATTAACTCTGCTTTAAACGTCTGGTAGAATTCCTCTGGGAAGTCATCTTGTCCCGGACTCTTATTTGTTGGGAGATTTTTGATAACTGATTCATTTCTTTGCTGGTTATGCGTGTATTCATATTTTCTATTTCTTCCTGTTTGAATTTTGGTAGTGTGTGGGTGTCTAGGAATTTGTTCATTTCTTTTAGATTTTCAGGTTTGTTGGCATATAATTTTTCATAGTATTCTCTAATAACTGTTTCTATTTCTGTGGTGTGATTGTGATCTCTCCTCTTTCATTTGTGATTTTATCTATTTGGGTTCTCTCTCTTTTCTTTTTGAGAAGTCTGGTTGGAGTTTATCAATTTTCTTTATTCTTTCAAAAACCCAGCTCTTAGATTCATTGATCTGTTCTGTTTTTCTTTTTATTCTATATTGCCTATTTCTGCTCTAATCTTTATTTTTTTCTCTCTTCTCTTCTTATGCTGGCTTTAGGGTTTCTTTGCTGCTCTGCTTCTATTTCCTTTAGATGTGAGGTTAGGTTCTGTATTTGGGATTTTTCTTCTTTCTTAAGATAGGCCTGGATTGCAATGTATTTTCCTCTTAGGACTGCCTTTACTGCATCCCAAAGGGTTTGGACTATCGTGTTTTCATTTTCATTTGCTTCCATATATTTTTTAATTTCTTCTTTAACTACCTGGTTGACCATTCATTCTTTAGTGGGATGTTCTTTAACCTCCATTCATTTGGAGGCTTTCCAATTTTTTTCTTGTGGTTGATTTCAAGTTTCATAGTGTTGTAATCTGAAAATGTACATGGTATGATCTCAATTATTTTATACTTATTGAGGGCTATTTTGTGACCCACTATGTGATCTATTTTGGAGAATACATCTTCTTCTGGAAGAATATATTCTTCTTCTAAAGAATATATATTCTGCTGCTTTGGGATGAAAAGTTCATCCCATCTGGTCCAGTGTATCATTCAAGTCCATTTGGTCCAGTGTATCATTCAAGGCCAATGTTTCTTTATTGATTTTCTGCCTAGATGATCCTTGCTATAAGTTGAGTATTAAGGTCACTTAAAATTACTGTATTATTATCAGTAATATTGCTTATGTTTATGATTAACTGATTTATATATTTGGGGTTCTTCCAAGCTGGGGGTATAAACATTTATAATTGCTACCTTTTATTGATGGTAGATCCCTTAATTATGATATAATGCCCCTCTTCATCTCTTGTTAGTCTTTAGTTTAAAATCTAGTTTGTCTGATATAAGTATGGCTACTCCAGCTTTCTTTTGACTTCCAGTAGCAAGATAGATGGTTCTCCATCTCCTCACTTTCAATCTGAAGGTGTCCTCACATCTACAATGAGGCGCTGGTAGACAGCATATAGATGGATATTGTTTTTTTATCAATTCTGATACTCTATGTCTTCTGATTGGGGCAATTAGTCCATTTACATTCAGAGTGATTATTGAAAGATATGGATTTAGTATCATTGTGTTATCTATAGGTTTCATGATTGTGGTGATTTCTCTGGTCCTTTGTATTCTTTGCAGCATTCCACTCACAGAGTCCACCTTGGGATTTCCTACAGGGCTGGTTTAGTGGTCATGAACTCCTTCAGTGTTTGTTTGTCTGGGAAAGCCTTTATCTGTCCTTCTATTCTGATGACAGTCTTGCTGGATAAACGATTCTGGCTGCATATTTTTCCTATTCAGCGCATTGAATATTTCCTGCCACCCCCAAGTTTCAGTGGACAGGTCTGCTACTACCCTTATTTGCCTACCCTTGTAAGTTAAGGCCTGTTTTGTCCCTAGCTGCTTTCTGAATTCTCTCTTTATCTTTGTATATTGCCAGTCTCACTATGATATGCACTGGAGTTGACCTGTTCTTGTTGGTTCTGAAGGGAGTTCTCTGTGCCTTCTGGACTTGGATGTCTGTTTTCTTCCCCAGATTAGGGAAGTTCTTAGCTATAATCTGTTCAAATAAAACCTTCTGCCCCTTTCTCTCTCTTCTTCTTCTTCTTCTAGAACTCCTATGGTATGTATATTATTTCATTTCACTGAATCACTTAGGTCTCTAATTCTTATCTCATGGTCTATATTTTCCTATCTTTTTCTCAGCTTCATCATTTTCCATAATTTTATCTTCTATTTCACTTATTCTCCTGTCTGCTTCCTGCATCCTTGCTGACACTGCATCTAGTTTACTTTGCATTTCATTTACAGCATTTCCTAATTTGTCATGACTATTTCTTAGGTCCTTGATCTCTGCAGTAATAGATTCTCTGCTGTCTTGTATGCATTTTTCAACCCAAGCTATTAGTCTTATGGCTATTAGTGTAAATTCTTGTTCAGATACATTGTTTATATCTGTTTTGAGCAATTCTCTGGCTGTCATATCTTCCTGGAATCTCTTTTGAGAATTCTTCCATTTCATTATTTTGGCTAGTTTCCTGTCCTTTATGTGTTTTAATAGCTTGCTATGTGTCTTGCACCTGAGAGTACTACTATATTAAAAAGGGGTCATATATTGTCCAGGGCCTGGCCCTTGAGGAAATGTTTTTGGAGTGTGTTGCATGTTCTCTGTTGTTGCGACTCCAGTTGCTTTATCTCCGCCTCCACTCATAGGGGTGGTTTGGACCTTCCATTGGGTGTGCTTTGATTTGTTCACTGAAGTAACCCTGGAAAAAATTGAAACCAGGTGGTGGTGGACTAAGCCTTATCCCATACAAAGACAGAAATGACAGAGGCAGGGAGAAAAACAATTGACCAGGCAGAGAACAGAGAATCAGAGAAACATATGGCTTAATCCAGAGACGGGGGGGGGGGGGGGAGAGGGAGGGAGGGAGGGAGAGAGAGAGAGAGAGAGAGGATATATAAAGTAAGAACTGACCAAATATCAAATCAGAAAATGGAAAACTGCTGGACTGTTGTCTGATGGTGCCTTGTAACCAGTGGCTGTGCTGGTTTGGAGAAGGGCCCTTCTGGTTTGGTCAGTGTCAATCTCACTCCTGTAGATATGCAGTTACCAGGCATGGAGGGGTGGGGTTAGGTGTAAGTAGGTCATGTCTTCACTGGGGGCCTGCTGTTCTGTTCCCTGAAGCCCCACCGTGTTGGCGATGGGAAGAAAAATGGAGACACCCCAGGCTCTCCTCCCTGGACTGGGTGTCCCAAACCACTTTGTTCAGCCCGTCTTCACAGCCCTACAGGGGCACAAGCGGGCCAGTTTGTCCTGCTCCACAGACTCCTGCACCTCCCAGGAATTTGGCTGGAATTCAAGCCCAGATGTCTTAAAGGATCCCACTCCAGGCCCCGGTTCTGGGGTAATGCCACTTCCCTAGCTGACAAAGGGCCTCTGGCTGATGCCTGCAGAGATTTTTGTCCTTGGAGCAGCAATACACCTTCCCACAGCACTAGAGAGAGGGTATTGCTCTCCCAATGTGCCTCTGAGCTCACCACTGAGCTGGGGCTGGCTTCCCCTTCCTCCTGACCCAGGCCAGGCGTGCACACCAAGATCTGGCTCCAGTCCAGAGAAAGTCGCACAATCCTAGATCATCATTCCTAAGGCTGTTTGCAAGTTAGAGACTGGCTCTCCATTTTTTCTGTTCCCCGGTTGGTGGTCCAGAGAGGTTTTTCTCTTGTGCAAATACAATCCCATACTTCAACAGCCTCTCCCCTTCTCTTCCTTTTGTCTCTCCACTAAAGGGGTTACCCCAGCGCTGTTCATATGGTGCCTGTTTTATCTCTCCCAATTCTCAAGCATGCACCTCAGTCTCACCAAGCTGTCTCCATGGGCCCCTGGAGATGTTTCTATCACTCTGTGGCTCGGATTCCTGGAATTCCAAGTCTTCTGGCCTCAATACTACTGTGTTTGAGAGACAAGGGAATTTTGGGCCCCCTGTGTCTCTGCCATGTTGACTCCTCCAATAGATGTGTGTATCTTGTGTGTGTATGTATGTATGGTTTATTCATTCAAAAGCACTATGTAAACACTGATTAATTTAAGTAAATACACACTTCATAAATTTATATTAAAATTTAGTTATAAAATGAAATATAGATGATTCAAGATATAGTTCTACTTTTTCTATTAATTTTTATTCCAACAGTGATCAATTTGATTTAGTCCTCTCATACTCGAAGAATAACTCATAGTGAACTCACTTGCAATTCTCATATAAAACAAATCAAAAGTTGATAAAAAATACTTTCTAGATGATATTCCTATGTGAGCTGCCAGCACTCAGTGTGAAAGAGCATTAGTGTCATTTATATGAAAAGTCTTTCAAGTCAATGACAGAACTGGGCCAGAAGCAATGAGAATAAATTAAGTGAAAGGATGTGCAGTGACCATCTGAAACCACAGTACAGAAGCCGCCAGTGGTTCTTTTCTCTTTTACATGGACTAACCGAAACAAAAATCTACCCTTCATATTTTTAGGAAAAAAAACTATCATATTTTTACTTTTAACCTATCAACATTGATCAAGAGAAAAATGTGTTTCATGTATTTTAGTTGATACCAATAAAAGTCTCAATCACTTTGATTACAAATGTTTGAAAATAGTGAAAACCAATGCACAGAAAATGCATTGCTGAGATGGCATTCAATATACTTAAACAATTTCAATTGCAGGGTGCCTGGATGGCTCAGTTGGTTAAGCATCCAACTCTTGATTTTGGCTCAGGTCATGATTCCACAGCTTGTGGGATCAAGCCTGGCATTGGACTCCACACTGGCAGTGCAGAGCCTGCTTGGGATTCTCTCTCTGTTTCTCTCTCTGCCCTGCCCCTGCTTATGCTACTCTCTCTCTCTCAAAATAAATAAACTTAAAAAAAACTTCAATTGTGTTTTATTCCACATAAGAGTTCTAAATTTAGCATCAAAATGTATCACATATTCCCTCTCTCTATGTGTATACACGCACACAGAGTGACCCAACACTGAAAACGTCCATTTCAAAACTCATTTAGCTCCCTTATGCTTTCCATATACCTACGTTATTCCTTAAGAAAACCTCCTCAGAGAACTCATGTATAGGGAATTATTCTATTCCCTATTCATTGACCCCAACAAATTCATTCTACCCTTACAGTATTTCTCAAATCTGTCTATGCATTTATGCCATCGTTTTCCCTTCATCTAACTACTAGCTAGATGCTGAGTGCATATTCCCATAAACTGGATCTCTACTTTAAGTTCACAAAATTTCTACACTCTACTCTCTCTTTCCTTTATTGTTTGAGTACTGTTATCTGACATTCACTTTTTTTTTTTTTTCAGGTAAAAGTCACGTTTTCCTTTTAATTGACTACTTAATTTACATCATTTCTTCTCTTGGCTGCTACTTCGGTAGCAATTAGGTCCTCACCTCTCAAGAACATGCATCTGAACAGGCTGGCACAGAGCCATTGTGAACACATACCCCAAACCAGGGCTTTTGGAATAACAAGAACAGCAAAACCAGCCTTTCTCTTCACTTAGAAAGGGGTTTTCACTCAGAGGGCCCAAAGCTCAAATTTCCAAACACAGAAAACCTGGAGCTCTATGCAAAAATGGAAACCAAAATGTATCAGAGATGAAACACAGTCAAGACAGATCTTGAGAAATAAGTATCTGATCATCTGGCCTCTTGTACTGGGAATGGCCCCACTCCAGAATTTTTAAAGGAGGATGTTTCTGTTTCTGTTTCATTTCCCAAAAGGGTATAAAATCTACTAAAAGGAATATAATCAAATAAATCAGCTCATTCACAAGACACTCCCAAATAACGATTTTTGGTTGCTGAGCATAGTCAGCACATTATTTCAAAGTGACAAAATTCAGAGTGATCTGAGGATTCAAAACTGACAGTCACATTTGCCAATAGGTTTATGTAAGACATACATAGTTTTCCCACTGTATGTGTCAAAGGACCAAGACCCTCATCGAAAAAAGTTATTTTTCAGATTATAGTGGACAAAACAGTAGAGTTTGGAAAGGCACCTTCTCAGAGAATGAACAAAAGGCATTTTGCAAAAGGTTCACATCATTTTGCAGCAGAAGGACTGGAGTTCAGTGCCTGTGACCTTCATTAGCTTGACCCTTCCTCTTCTTTGGTTGTAGTGGCCTCAGTAGGATCTCCCTCTTGTAAAGGTTCTGCTGGCTTCTCCTTCTCCTCCTCCTCTTCCTGGGGATAGAGGTCAGGGTATTTTTGTATGCATTCCTGCATGGCCCAGAAGTGATATACACGGTCTGACTCCTCGTCAGGAAGCAGGAAAAGGCCGACTTGAACTATTCCCCACAGGGGCCACTGGCCATTTCCCCAAGGCATGGGCAGTTCCAGTTAATGTCTCCATTTGGTAGGATCAATCCGTGCTCCTCTTATGGATCATAGCTATCTATCATCAGCCACCAGCTCAGCATTGCTCAGAGTTTCATGGTCTTCTTTGGTCACAAACATGATTTGACCCTTCCCTTCCCACAAGCAGTAAGCCATGGCTGCAGGCTGGCACTCAGACCTCCCAGCGACAGTGGTGGAGGCAGCACAGACAGCAGTGGGCTCCTGCTATCACTTCTTCTCAGGCAGGCTGGCCAGGTGGCTGAGGACTCACACTGCCAACTGCACACCTGCCTCAGCCTGGTACTTTTATTTTCACAGCTTAACTTACTTCACATATTTCTATGGTGTTTTTTTTCCTGCCCAAATAACTTTCACTTTTCCTCTAGCACTGGTGTATTTTCAGGATTTTTTGAAACATAAGTTGCACTGTGTCATCAACCTGTGTGATCTTGATCCCTGCCATAGTACAAGCATAGTATTCATACCTAGTATGAACAGCATCAATGAAATATTTAAAAACTTATAGTGATGACCATTTTAATGAGCCTGGACATGTTGTTTGATACATTTCCTAAATAGTGTATTATAATGAAGCAAGAAAATGTTTTCTTTTTTCACAAATTAGTTATGACAGGCTCAAAGATATTAGGTAACATAATACACTATGTCCAAGCTTATGTACATAGAAGGGTGGTGGAATCACACTCTGGTCCATTACCTACAGCCCCTGCTCATTTCATATCTTTATGTTGCCAATGAAAAAAACTTTAGAAGAGGTCATAAAGTAGTCAAAAAATAGTTTTGCTTGCTGATTCAACAAAATCATTTTGATTTCTGCCAGTGGCTTTTTGAACACACTTTGTACTTTATGTAAGTTATTTATTTACATACATTCATCTGTCTTGACTGTGAGCAAACTAAGACCATTAAATGACCTACCAAATTTAAGAATTAAAAAAATTACTGAAATTATATCATGACACTATGCATTTCCTCAGTATCCTATTCTTCTGGTGGCTCCTCCCTTCCCCCCCACCCCCGAACTTTTTAAAGATGTAATTGACACATAATAAATACTGTGTAATTTAAGATAATTTGATACACATATATATTGTGAAAAGATTACCACAGTAATGTTAATTAACACATCCATCACCCCACTTAACCTTTGTGTGTGTGAGTGAGGAGAACATTTAAGATCTTAAGTATTTAAGATTTTAAGTATATTACATAATATGATTAAAAATAGTCACCAAGCTGAACATTAAATCCTTAGAATTTATTCATCTTATAAAAGGTAGTTTGTACTCTTTGACCATTATTTCCTGATTTTCCCCACACCCAGCCCCTGGCAATCACCAATGTACTCTTTCCAGGAGTTTGGCTTTTTTTAGGTTTCATGTATTAGTGAGATCATGCAGTATTTGTGTTTCTCCCTTTGACTTATTTCACTTTGGTAATGCCCTCAAAGTCCATCCATATTGTTGCAAATGGCAGGATATTCTTTTTATAGCAGAATAGCTCTTTGCAGAATCTCTAAGTTATTTTCCACACTGGCTACAGGAATTTGCATTCCAACCAACAGCATACATTGATTGCCTTTTCTCCCATCTTCCCAACACTTGTCATCTTTTGTCTTTTTAATAAGAGCTATCTACCAGGTGTGAGATGATAGTTCACTGTAGTTCTCAGTTGCATTTTCCTGATGACTCAGTGATGTGATGTTAAGCACTATTTTCATGTACCTTTGGCCATTTGCACCTTTTCTTTGGAAAAATATTTGTTCAGGTCCTCTGCTTGGACATTTTGAATGATGCCACCACCAAATCTGGTTATCTGAAGGATCTATCCGTGAATGAAAAGTCACTTTTATCGTTTATCCTACACATGCTTAAACTTAAAACAGTGGTGATGCTTCTGGTATTTACAAGAAACCTCTGAACTCTTTTATTTACTGTAAATTCAATACATCAGCACAATCTTTTCTCTAATATATTACACTAGTATATTGGGTAGTCTGTGAATTTTGTGGTTTATGCATCTATTTCAGTGAACTATTTACTCAAATGTATGACACTGGGTCTCTGATTCTTAGAACAGTTTTGTTTTGTTTTGTTTTCAGATGAATTAATGCTTTAAAACAAAACACTATTTTGACATGAGAGAAAGCCTGGGTAAGAATATTTTGAATTCATTTTTATCATATGGATAGTGGAAATTCTTTCTTGGTTTTTAAATATCATAGTTTATGTATCTGAATGTCTAGGATTCATGAGTTTTGATCTTTTACTTGGTTTCACAGAAAATGCTATAATAGACAGTGCTTCTCAACTGCTACTTTAACCCAAGACATATAAACCCTTGAAACTAACTTGGAATCAGAAAGATAAAAAAAAAAAAAAAAAAAAAGAGTGCTTCCCATATATATTATCTTATCATTCCAGAAACAACAAAAACAAAAAGTTATATTCAATTGAAGTAATTTTACAATTACTTACTGAATACTGGATATATGCCATCCCAACTATGGTATTAGATATACAAATTCCAACAATTTGTATCTTCAAGTAGCTCTAGTTCTTTCAAGGGACACAGACATATAAACAATCAACTGTAAAGGAATCCGAGAGTGTCTTTGTTAATTATATTAACAAAGTTTTATGAAAACCCAAGGGAATCTGTCATTTGGTCATATGTAAGTTATTGCCTAAAGTGAACAATCTGGGGCACCTGGGTGGCTCAGCCGGTTAGCATCCGACTTCAGCTCAAGTCATGATCTTGGAGTTCGTGCATTCGAGCCCCACGTAGGGCTCTGTGCTGACAACTCAGAGACTGAAGCCTGCTTTGGACACTGTGTCTCTTTCTCTCTCTGCCCCTCCCCTGCTCATCCTGTCTCTTTCTCCCAAAAATAAACAAACATTAAAAAAATACTAAAAAATAAAGTGAACAATCTGTTTTTTTTTTCATTTTCCACAAATAAATTGGATTATATGACTATTTGTTAACAGTCTGACCCAAAGTATTGAGGATTAAAATGCCATATAGGGAACATGTACATTTATTAATTTTCAATATGTGAATTGGCAGGGTTATTTATAACGTGAATCATTTCAAACATAGGAAACATTTGCATATCCAATTTGTTTTCTGTATGTTCTATCATATGGATTAGTCTCTGAGTTCTCAGGTTAAGTAACTAATCACTGCATTGTCAAGCCTCTATTATGCTCTCTGCTGTATCCTATCACTGACTTGTTCTGGGTTGAGATTTATCTTAGGAACTGAGAGCCAAGGCTGGAACACACTGAACAGAATGTTCTATTTCTGTATAAAAAGATAGATGTTGCTCTAGCCCAGAATGACAACACTTTGCACTGCTCCCAATCTGTAAATTGTTCCATTTGCTTGGCACAATATGTATACTGACGTATTTAATTCTTTCTACCAGGGCCATGCTGTTCTATTCCTCTCTGCTAGCCAAATACACCAGAAGTCATAAATTTCTCATCAAGATGGAAACTAAATGTGATCTCTTTCATATGTAAAAGTGGTGTTACTATCCTGCTGTTAGTGTTTTTGAGTTACTATATTTTCAAAATTCACGATTAGAAAAAGATTTGCTGTGATCTTTTTACTTTTATCAACTACAGTCATGAAGCCAAGAAAATATCCTGACAAAGTAATTGTCTACAATCACAGGTAAAATCTGTGGAAATGATTTAATATCTTTATAACTACCACCTCTTTTCAAAATGAACTTTCATTTCCTTGAGTCCTTTTCATATACTGCCAATGGAAAAAAAGGAATGTTTGTTTTGGCTTTACATATCACAAAATGATATGATTCCATTATATTCACCTGTGGTACCATGTATGATTTTGTTTTATCTTTTACCACAGTTCCTTTTTCTGCTTTTTAATTTAATGAACATGGAATGCTTTTAGTTCCCCAAAAAGGAACAGGTCTCAAGGAAACAAGGTTTGGAGTGTTTAGTGCCAATGTCCTTGGTTTCCTTTATACTTTCATATGACCAGAATCATATCCATCACTTACCATCTAAGTTAGGGGACACCTAACTGTGACCCACTGGCTCAACCCAGCCCATTACCTCATTTTATAAAGCAAGTTTTATCGGACCAATGCCCACTTATTTATATGTTGTCTATAGTTTTTTAGCACAACATTGGCAGACTTGACTCTAACTACCAGAGAGACTTTGTGGCTTTATAAGCCTAAAATATATGAGATTTACTGAAAAAAGTTGTTGACTTTGATCTAAGTCACGTGTCTGATATTGGAGTTGTTTCTGGTGTTATTTTGTCTTGCATATTTTTTGGAATACACTGAATTATTTCTACCCTTGTTAACTCATAGGTTAGGAAGACCACATTAATTAAATAAGCTAATATATGTAAGTAGTTAATAAAAAATAAAAATAATAAAAAACACCTGAGTCATAAAATGGGCCATGTAAATGCTGTTAATAAAAAATGCAAATAAACTTAGCAAATACACTAATTTAAAGAATGCCAGATTCCTTGATGTCTAATTAACCAAAGTGTGGATTCTAGCAGTGTTCAGGTACTCATTATTAAAACCAACCATAACGTTGACTATATCAGGCAATTTATGAGAAAGCAGAAACTTTTTTTCCCTAAAGATAATTACTAATAAATTTAAGTATGAGAAAAAAAGACTTTCAGGTATAAACATGTGCATGTTTTTCCTAACTAGTCACAAGCTAAAAGACAGTAATATGTTTCTGGAATTTTTTGTAAATAGTTGAATATATTATAGTAGTTGATTATTTTGAGATATTACTCATTTATGTCACATTCAATGAAAGTGTTCATTTGACATTAAAGTGTTGCAATGCTGCAGTTACAGACACACACAAATATTTCAAAACTTAATAAGGAATAGAAAAGTTTGTGAATAATTTTTATTCACTAAATGTCAGTTTCTGTTACCAGAACTAAGAGTGTAGTATGTCTAGCCACATAGCTCCATGCAATTGGCTATGTTTGGTTTCAGCTGCTCATTTATGTTAATGACGATACACCTTTTGATTAATACCTATAGGATTCTTTTTGCATACTTCAGTTCCCTCATATTCTCTCTGAACTATTTTTTTAGGAAAGTAATGAGGCAAAATTTACCTCTCTACTCATAAAAATCTCTAATTTTTTTGTAGTTTAGTGATTGCAGATTTAAGTGGACAGATTGCTGAAATGTCTATTCAATGTTTTGATTAAGAATCAGTTACATACAGCTTCTATTGCATTTAGAGGAATATAGATCAGAATAAAATATGCAAAAATGTGATGAACAGTTAACATTTTCATGATGCATCAATGAATTTAAAGATGGCATAATATAAAAAAAAGTGGTTTTCTATTTCTCTAAGGATCAGTAACCTATTTTGAGAAAATATTTTTGGAATTCTAATATATGCAAGTATTAAAATAGAAATTCTAAAGTTGAAGTATATTGCTAGTGACTATGTCTGTCAGCTATTTCTACAAAAATTCTGTTTAACAAACCATCTTAAAACTCAACTATTTGAAATAATAACCACTTATTCTCTCTTATTTGTCTGCTAATTGGCTGGGGATTAATCAATAAAGGCAGAACTCAGCTTGGCTTGGCTCCAAAGTTTATGTCTGCTCATGTGTCTCCTATCCTCCTTCAATCAATGGGTTATCTGGACCGTTTCTTCACAGGACAATAGCAGATTTACAAGAGGACAGGAACAACCACCCAAATACAATTCAAGCTTCTGATGCCATAACAACTGTTAACATGTTATGGAGCAATGCAAATCACACGGATGAACCTAACATCCAGAGTTGGGGAAATAGATTTCATGAACAATGATGAAATGGCTAATCACAGAGAGTGTCAATGTGATAGGGACAATACTCTCCCCATCTTGGTTTGGGGGGTGCAAGATGTAATTATTTTTGAAAAATAATTTACACAGTGTCCTCTATCCCCAAATAATTTGATCACACCTTCAATACTGCTTTATCACCAGTAGCACCAGAAGCATCACTGAGGAAACCTAAGATTCTGTAGAGAGTAAGCACTCATTTTGGACTCAAACTAGACACAATCAATTCTAAATCTAGACACTGAAATTACTAATTTTGCAACCTTAAATAAGTCATTTTAATTTGCTATCCTTAAATTTCTTCATCATTAAAATGGTGGAAACATGTTCCATGGGACTGATGTTCAAGATGACCAGGTTAGAGATATAGATACAGATATAAATATATAGATATGTATATAATTAAGTCACTGTCTCCAGGCCAGGGTTTAAAATAGAGTGTGGGGAGCCTGGGTGACTCAGTCAGTTGAGCATTCAACTTCGGCTCAGGTCATGGTCTCACGGCTTGTGATTTCAAGCCCCGCTTCGGGCTCTGTGCTGATGGCTCAGAGCCTGGAACCTGCTTTGGATTCTGTGTCTCCCTCTCTCTCTGCCCTCCCCTGCTCACTCTCTGTCTCTCTCTCAAAAATAAACATTAAAATAGAGTGTTACTATGATACTTATTATTTCTTATTTCAATTACATTTTCTTCCATCTATTCCCCGAACACCATACTTTTTCAACTTTCAGTTCTCATAGGATATGTGTCTTTTCATGAAAACTTCTGGTCCCTTCCATGAACATATTACTCAAATATACTAATTCTTCATCACTATTGCTTGCTCTGTCACTGCAGAGTTATTATTTCTCATGGATATCATTTTCTGTTAGAACTACATAAGGTATGTTTTGTTAAGTGGGGAGGATGCATTTCCTTCCATTTGTGCCATGGCATTCTTATTTTGACACATATGTATTATTATTTAGTTTCTCCTCTGATTTATTACTGTTATAAAAATGAGACCTACCTTGGGCACCTGAATGGCTCAGTCAGTTAAGCATCTGACTTCAGCTCAGGTCTTGATCTCACCGTTCATGAGTTTGAGCCCCACGTCGGGCTCTGTGCTTACAGCTCAGAGCCTAGAGTCTGCTTCAGATTCTGTGTCTCCCTCTCTCTCTGCCCCTCCCCTACTCTCACTCTGTCTCTCAAAAATAAATAAACATTAAAAAAAAAAGATTTAAAAAAATGGGACCTACTCAAGAAAACCATCTGCTTTAGAAAACTATGACACGGGGAGCCTGGGAGGCTCAGTTGATTGAGCATCTCACTTCGGCTCAGGTCATGATCTCACTGTCTCTGAGTTTGAGCGCCGCGTCGGGCTCTGTGCTGACAGCTCAGAGCCTGGAGCCTGCTTCAGATTCTGTGTCTCCCTCTCTCTCTGCCCCTCCCCTGCTCATGCTCTGTCTCTCTGTCAAAAATAAATAAACATTAAAAAAAAAAAAAAACTATGACAAAGTATTAGGCCTAATTTTATTAAAGATATTCTTAAGAGAATGAACTCTTTTCCTAATAGGCTCCTTATACATTAATTTAAGTAGATTCTTGTCAACAAAAATAATTTAGTCTACTATCAGACGAATCTACAGAGTTTGAGTCTCAATGCTGGCATTAAATTAGATTAAATGTAATAACTTCATCTGCATGGATAATGTATTTATTATTTTACTAGGAACTCATTTTTTATAACTGTAATTATTTAAGTGAATTTTATTAACATTTAAATTAGTTAAATAAATTAAATTTATTTGCATTGTTACTAGGAAAACTATTTTTAACGTTAAATTATCTGAATACAAATTTTCATGATTTCTGAAATATGAGACTCATGATAGAATAAAATGTTCAGTCACTTTAATGAAAACAAAAATATATGAAGTAACAAACTATTTTAAAAGGGTATTCCCATTTGGATATAAAGCATATTTGTCACTTGAACAGAAATGGCTTTAATTTGCTACGATAGCCTTGTGGCTATATGTTGCCAAATAGTTACAGAAATTTCATTTTTTTGAGTGACAAAACAATTACTATTGGAATCTCTTGCTGGTTGACAGGAAATATGACCTTACAAATGGTAAACAGAAAATCCCAAAAAGGAGAGCTATCTTTCTTTGTTGATGAATCCTCTAAGGAAAACTGTACTATTGTATAAAGAACCAATTTATTTAGTCAAGAAACTGGGACATCTCTTACTAACTTTTCATCTGACCCCATTATAATTGTATTTGTGTGATGGGGATGGAAGTTTTCTTTCTTCCTTCCATCACTGACCTAATTTGAAAGAAAAAAAAAAATCACTGGAAAGAATAATTACAAATAACTATAAATATTTTAAAACTTGAAACAAAAAAAAAAAGGAAATATAGTAAACTCTAATGTTAGAAATTCTCTACAAACATGCTTTAATTGTACTCTATTATGTTTTAGGAAAGTACTCCTCTGAAACAGTTTTAAACTGATCTAGGGGTGCCTGGGTGGCTCAGTCGGTTGAGCGTCCACATCCAACTTTGTTCAGGTCACGATCTCACAGCTCGTGAGTTCAAGCCCTGCGTCGGGCTCTGTGCTGACAGCTCAGAGCCTGGAGCCTGCTTCAGATTCTGTGTCTTCCTCTCTCTCTGCCCCTAACCCAGTCATATTCTGTCTCTGTGTCTCTCAAAAATAAACAAACATTAAAAAACAAAAAATTAAACTGATCTAAAGGATTGTTTCACTTAAGTTATTCTCTTTTATTAAATCACATAACCAAATCACTGTTTGTAAATGCATGAACTCTTCACTTATTATGATGCAATGTAATAAGCTATCAGTCAAAATTGGGATTAGACAGACATCTGTAAGAATGATATAATTTAAATATTTCTGATTAAGAAATGACTCAAGAAAGTAGGATATGGCTTTCATCCTATGGACTCACAGAGGTTGACAATCCCTGGGCCTGCCTTAGACAAAAGTAGTAGTCACTGTTTCTTCTACCTAAGGGTGAATGCAAAGTTTAGCTAAAATACTCCACGGTACAATTGCCTCAGCATCCATTTTGTGTGGCCCAGGAACCTGCAGAAGCCTTAAACTTAACACTAGCCCCTCAAACAAGATTCCCTAGACAGAAAAACATGGTCACAAGGGAATGTAAATTCTTGATAAGACTTTCCCAACAGCCCTTGTGATCAACAATCTCTTCTGATTCTCAATGCCTTCCCCTTTTGCACACCTTTTTTTAAATTTTTTTAAATTTTTTAAACATTTTTAAAACTATTTATTTATTTTTGAGAGACAGAGCATGAGGGGCGCAGAGGCAGAGAGAAAGGGAGACACAGAATCTGAAGCAGGCTCCAGGCTCTGAGATGTCAGCACAGAGCTTGACGCAGGGCTCAAACTCACAAACTGTGAGATCATAACCTGAGCCAAAGTCAGGCACTCAACCGACTAAGCTACCCAGGCTCCCCCTCTTTTGCACACTTTCGATAAGACCCCAGAGGAGCTTATCAAAATCTGCTCTTTAGGTTTGAGTTTTCCAACCTGGCCTATCTCAGGAACTGCAAATCACTCCACCCACAAACCCTAAAAGGAATAACCCTCGGTCCTGCCTGTATCTCTACCTTCTCTGCCTGCACCCTGCCTAGACCTCCCCGTGTGGTTCCCTGGGGCATGCCATGCACTTCCTTCAGGACCTGAGAGTGATAAACTTCTCTGCTCACGTTCTCTTGGGCCGTTACTGAACCTCAGCTCACCTTCCAGCACCTTGCGCTCCACTTAAAAAGTGTTAATTTTTGACAGATTCGTAACAAGGTGTGAATGGATACTGTGTACTCTGACAGCTTGAATGAGAAATCAGTTCTAATGCAAACTAAATAAGAACAGAATAATTCCATGATAAAAATATGAATAAGCACAGAATATCCAGTCAAGTAATAAAAGCATGCTCACCTCAGTAAGTACCACCATATTCTTAAATCCTCCTGTTGCCTTTAATTTAAAAATATTTACTGCATGTTGGATTTCCATTCCTGACTTTAAGATATGCACTCACAAAATTTCTAAGGTAAAATAAATTTTCTTTTATAATACTTCCCAAAAAATAATTCTTTCCATTACTATACATAAAATATACTGCTGACCTCTGATAAAAGATGACAGATTAAATATATTCATTTATATAATCTTTTCCCACACGCCATTAAAATGACTTTTTGAAGGTATAAACTTGGTGAAGAAACGAGAGGAAAAGTAGTGAATATTTAGAAAAAGGCATTTTGAAGGTTGAAGAGCAGATGCATGGGTGGTCACTGAATTAGCGGCCATGAAAATGCTGCTATAACAAAATTGGCAATTGGAAAGTTCAATGAGCAACTGCATTTACACTGCATAGGAATTTGCTGAATCAGCTATTCAAGCAGAATCTCACAGTAGATATTTTAAATAACCCATTTTAGTGTTGCAAGACAGTATCTGCCAAGATTATGAATTAGGATGTTTTGTGGCTCAATAGTTCTAATCAACTGAAGATAAATCATAAAAGAAGTAAACATTGGTTCCAGGAACAACCAACCAACCAACCAATAAATGACAACCACAATAAAAACACAAAAATCACTGAAAAATGCTTGGGGAGAAAAAAGACTTCAAGGCCCAATGTTTTTTGCAGTTTGGGAAAGGGGAGTAGTTGAGGTATATGGTAAGATGACATAAAGGTTAAGTTAAAGAAAAAAATTGAAATTCATGTCTTTTCCTTTTTTTTTTTTTTTTTTTAACCATCTGGAACCACCACTGATGGCCTTTCTTTATGGAATTTGTTATAAAAGCTTTGATTACTGATGCTGTAGTAGGTTGTGTCCAATGGGTAAATATCAAGATAACATCAAGTCACTGGGATGTAAAGAATAGAAGAAAAACATGCAAGCTAATATTCTGTTAGGTACTCATAAACCAGGACAGGTATGCCATAGAGTAATGAGTATCTCTGCCCCAAATGCAAATTATTCCTAAGGGTTAAAAGTGAAACACTTACCAGAGGGGCTACTTTGTGGGAAAGGTAAACAGGGATGACCAGTACAACTGAAGTCATTATATATAGTCTTTGTCACGTGGTATACTTTGAATTGCATAAAAAAGAAGAGCAGCCAGAGCTGTCAAAGAAAGTTTATAAAGCAATTTCGTTCAGAAATGTTTGTGGATAAAATACTGAATTTGGCAAAAGGGGTCTGTATATAAAATACCATACCTCTCATGAAAATGGGTAGGTTATCATAACATACTTAGAAACATTTATATTTCAGGGTGCCTGGTTGGTTAAGCATCCAACTTCAGCTCAGGTCAAGATCTCACAGTTCATGGGTTCAAGCCCCACATCAGGCTTTGTGCTGACAGCTCAGAGCCGGGAGCCTGCTTCAGATTCTGAGTCTTCCTCTCTCTCTGCCCATCCCCACTTGTGCTCTATCTCTCTCAAAAATAAATAAACATTTTTAAAAAAAGAAAAACATTTATATTTTCTAGGAGTTTAAAATTTTAAATGATGCAAGAAAGACTTTTATTTAAAAAAAAAATTTAACGTTTTATTTATTTTTGAGACAGAGAGAGACAGAGCATGAACGGGGGAGGGGCAGAGAGAGAGGGAGACACAGAATCGGAAGCAGGCTCCAGGTCTGAACCATCAGCCCAGAGCTGACGCGGGGCTCGAACTCACGGACCGCGAGATCGTGACCTGAGCTGAAGTCGGACGCTTAGCCGACTGAGCCACCCAGGCGCCCAGGAAAGACTTTTAAATAATTTTGACATCTAAGAAATCTACTGTTTTTAGGGGCACCTGGGTGGCTCAGTTGGTTAAGTGACCAACTTCAGCTCAAGTCATGTACTCATGCTTCATGAGTTTGAGTCCTATGTCAGGTTCTGTGGTGACAGCTTAGAGCCTGAAGCCTGCTTTGGATTCTGTGTTTCTCTCTCTCTCTGTCCCTCTCCCACTTGTGCTCTGTCTCTCTCAAAAATAAACATTAAGAAAGTATTAAAACAAAAAAAAGAAAAGAAAACTACTATTTTTGGCCAATGATTATGAAATATTACTACGTAATATGTTAAAATATATAATATTAACACATCTGGGTATTTGTACAGTATTTTTCACTATATTTAATTTTTTATGGTATAAAAAACATATACTAAAATAATATCGATTATATAAACTATACAGAGTAACTAAATGATTCAATTATATTTAATAAATAAATTAACGTATATTCGCAGGATACCAAGGTTTCTTGAGTGGTTCAAGAGCCATAAATATATCATTATGTAATAAGCACACATATCCTCTCCTAACTCATAATTTTCAACATTAACATTGTAAAGTATACCTATGGGCATCATCATAAATACTTTATATGAATATTTATTTCAGGAAATTTGATGCTTGAGGTTCAACACCAAATTTATTTCAATTATGGGAGTACTATATATTTGAAATGACCAATTAATAATCTTAAATGTTAGAATATAGGGGCGCCTGGGTGGCGCAGTCGGTTAAGCGTCCGACTTCAGCCAGGTCACGATCTCGCGGTCCGTGAGTTCGAGCCCCGCGTCGGGCTCTGTGCTGACAGCTCAGAGCCTGGAGCCTGTTTCAGATTCTGTGTCTCCCTCTCTCTCTGCCCCTCCCCTGTTCATGCTCTGTCTCTCTCTGTCTCAAAAATAAAAATAAAACGTGAAAAAAAAATTTAAAAAAAATGTTAGAATATAATGGGAATTATACTTTTAATACCATAAATGATATAAATACCCAGATATAGTGTTAAAGTAGGTTTTATTAATGATAAAAGTAAAATAAAATATGCCTTTATATGATAGTACAATATTTATTTAGTAAGCTACATTATTAGAAATTCCACAATGATCAATCACACAACTTACAGTTTAGCATGTACATCAACTTAAAAATCACTTAAGGTCTAGTATGTGAAACATTCAATGACAAGTATGTAAAAACGGAACGTGATTACACCAGCTGCCTGTAAAGACTGTCATAACTCCCAGACAAGGGAAATAGCTACAATCATTCCTTTGATCTATGTAGAAATTCCTTTGCCTTTAGGCAAATGGTAAGGAGAGAATAAATGGATTTCTTCAAAAGCATTTTTTAATTAACTACTGTGGAAGCAGAAATTTTCTATCAGTGTATTATACACACATTGGTTTGATAAAAGGAATTAATTATTACTATGCAATATATAGTACCATTTCTCTCATTTTCAATAACAGAATTTTTAAGAGCCTTAAGAAATAAACTTGAAAAAAGAACAAAAACCAAAAATTTGATTTTAATTAGAAATTGAAATAGCTTTGAAGTCACATAACAAATTCTAAATTCTATTTATTTGGACAAATTTAATAAATATGTATAATAAAACTATCTAATATTATATTTCTTTTACTTTTTCACTGTAAGAATAATGTTACAATTTATTTCTATTATTACTAAAAACTTCCATCAAAATATCTCTTAACTACAACAAAATTTGATCTTAAAACACAAATATTTTCAATTACTTCCATGATGTTTTATGAAATTTTGACAACATACTGGCATAAAGATATAGTTGTTCTTGGATCAAAAAGCATGAAAAAAATATATGACAAGTGTGTATGAAATGAGGACCACAGATAATGGATTGTATAAACTAGCCAGGAGTTTGGCATAATCTCCTGTATTCAAACTTACTGAAAAAACAAACAAACGAAAAACAAAAACAAAACACAGAACAGGCATGGCATACCTTGGAGATATTGCAGTTTGGTACTGGACGACTGCAAAAAACAAATGTCACAATAAAACAAGTCAAATGAATTTAATATTTCCACTGTACTGTAGTCTGTTAAATGTGTAACAGCACTGTATCTGAAAAAACAAGGCACATACTTTAATTAAAAAAAAAATAGTTTATTGGAGTGCCTGGGTGGCTCAGTTAAGTAAGTGTCTGACTCTTGATTTCAGCTCAGATCTTGATCTCATGGCTCATGAGTTTGAGCCCCACAGCAGGCTCTGTAGGGACATTTGGAATCTGCTTAGGATTTCTCTCTCCCTCTCTCTGTCCCTTCCCTGCTTATGCTCTCTCTCCCTCTCTCAAAATAAATAAATAGAACTTAAAAATTATTTTAAAAATAATTTATTGACAAAAAATACTAACCATCATCCAAACTTTCAGTGATTCATAATCCATAATCACAAATCACTGTAACAAATATAACAATGAAGAAGTTTGATATATTGTGAGAATTACCAGTGACACAGACACACAAAATGAGCAAATTCTGGTGGAAAAATGGCACCTATAGATTTGCTCCATGCAGGGTTGCCATAAGCCTTCAACTTGTAAAAAATACTCACTATCTGTAAAGCACAATAAAAGGAGGTATGTCTTAATGCTTTAAAATACTTGGCGCTATTGAAACTTTTTTTTTTCATGAAGGAAATCAACTTTACATATAGTCAATTCTGTTCCTACAAAAGTACATGGTCAGATTATTTTGTCTGCAAACTGGATTATTTTATTATGCATTGGGTACTATTTTCTCCTCTAGAATTTGAATAGTTAATTATGACATAAAAGGAAAATCAAAGGTTTTCACATATGAATACCTTTTCAAGGTCTAAATTTAACTTTTTAAAAATGTTTATTAATATTTTCCTAATAAAAATACATTGATAAATAAATCTAACGTGATTTTGATTCTGAATTACACGTAAAACCATGCTTATGCCTAAAATCATTAACACTGATTTATTTAACTCTATTATCAGAGGTTGACAATTTGCTAATGGCAGTAAGATTTTCTTTTTTAATAATGTTTGTTTAGGTGTCCTAGTTTTTAAGCTGGAATTAAGGTAATGTTTCTAAGTTTTATAATACAAGACAACTGACATAGTTGTTAATGGAAAAAGATTTTAGTTAAAACATAAAAAAATAATATACCTTTTATAGACAAACTAAACAAAATTAAATATATATGCTAACGTATTTAACCTTTTGGATATATTAGGAAACTTTTTAAAATTCTCTATTTCCACTAAGAAATAATGAGAATGCTAAAATATCATACTCAATTAATTAGCTAATAAAAATACCGCTCCATATCTTTATCATGTGAATATTGTAGGAATCAGGCAAATAATGATTACACAGCTTTTCCCAGCCCCCTTATCGCCAAGACCTTAAACTGAAGCTGTTTTGTTTTGTTTTGAAGATTTTATTTTTAAGTACTCCCTAACCCAATGTGGTGGGGCTCAAATTTACAACCCTGAAATCAAGAGTTTCATGCTCTACCTACTTAGCCAGCCAGGCGCTCCTGAAGCTGTTTTGTGATGATAACATAATCTATCATCTTAAAACTTTGAATGTGATATAAAATCTAAAAGTTCAATTTAGGATGTGTTTATATCTCTAGACCTAGAAAATTTAAAACAAAGTATGTGTATTTCAAGTAGCATAATTCTATTTTTTTTCTATACAATAAAATGCTCAGAAACAGATGATGAAAAAGGGTGATGTCAGCCACCATAGTATGAAATACACCATTCTTTACCTAGTTCCAGATTCAAGCCAGTACCCAGACTCAAAGCTCCCTGATTGAAAAGAGTATCTGGGTCCACTTGAGAAAAGATGATACTTACAATATGATAGCTAATATATAAAGTACGCATTTCTTTAATGATTTACCAGAGGAATTTAAGGCCATTTATATGAGTAAGTGATCACTCTATAAGTAGGTGAGGAAAATTCTCACATACTTTGAAAGGTGCTGATTACAAGTTCTGAACTGTCACTGACACCACAGGACCCAAAATGTCATTTTGCTGCCTTACATACATCTGAATGGCTTACAGAGTAGAAGTGACAAGTAACATCCTGTATCAAATGAGCCCAGGGAATCAACAGTAACACCTAAGTTTCACTTTTCTGTTCCCTGCATGCTCTGAATTAACATTTATTCTGGTCCTTCCAAACAAATCATAAAAGTCAGCTTCTGAACTTCCAATATGTTTCCAAATAATTTAATTGAGTCCTATAACAAACTCAAGAAAATTTACAAGGGTATAAAAATATGCATAACCTAACAAGGTATAATTCACAATTTTTGGCTTCTAACAAAATATTGGCTGCATGCAAACAAGCTGGAAGATAAAATCCATAGTGAGGATAAAAAAATAATCAAGAGAAACAGATCCAGAAATAACACAGTGGAATTAATAAGCAACACAGTGGAATTAATAAACAAGGATATTTAAAGCTACTATAACTATACTGAATATGTTAAAGATAGTAGAGAAATATAGATTTGGTATGTTAAGTAGGGAAATAGAAGATATTTTAAAAATAACCAAATTAGGGGTGACTGGGTGGCTCAGTAGGTTAAGCAGCCGACTTTGGCTCAGGTCATGATCTCGCGGTTTGTGAGTTCAAGCCCTGCGTCAGGCTCTGTGCTGACAGCTCGGAGCCTGGAGCCTGCTTTGGATTCTGTGTCTCCCTCTCTCTCTGCCCCTCCCCCGCTCATGCTCTGTCTCTGTCTCAAAAAGAAATAAAAAATATTTTTAAAAAATAACCAAATTAAAATTCTAGGGATGAAAAATATAATGTCAGAGATGACAAATGCACTCAAATTATTGGTAGTAGACACTGATGGAAAGAAGTTCAATTAGTAAACCTGAAGGCAAAAGAAGAGAAAATATCAAACGTGGAACTGAAAGTGGAAAAAAATAGTCTTCTTTTTTTTATTTTTTTTTTCAACGTTTATTTATTTTTGGGACAGAGAGAGACAGAGCATGAACGGGGCAGGGGCAGAGAGAGAGGGAGACACAGAATCGGAAACAGGCTCCAGGCTTTGAGCCATCAGCCCAGAGCCTGACGCAGGGCTCGAACTCATGGACCGCGAGATCGTGACCTGGCTGAAGTCAGACGCTTAACCGACTGCGCCACCCAGGCGCCCCGTGGAAAAAAATAGTCTTAAAAGTCATAAAGTATTAGTATGCTTTAGGAAACTTTCAAACAGACTAAAATACTTAGATGTACTTAAATATTGCAAACATAATTGGAGTCCCTGAAGGATAGCAAAGAGAAAGGGACACATAAAAATATTTCAAGTAACAGCTCCTAAGAATTTTCCAAATTGGTGACAACTATAAATTCATATATCCAAGAATATTAATGAAACACACACACACACACACACACACACACACACACACACGCACGAAGAAAACTACATCCAGGTAAATCATAATCAAATTGTTTAAAATAACCATGAAGAAGATATCTTAAAAGTAGCCAGAGAATAAAGACACACTGCACATAAAGAAACAAAAATAAGAATCAAATCAGAATTCTGCTCAGAAACAATGCAAAGCAGAAAACAGTGGAACAACAGATTTAAAGTATTGATAGGAGAAACAAAACAAAACCAGAGGGAACTAGTATCCTATATGTATAGACAGTATCTTCTTAAGCATACAAATCTTGCAAGTTTACTCAAGAGAAGACCTACATTATAAGCAAGGATAGGAACAGAAATTATATTAGACCAATAATTGATCTAAATAAAGAAATGAAGTACAGCAAAAGTCATAAATATATAGAAATATATAAACCATTTATTTTCCTTATTGCCTAAATATCTTTAAAATATAACTGACAGTTTCAAACAAAAGTAATACGGTGCACTGTGGGCTTTATACTATATGCAATATTGAAATGCATAACACCAATATCATAATAACACAAATCACTTACTGGTGTAAGGTTCTTATTCTATAGGCTAAGTGGTAAATCTAATTGAAGGTAGACTGAAAAGTTAAAGATACATGGCATAAAATTATAAGATGGCACCCAAATTTCCTACCTTCTGTTGTCCGTGCCCTGTAAAACACATTCCCTCTGAGTATCGATTAAGACCTGTGAATATGATGGATAGTATTCTCTTGAATAAGTTGTTACATGTAATAGGTTATGGGATAGTCACTGCCATCAACATATTTTACTATACAACTCCTTTACAGTAAGTTGGAGTAAGATTCTCCTACTGGTTTTGAAGAAGAAAGCCACCATGTTATAAGAGAGAAATGTGGTTAGGACCTAAGTGTAGTCTCTAACAGAACCTTCCCGCCAGCAAGAAAAACAGGAATCTCAGTTTCAGAGCCACAGGGAACTGATTTCTGAAAAAATATCTGAAAGAGCTCCAAGAGCACCTAGTTCTAGAAAGAATTCAGCCAGACCAACACTTTAATTACAAACTTGTTAAGCCCTAAGCAAAAAATCCAGTTTTACCATGCTCAGATTTCTAACTCATGTTAAGTATAAGATAATGCACAGGAGTTGTTTTAAGCAGTAAGGTTTCTGGTATATATAACTGGGAAGCTGCCATAATGAATACCTAAATATACCTAAGTGGAGTTGGAAGGGGACAAAAACATAGATTAGAGGAATTTTTAGAAGTAGAACAATCTAAGTTGTCTTGAAGATACTGTTGGTAGAAACATGGGCTTTAAAGATGCTGCTGGTCCACACAAACACCCAACGCTGTGCTTCTGCGGATCCATCCCACCAGCAGGTCTGACTGCCTCCTGGTGCCTCAGGGCCCCTCCCAAAGAGGATCTCTGAAGGAAAAGTGAGCTGAGCCTGCCCCTCCAGCCCCTGTGCACCTTGCCGATCCACCCCAGCTAATACACCACATCCCCAGCACCACAAGCCTGGCAGTGTGCAAGTAGCCCAGACGGGCCACGCCACCCCACAGTGAATCCCGCCCCTAGGAGAGGGGAAGAGAAGGCACACACCAGTCTGACTGTGGCCCCAGCGGTGGGCTGGGGGAAGACATCAGGTCTGACTGCGGCCCCGCCCACCAACGCAAGTTATTCAAGACAGCACAGGGGAAGTGCCCCAAGTCCCGCACCACTCCAGGGACTATCCAAAATGACGAAATGGAATAATTCCCCTCAGAAAAACGTCTAGGAAATAACAACAGCTAACGAACTGATCAAAAATGATTTAAACAATATAAAAGAAAGTGAATTTAGAATAATAGTCATAAAATTAATTGCTGGGCTTGAAAACAGTATAAAGGACAGCAGAGAATCTCTTGCTACAGAGATCAAAGGACTAAGGAATAGCCAGGAGGAGCTAAAAAATGCTATAAATGAGCTGCAAAATAAAATGGAGACAACCACTGCTCAGAATGAAGAGGCAGAGGAGAGAATAGGTGAACTAGAAGATAAAATTATGGAAAAAGAAGCAGCTGAGAAAAAGAGAGATAAAAAAATCCAGGAGTACAAGGGGAAAATTAGAGAACTAAGCGATGCACTAAAAAGAAATAATATACGCATAATTGGTATTCCAGAGGAGGAAGAGAGAGGGAAAGGTGCTAAGGTGTACTTGAAGAAATCATAGCTGAGAACTTCCCGGATCTGGGGAAGGAAAAAGGCATTGAAATCCAAGAGGCACAGAGAACTCCCTTCAGACGTAACTTGAATCGATCTTCTGCACGACATATCATAGTGAAACTGGCAAAATACAAGGATAAAGAGAAAATTCTGAAAGCAGCTAGAGATAAACGTGCTCTAACATATAAAGGAAGACCTATAAGACTCGTGACCGATCTCTCTACTGAAACGTGGCAGGCCAGAAAGGAATGGCAGGAGATCTCCAATGTGATGAACAGAAAAAATATGCAGCCAAGAATCCTTTATCCACTAGGTCTGTCATTTAGAGTAGAAGGAGAGATAAAGGTCTTCCCAAACAAACAGAAACTGAAGGAATTTGTCACCACTAAACCAGTCCTACAAGAGATCCTAAGGGGGATCCTGTGAGACAAAGTACCAGAGACATCACTACAAGCATGAAACCTACGGACATCACAATGACTCTAAACCCATATCTTTCTATAATAACACTGAATGTAAATGGACTAAATGCGCCAACCAAAAGACATAGGTATCAGAATGGATAAAAAACAAGACCATCTATTTGCTGTCTACAAGAGAATCATTTTAGACCTGAGGACACCTTCAGATTGAGAGTGAGGGGAGGGAGAACTATTTATCATGCCACTGGAAGTCAAAAGAAAGCTGGAGTAGCCATACTTATATTAGACAAACTAGACTTTAAATTAAGGCTGTAACAAGAGATGAAGAAGGGCAGCATTGTATAATAATCACAGGGTCTATCCATCAGGAAGAGCTAACAATTATAAATGTCTAAGCGCCGAATACAGGAGCCCCCAAATATATAAAAACAATTACTCACAAACATAAGCAACCTTATTGATAAGAATGTGGTCATTGCAGGGGACTTTAATACTCCACTTACAGAAATGGATAGATCATCTAGACAGAGAATCAATAAAGAAACAAGGGCCCTGAATGATACATTGGATCAGATGGACTTGACAGATATATTTAGAACTCTGTATCCCAAAGCAACAGAATATACTTTTTTCTCGAGTGCACATGGAACATTCCCCAAGATAGATCACATACTGGGTCACAAAACAGCCCTTCATAAGTATACAAGAATTGAAATCATACCATGCATACTTTAAACCCCAATGTGATGAAGCTTGAAATCAACCACAAGAAAAAGTCTGGAAAATGACCAAAAGCATGGAGGTTAAGGAACACCCTACTAACGAATGAGTGGGTCAACCAGGCAATTAGAGAAGAAATTAAAAAATATATGGAAACAAACAAAAATGAAAATACAACAATCCAAACACTTTGGGATGCAGCGAAGGCAGACCTGAGAGGAAAACACATTGCAATCCAGGCCTATCTCAAGAAACAAGAAAAATCCCAAATACAAAATCTAACAGCATACCTAAAGGAAATAGAAGCAGAACGGCAAAGACACCCAAATCCCAGCAGAAGAAAAGAAATAAAGATCAGAGCAGAAATAAATATAGAATCTAAAAAAAACTGTAGAGCAGATCAACGAAACCAAGAGTTGGTTTTTTGAAAAAATAAACAAAATTGACAAACCTCTAGCCAGGCTTCTCAAAAAGAAAAGGGAGATGACCCAAATAGATAAAATCATGAATGAAAATGGAATTATTACAACCAATCCCTCAGAGATACAAGCAATTATCAGGGAATACTATGAAAAATTATATGCCAACAAATTGGACAACCTGGAAGAAATGGATAAATTCCTAAATACCCACAAGCTTCCAAAAACTCAATCAGGAGGAAATAGAAATCTTGAACAGACCCATAACCAGCGAAGAAATTGAATCAGTCATCCAAAATCTCCCAACAAATAAGAGTACAAGACCAGATGGCTTCCCAGGGGAGTTCTACCAGACGTTTAAAGCAGAGATAATACCTATCCTTCTCAAGCTGTTCCAAAAAATATAAAGGGAAGGAAAACTTCCAGACTCATTCTATGAAGCCAGTATTACTTTGATTCCTAAACCAGACAGAGACCCAGTAAAAAAAGAGAACTACAGGCCAACATCCCTGATGAATATGGATGCAAAAATTCTCAACAAGACACTAGCAAATCGAATTCAACAGCATATAAAAAGAATTATTCACCATGATCAAGTGGGATTCATTCCTGGGATACAGGGCTGGCTCAACATTCGCAAATCAATCAACGTGATACATCATATTAATAAAAGAAAAGATAAGAACCATATGATCCTGTCAATTGATGCAGAAAATGCCTTTGACAAAATTCAGCAACCTTTCTTAATAAAAACCCTCGAGAAAGTCGGGATAGAAGGAACATACTTAAAGATCATAAAAGCCATTTATGAAAAGCCCACAGCTAACATCATCCTCAATGGGGAAAAACTGAGAGCTTTTTCCCTGAGATCAGGAACACGACAGGGATGTCCACTCTCACTGCTGTTGTTTAACATAGTGTTGGAAGTTCTAGTATCAGCAATCAGACAACAAAAGGAAATCAAAGGCATCAAAATTGGCAAAGGTGAAGTGAAGCTTTCACTTTTTACAGATGACATGACATTATACATGGAAAATCAGATAGACTCCACCAGAAGTCTGGTAGAACTGATACATGAATTCGGCAAAGTTGCAGGATACAAAATCAATGTACAGAAATCAGTTGCCTTCTTATACACTAATAATGAAGCAACAGAAAGACAAATAAAGAAACTGATCCTATTTACAATTGCACCAAGAAGCATTAAATACCTAGGAATAAATCTAACCAAAGATGTAAAAGATCTGTATGCTGAAAACTATAGAAAGCTCATGAAGGAAACTGAAGAAGATATAAAGAAATGGAAAAACATTCCACGCTCATGGATTGGAAGAATAAATATTGTCAAAATGTCAATACTACCCAAAGCTATCTACACATTCAATGCAATCCCAATCAAAATTGCACCAGCATTCTTCTCGAAACTAGAACAAGCCATCCTAAAATTTGTATGGAACCACAAAAGGCCCTGAATAGCCAAAGTAATTTTGAAGAAGAAGACCAAAGCAGGAGCCATCACACTCCCAGACTTCAGCCTCTACTACAAAGCTGTAATCATCAAGACAGCATGGTATTGGCACAAAAACAGACACATAGACCAACGGAATAGAATAGAAACCCCAGAACTAGACCCAGAAACGTATGGCTGACTAATCTTTGACAAAGCAGGAAAGAACATCCAATTGAGAAAAGGCAGTCTCTTTAACAAATGGTGCTGGGAGAACTGGACAGCAACATGCAGAAGATTGAAACTAGACCACTTTCTCACACCATTCACAAAAAAAAACTCAAAATGGATAAAGGACCTGAATGTGAGACAGGAAACCATCAAAACCCTAGAGGAGAAAGCAGGAAAAGACCTCTCTGACCTCAGCCGTAGCCAATTTCTTACTTGACACATCCCCAAAGGCAAGGGAATTAAAAGCAAAAATGAACTACTGGGACCTTATGAAGAGAAAAAGCTTCTGCACAGCAAAGGAAACAACCAACAAAACTAAAAGGCAACCAACGGAATGGGAAAAGAATATTTGCAAATGACATATCGGACAACGGGCTAGTATCCAAAATCTATAAAGAGCTCACCAAACTCCACACCCAAAAAACAAATAACCCAGTGAAGAAATGGGCAGAAAACATGAATAGACACTTCTCTAAAGAAGGTATCCGGATGGCCAACAGGCACATGAAAAGATGCTCAATGCCACTCCTCATCAGGGAAATCAAATCAAAACCACACTCAGATATCACCTCATGCCAGTCAGAGTGGCCAAAATGAACAAATCAGGAGACTATAGATGCTGGGGAGGATGTGGAGAAAAGGGAACACTCTTGCACTGTTGGTGTGAATGCAAACTGGTGCAGCCACTCTGGAAAACAGTGTGGAGGTCCCTAAAAAATTAAAAATAGACCTACCCTATGACCCTGCAATAGCACTGCTAGGAATTTACCCAAGGGATACAGGAGTACTGATGCATAGGGGCATTTGTACCCCAATGTTTATAGCAGCACTCTTGACAATAGCCAAATTATGGAAAGAGCCTAAATGTCCATCAGCTGATGAATGGATAAAGAAATTGTGGTTTATATACACAATGGAGTACTACGTGGCAATGAGAAAGAATGAAATATGGCCCTTTGTAGCAACATGGATGGAACTGGAGAGTGTGATGCTAAGTGAAATAAGCCATACAGAGAAAGACAGATACCATATGGTTTCACTCTTATGTGGATCCTGAGAAACTTAACAGAAACCCATGGGGGAGGGGAAGGAAAGAAAAAAGAGGTTATAGTGGAAGAGAGCCAAAGCATAGAGACTCTTAAAAACTGAGAATAAACTGAGGGTTGATGGGGGGGTGGGAGGAAGGGAAGGGTGGGTGATGGGTATTGAAGAGGACACCTTTTGGGATGAGCATTGGGTGTTGTATGGAAACCAATTTGACAATAAACTTCATATATTGAAAAAAAATAAAAAAATAAAAGACAGCCTCTAGAAAATACTCCAAAGAGATCAGCAAAAAAGTAAAATAAAATAAAAATAAAAATAAACATAAAGATGCTGCTGGTTAGGAATCAGAAGAAAATGAGCAATATATTATTGGACATTTGGGGAAGAAGGATCCTTGTTATGAAGTGACTAAGAATTTACTAAAATTTTGCCTGGAAATCATGTGGAAGACAGAATTTGTAATGGATGTACTTGCATAATTAAAGGGATTTTTGAGTAAAGTGTTGAGGATGCACGATTTCTTCTTGTTGATTATAAAAACTGAGAGTACAGAAATAAACTGATAAAAGAAGCATTAAACAAAAAAGAACAAAGACTGGGTGATTTTGGAAAATGTCAGCTTCCCATCTGACAGAAAATGTTAACAGAAACTGGTGCCCAAAGGGGCATAGAAAAACAAAAACAGAAACAAACAACAACAACAAAACTGAGTGTGTCATTGTACCTTCTGCTATAACATTAGTAAATTCAAAACTTCAGTGTACTTAGTCACACAAAGTGCCCTTTCAAGACATTAAGGGTAAAACTCACAAATCTTCTCAACCAAACCTGAGAGTTTCTAGGAAGATTGAGAATATTTTCCCTCAGCCATCACAGCAGAAGCAAAGGTAGAGAAATGATTATCATTAAAAAAAAAATTCTCTTTGTCTCTACACCCAGTGTGGGGCTTAAATTCACAACTCAAGATCAAGAGTCACATGCTCTACCAACTGAGTCAGCCAAGCACCCCTTTAAAAAGTCTCTCCCTTTTTTAAAAATTAACTAAATTACAGACTTTAATTCATCAGATATCTCATGGATGTCCCTTCCCTAGTCTAGGTTCCAACTCAGGATCAACAATTTTCAATTGTTTTTTAATTTAAAAATGTGTATATTTAAGATGAATAATATGTTATATATTATAAAGCTATAATAATCCAAACATTATAGTACCGCATAAAAACAGACATATAGACCAGCTGAACAAAATAGAGTCCCAAAATAAACCAAAGCCTATAAGGCCAACTAAGTTTTAAGAAAGGATTACCTTAGAGTGATTTGTGAGTGTGGATTCTCTAATGGAAAGAAATCTCAAAATACATGTAAGACTTACAAGTTCTTGAGAAAATCGTATCAACAGAATCACTGTCAACTTGGGAGTGAAAGAATACAAAATTCAAGAGGCTCTCAGACCGCACATTTTACTGAAAACACATTCTACTTTTTGTGCAAAAAGAAGGACAACACAAAGGGCAGAGTCAAGAACTAATGAAACATTATTCCCAGGCCTTAAAACCCAATTAAGAAAGGGCCAACTTTCTATTGGCTGGATTTCATAACTGTTGAGGTTTGTTGATGCAGTTTCACCTTTCATTCTTCCCTTTTTGAATTCTAATGCCCATAACTGTTGTCCTATGCTTTTCCATCATTGTTTATTTTGGTGCTTTGGGACAGATTACCTGTCTCTATAGATTCACACAGAGAGGACTTGTGCTAGATCAGTGGTACTTAATAGATTACAGCCAGGAACCTCATCCTTACCTGAATCTGACTTGGATTTTGGACTTCATATAAATGAAATAATGAGATTTAGTGCCATATAATGAGATTTTGAACTTTGAGCTGATGCTATAATGGAATTATATTCTTGAGAAACCTGGAAAGAGATGACCACATTCTGCATTGTAGAGAGGACAACTATGGGTCCACAAGGTGAACTGTGTTTTGTGTAATCTCCTCCCCTGGAGAGTGCACAGGACCTGTGAATGGGATGAGATTGTGGCTCTCTTGATTAGTTTACCTCTGACAGCAAAGGTGATGGTCATTCCCATGATGACAAGATGTTACATAGGATTTCTTCATATTCTTTTCTGGGTTCTTATTTTCCTGTATCCTCCGTTTCCTATTTCATCTGTTTATCCCTTTATCCATTTATCCATCTATCTACCAATCATCTAATTTTCCTCTTTAGATAAATGCTTATCACTGAAAAATCTAATTACTTTGGAGCTTTGATGAACCTTCTCTCATTATTCTGTCATTTTTCTCACAGCTGGCAAACACAAAATATACATTTTTTTTTAATCTCTGTTGGGACAGAAGGTAATTAGAGAAGGTTTTCTTCTTCACATTTTTCCTCTCCTCCCCATAGTACCTACACTCTCTCATTCAGGCTTTAATCAAGATAAGGATAATAAGTTTTTCAAGATACAGTTTGCTCAGTTAACCTTTGTGTTTCTAAATACTGCAGAGTTTGCGGCTCAGTTTGCTCTTCAATTTTTCTCACAAGAAACACTTTAGCGCTGGATTTATCCTATCATCTTACACTTGAAGGCAGATAAATTTTGATGTTTCCATTGTGATGCAGCTATATAAGTGCTACAATTGTTAATTTTAAACTCTTTTTAAATTATAATTTTAGTTACTGCTAATATATTTGACAGAATATATTATGATTTTTATTCAATAATCTTGCTCCAAAAGTGTATTTCTAATTGGCACATTTCCCATAATCAGATTTTGGTTGTGAACAAATAACTCAGTGTCTGAGACTCCTCTGTCTGGCCACTTACTTCAGATCAGTTTGAAAGCTTAGAACATAAATATAAATTATTACAAATACCCAAATAAAGGATTCTATTTTTGACCACGGTTTAATGGGAAATCTAATCTAATCATTAAAATATTTTTTTGAAAAAAAAAGTATAAAAAGGTAATTTGAATAACAGCTAAAGGGTATCAAAATTTGGTTTGTAAGATTATGATTTGGGGCAAATAAGAAAGCAAATGTAAAATGGCAAAAGCAAATGTCAAATCATTCCGCTTGTGGGTTAACTTAAAGGAAACTATTAACTCTTCATGTATTTTAAATGTTTTAGGGGCACCTTGGTGGCTCAGCCAGTTAATCATCCAACTGCAGCTCAGGTCATGATCTCATGGTTCATGCGTTTAGCCCCACATCGGGCTCTGTGCTGACAGCTGAGAGCCTGGAGCCCACTTCAGATTCTGTGTCTCCCTCTCTGTCTGCTCCTCCCCAGCTCATGCTCTGTCTCTCCCTCTCAAAAAATGAATAAACATCACAAAACTTAAAATAAAATGTTTTAGAGTTTTATAAACCAACTTAGTTTAAATCATGCCTATAACAGTAGATAGAGAGATGGATGAATGGATGGATGGATGGATGGATGGATAGATAGGGATACATACAGATATATACACTCATTATAAATTTTTAAAAATTTTATAAGCATTGATGGTATTAGAAGGCAGAAGCCTATAAACATGAGGAAAATGTAGCATTTGTTTCCATTAGCAAATGCACAGGAGGGGAGCCAAATATCATGCCTTAAATTTCTAAAAAAAAGCAAAAGATTATGATTAGATATACACAAACCCAGTCTTACCACACACTACGGAAGCAATACCACACCTCCCACATCCATACAGACATAGAAAGTGATTGGAAAGAACCTAAAACTCAAAGGTTTAAATAGGTTGCTGAAGTCATATAAGCTACTTTGCTTTGCAATAGAATTTGGATGGACATAGTTTTCTCAACCTGCAAATGCATGTTCTTATTTAATCGTCTATATTGTTTCCCTACATTACCATAACAAGTTATGTATTTAAGTAAAAGAGAAAATATATACATTTATGAAATATAATATGATCACAGTTTAACCCAGTTATAACTGAAGTGTGCACGTTTTTAATTTTTTTCTTTTACAAATACATTTTTAAAGTCTGTCAGAAACATAAATTAGAATTAGCTACATTGACCTACTACCATCAGGCATGATAAAGGAAAATTTAGATATTTGAAAGTTTACAAAAGGTTAATTGAAATAATAAAATTATAATAATTGTCCATTTAATTGGCCTTAAGCAATTTAAGATTGGAAGCAATTATACAAGCTATGGAACTGAAATACAGTGCGAGCTTTGAAGTATGTGTTGGCATAATAATGTAGGGCATCACATTTTTCTCCTATGTGATGAACAGAAAGAAGGAGATAGAATTGCCTTAAAGGCAATGATTTTTCTTTAGCAAAAACAGTGCCATAAGGGTTAATGAATCAAGACAAAATTATCTAATAACTTACAAGTGGAGGTATCAAGTTAAGGTTTTAATGTCATTTAATTGACCTAAACATAAAATGACTCCTATAGGTAGTGAATATAATTACAGAACATAGCTAAAAGAATATGACTTCGGAAAATTCATTTCTGTGAAAATTCGGTTTCTTGTATTTTTCTAGAGAGAGAAAGGAAGAAAAAAGAGAAAGAGAGAAAGAGAAAATGAAACATGATACTCATTATATTACACATAAGCTTTTTAAGTTTCTCATTCAATTTCTTCAATATGTATCAAGACACTATTACCAACAAATAACCAAGAAAGATTAAAGTGTTACTTGAGCTTAGTCATCTAGTAGCTAAATATATATATATATATATATATATATATATATATATATATATATATATATATACAATACACATATCAAACTATGCAAAGCAAGGATACAATGTCTCTGAATTTTACAAGCATTGGAAAATGCAATTAAAGACTTGATTTGGACTGGGGATATCTCACTAGATAGAGCACAAACTATAAAACAACTTCTTAGATATGTTACAGTTTTGAAGGAAAAATATATAGAAAACATGAATTTGTGTCCCAACTTTTAATAAAATCTAATGAAGTACTCTGTATTTGAATCAAGAAAATACTTGTGACTAAACCTCTTCAGATTTCTATATTTTGCCTCACTAAAAAATGACAGGCAATTATTTTATTTCCCAAAATGTTGTATTTAGAATCATGTAGAAATATTTTAAGTAGGTATACATCAGTATATACTGTTTGTTCTATTGATACTCTTAGATCTATTTAATATTAAATCACTTGCACAAATTTATAATTGTTAACAGATTAACTTTTTTACCTTTTCCTTCTGCCCAAGGTGAAACAAAATCAGTCTATCCTTCCTTATTGACTATATTCCATCTTATTAATAGCCCTGATTTAGTAGCTATCACATTTTACTTAAAGGTTTTCAGCATTCTAATAGTTTGTGAACTTCCTGAGATCAAGATGATGTTATTTATTTTATCTGTACTTTAATAATGAAAAGCATGCCTACCTTATAAGAGAGTCACCGTAAATATTCATTAAAATAATTACACTTATTTTGGGTACCTGGAAGTCTGTTAAGTATACAACTCTTTTCAGTTCAGATCATGACCTCATGGTTCGTGAGATCGATCCCCATGCCAGGCTCTGTGCTGACAGTGCAGGGCCTGCTTGGGATTCTCTCTTTCCCTCTTTTTACCCTTCCCCTGTATGCCCTCTTTCTCTTTCTCCCTCCCAAAATAAATAAATATTTAAAATAAATATAATAATTATAATTATTTTAATACTTTAATAACTTACTGGATTATTCCTGGTTATACTACTAAATATAAACATCAATCTTCATAACCATTCAAGAAGCCAATGTCTTTATTTCATAAGTAAACATTATAGCTGTAAAATGTAATGCAACAAAACAACGCGCTTAACTCACAGACACCCATGCACACACTCTCATCATGTATTCTGCCATATTTATTCACGTTATTGTCTTTACATAGAATGCCCTCCTCTGTTACTACACAGCAAAATTCTGAAATCTTTAAGGTCCCAAAAAAGTCCGTGAAGTCTTTGAAGTCATCATTGTATTCCTTATGAATATTCTTCCTCCCCATTTTGTTCATTAATATAATCTAGGATCTCACCAATAGTATCATTTAACACTTTATTATCCTTTAAATTTCCCAAAACTCTTAATATTTTTTGTTCTCTCTTTCTTACTCCCTATATATCCAAACTTATGACAGGTCCTGCTGATTCTGCCTCTCAATCAAGTATGTAATAGACCAATCATAGGATAGAGCAATTTGTTTGTTTTGTTTTGTTTTTAATTTGGGGGAAATAAGCAGTAGCTATCTTTTACAAATCTACTCACTTTTCTACTTATCACAACTGCTTGTCAGAGTAATTGTCTCCAACAGGTTCCTAACTCTTTTCTCTGCCTCCATATGTGACCTAGATAAGTGATTTAGGCCAGAAGTCAGCAAACTAAGACCCACAGACCAATGTTGGCCAATTGCCTGTTTTGGTACAGTTTGAAAACCAGAAATACATTTTACATTTTAAAATGACTGGAAACTTTAAAAGAGTCATACTCTGTGACACACAGAAATTATATGAAATTCAAATTTTAGTGTTTATAAAGTTTCATTGAAATGCAGCCATACTTATTTACTTATTTATTGTCATGGCTGATACCTTGGCACAACAGCAGAGGTGAAAATTAATGACAGTCAACTCACCAAAGATACACAGATGGCAGTACACATATGGAAAGATGTCCAACATACATGTCAGTAGAAATTGTACATTAAAATAGCAATGAGATCCTCCTATGCATCTATTAGAATGACCAAAATCCGAAACACTGACAACCTGAAATGCTACTCAGGGTGTGGAGCAACAGAAGCTCTCATTTACTGCTGGTGGGAATGCAAAATGGTGCGGGCACTTTGGAAGACCCACTGGCACCTTCCTATAAAACAAAACAGACTTTTCACGCAATCTAGGAATCATACACCTTAATATTTACCCAAAGGGGTTGAAAATTTATGTTCACACAAAAACCTGCACACAGATGTTTAAAGAGGCTTTACTCATAATTGCCATGCAGAAAAAGTTTGAAAAGAAAGGCAGTAAGAAGGAGACAGTTACAGTGGAAGCTAAGAAGGAAATCTTCAAGAAGTACGAATGAGGTATGCGAGTAGCTGAAATTGCAAAATTTTGTAAGAAGTCTATGTCTGCATCTCGTCTGCAGATGAGGAGAAAAAGCCGGAGGAATCCCTCACTTCAAATGAGATTAGAGAGATGTGTAAAATGTGGGAAACAGTCCAAAGTCTTGTAGAAAAGCACCACCGGAACAAGGCTATAGCAGTGCAAGTGATGAATCTGTTTAACAACAATATCTTGCCCTCTTTCAGATATGAATGCTTTACATTGCTGTGCTCATGCTATGTGTTTCATCACGCAGTTTTATATTCTTATTTTTTTCACCAAGTATCATATGTGGTTACTACAAATGTCTGCAGATACTTTATAATGGTGGTAATATATTTTGTTGTGTACTTTCACCATAATTTACTTAACCTTCTTTCAAATTATTGAAAATTTAGCTTATTTCCAAATTTTTAGTATTGTAAATAATGCTGTGATGAACAACTTTAGGAATAACATGTTTTTATGTACATCAAATGACTCCCTTACTGGTCTCTCGGTGCCAAATTGTCAAAAGCTTCTCAATTTGTCTTTTCTTCTCACTCTGCTGCTACTTTAGGTTAGTAAAACTAAAAATAAAGCAAAGGAACGCACGAATAATAAAAACCATAAAACCAAACGAAAGCAAACAAACCCCACCCCTAATGATAACAGGTGAAAGTGGCATCCTGTCTTACCTTCTAACTCTTTGCTTATTACTGTCCTTGATCAGTGTTCCCTCTGTAAAATTGTTGGGCATTTGTATTTCCAGTTGTGTGAATTTGCTTTTAAATTTTGGTTATGGGTTTCACTTTTTAAAATAATCAAACAAATTACTCTTTAAAAAAATGTCATATTTCCATGAAATCCACAAAAGGAGGCAAAAGCAAATGTCATTGGTAAGTTCCTTATTAAAGTTTGAGGAAAAGAAAGATTCCAATGAGCCAATACATAGCAGTGACGCCATTACTTATGGTGAAAGCTGTCCTACACAATAATCTTCCTCTCCTTGTCTCCCTCACACCAGCCACAAAGGTTTTCAAAGGTAAGTGCAGGCTAATTTGCTTATTTTTCTCTATATTTTGTATTTTATTATTTTGTATTATAGTATTGTAAACACTTTTATATGAATATTTTTGTGTTGTGGAATTAATCATCTGAGTTTCCATTATTTTTTATGGGGAAATGTGCTTTGATATACAAGTGCTTTGGATTACAAGCATGTATCCAGAATGAATTATGCTTGCAAACCAAGGTATTACTGTACTTTTTCTTCGTTTCTTCATGTCCCTTACTCTGCTGGATGCATCTCACGGAAATGAACATATTTAATATTCAGATCCTTGCCAAGATTCACTTAATCACTGAATAATTAAATCTATTTAATTTCTCTGTCTAACCTCACTAAGTCTAAAAAATATATTTTATATATTTTGTCCTCCACTGAGCCAACAACATGCTAGAATTTTCAGTAGATGCTCAATAAGTACTTGTCAATTGTTATACAGGTTGTTGTTATTTACATTTTCTTTTATCCAAAATTAACTCCTGTCCACACTTCCCAGTCAGCAAAAATCTTGTTTATCCATAATATTACCACCATCTTTGCATTTGCTTAGTTATTATAAGCTTCAATTTTTTTAGCTATCCATGCAATGCTCTTTAATACAACCACCCAATTAAGGGTTATCAATTCTTACAAATTATTGGTCTCCATAATGATTTTGAACCTCAATATATCACATTTGCATTATTAACATTTCCTCCTAACCAGTTTTTCAGATTCCAATAATTCTTGAACAATCAACATAATATTACAAGACAAATATAGCCCATACAAAACTATACTGTTTATATTATCCAAAAATTACTAAGTCCAGGAAATTCAAAGTCACCCACAACCTGATCTAACATGTTGATCTACAGTTGATACAATTACACTTTGCTTCTATCCTTCTATTGTCCATAAACAAGTATTTTCTCATTCTCTACTCTCTTGATCATTTCCAAATACCAAATTAAAATATTATAGTCTCATTAACAGTCTTATCCAGATCCTTTAGACATAGAACATTAACTGTGCAGGATTTTTTCATAAAAAGTTAGCTCAGAAATGACACTGCACCTGCCAAATATGCCCTCCTTTTTAACCAAACTTTTCCTATTGGAATGCATCTGAAGTTTATGAGCTCATAATTTCATAGGAAAGGCAAAGTTTTCATTAATTACCAAGCTATAAATACAGATGACAGGTGAAACATGAGTTTTAAATGCTTTAGGATTTTAAAAAGTGATGCTAAGAAGTGTTCACTTGTGCTTAACCCTTTGGCATTCACAAAGATTACATTTATTTTAGTGGTCCAATGACAGGCTACAAGTTATGCAAATTATCATCATGTGCCCTAATATAAAGCTGTATTAGTTTTCACTGATCTGATTATTTAAAAAAATAAAATATTCATTCTACAAACCTGTCATGTATAAAGCTTTTATTTTTACTATGTAGATTAACTGGCAAATATTTATCTCCAAAATAATTATAGAAACATTTAAGAAAGTATCGATAATATAAATTATCAAAAAAAAATTTTAAATAGAACTGACTTGTTTTGACAGAAGCCAAAGTATCAAAGAACTTTCCTTAGATAATCACCCAATTTCCTAACACATTTTCATTTTATGAGATAAACTGAGTAATCATCAGATAAACTTAATAAATCCGAAATAATTCCTATAATGGAAAATAAATAAAACATATTTTATCATGAATCAAGAACTTTGATATATTCAGTCAGAGAACCAAATGAAAATGACATGTTTGACTTTCAAAGCAAAACTATTATTTGGAGGAATACTTAAATCAAGTAGCAATCTTCATATTTCGAGTAAATAAAGTGAACAGTGATACAGAATTGGAAACTGGAAACTTACATAAAAATAGTTTCATATTTTATACTGTGTTCTGCAACAGTGTTAGTCATTTCCAAAATATTGTGTCAAATGTTTTGAAAGCCTGAAACCCCAGAGGGATTTCCCTGACAGAAGAGACAAAAACCCAACAAGAAAATGTCCACTTGTTTCCTGGGTGATGATCATCTGTCTTTTTCTTGACACTGCCTTTGTCTACAACACAGCCTCTCATCACCTCTTTTCTCAGTAAAGGAAATAAAACCAATTTAGTAAAAGATATTGGATATCACTTGTTAAAATATTTATCCATTTCAGCATTGTATTCACATAAGTGGATGAAAATATTACTAAAGGGAAACTTCATTTAATTACTCATAAAGATGTGAATATACTGTTTTCCAGATAAATGATATATATTAAAATCATATAATCTAAAACATATCATCCAATGTTTTCTGTTAACCTTCAACATATTTCCATACTTCTGGGTAATTTATAAAGGTATTTGTTATAATATTATAGTTATATATACCATGAACAAACAAAATGGTTTTTAACTTCATAAACAGACCATATTTCACACCTTTTTTGTATAATATTCCCTTCATTTAAAATGCAAAACCTGGGGCACCTGGGTAGCTCAGTCAGTTAACCATCAGATGCTTTAGGTTCAGGTCATGATCTCATGCTTGTGAGATCCAGCCCAGCATTGGGCTCTGCACTAACATGGAGCATGATTTGGATTCTCTCTCCTTCTCTGCCCCTCCCCAACTGACGCACTCTCTCTCTCTCTCAAAATAAATAAATAAAGCTTTAAAAAAAATAAAAAAATAAAATAAAATGTCAAAACCTATCACTTCTGATAAACTATGTGATTCTTTCTGATTAAGTATCCTTTAGGATTCAGTTCCTTCCAGAAGTGCTCATAAATCAAATTACAGTATATCTTGATGTGAACATCAAGCCACCAATGTTAATAAAAAGACAAAACAGAATTTTCCTTCAATCCTAGTTTCCTTTTAGTAGCTACCATGTTATTTCTCTTTCCCAGAAAAGTAACTTCTACAGATTGTATCTCGTGTTTTACATTCTAATCATTTCTCAAGTAAAGTTGTTCTCAATTTTGCCCCCAATACTTCATAAAAGGAAATTTTGCCATAATCACCAATGACCGTCATATTTTAATTGATCCAGTTCATACCACATCTACTGCAGGTTGCAACAGCATTTAATCCTGTTGATTACTCATTCACTTTTGAGAACCCTCCTTTCTCTTGCTTCTGGAACCCTCCTTGCTTCTGGAGCACAAAGCCTCTAGGCTCCCTCCTGCTTCAGTGACTGTTCCTTCTGTGTCCTTTATTGATCTGTCCTCCCTTGTGTCAAAGCTAAATGCTCATCCCCCTTGCTCTCTGAATGACTGTTTAGGTGATCTAAACAGCTCATAAGTCTTTATCATCTCTAACTCATTAATTCTAGATGTGTAACTTCTGCTGGGAATTTTTCTCTATGATTCAGACCTATATAATCAAGAGCCTCTTGGATACCCTCAAATGAGTATCTCACAGGCACCTCAAATGAGTAACGTGTTCAGAACTGTACTCACGATCTTTTCCCTTCCTTTAAAATGTCAAAATGTATCACTTCTGGTAAACTATGTGCTTACTGTCCTTTAGGATTCAGTTTCTTCAAGTCCTAATAAATCGAATTACAGTGCATCATGAGGCAAACAATCAAAATGACAGTTCTAATTTAGACATATCTCAAAGTTACCAATATTAATAAAAAGACAAAACAAAATCTTCCCCCTCTTCCAGTGTTTTCTGTAAATGTGTCAGAATCTATTCAGTTCAAGAAGGTTTAAATTTGGTATTGATCCTTCACACTTCATTTTTTCCCCCTTTCTGACCACTTTCCCAATTAAATGAAAAATTACTTTGCATTTCCCTTCTAAATGTTGCCACCACTCTGGTGCAAGCCAACACATCTCCTTAACTATGCAAACATACTAACTTTTCACTACTTGCCAGTTACTCGCCAGTCTGCTCAGTAATTAAAATGAAACTTTGAAACAATATCTGTTTCCGCCACCTCCCTATTAATCAATTCCCAATGTCCCTGGAAAGAAGTGCAAGAATAAAAACAAAATTAAAAGAAAAATTTTAAACATACAAAACTCACAAAGCAATACAAACAAAACCATATATTTTTTGAAATGAACAAAAAAAGGCCATATTATCCCCCTATATATTTACAAGCCTCAATTCATGAAATTTCCCCCTAAAAAATAATTTTCTTTAAATACACTGTGCTTTAAAAGTACTATTCTTCTATTTAAAATCCTCCTTTCCCTAACTCCTATCATTATACGTTTCTTAGCTTAAGTTGACCTCAGAAACTCTTTAGAAGAAATCTTAATGGGTGATACAACCATTTACTGCAGGAAATGGAGTTCAAATGGGAAAAATTCATTGTGAATACATTATCTTAAAATACGTACTTTCATGTTCTGTCAATGTTGAGGTAAACAAGTAGTAACTGCAAAACATTTTGCCCACTGTCAAACTCAGAAGCACCATTAGATTTAAGAATTTGATCCCTAAAATAATTGGTAGTTAAGGAAACAAGGAATCAGTGAACAGTACTTGATCTTATGCCCTGGGACAAGAAAAATCAACATGGATCTGAAACATACTATTATCACCAGAACTAAAGATGCTTTGAGAAAAAACAAAAGGCAATGATAAGATCAATAAGACTGCTAAGGAGGTGCCAGGGTGGCTCAGCCAGTTTAGTGTTGGCCTCTTGGTTTTGGCTAGGGTTATGATCTCACAGTTCATGAGTTCGGATCCCACGTTGGGCTCTATGCTGACAGCGCAGAGCCTGCTTGGGATATTCTCTCTTCCTCTCTCTCTCTGCCCCCTCCCCTACTCACTGTCTATCCCTCTCAAAATAAATAAATAGACTTAAAAAAAAAAGACTGCTAAATGTTTTTTTTTTTTCCCATAAGCGGTAATACTTGGAACATCAAATAATAATGATAATAATGCAAATCAGAACAAGTAACTTGGTAAAACCTCATGAATACACAATATTTTATAGATATATGTCAATTTACAGCATACACATAAGGCAGTTATAAAACAGAAGGCTGTTTATTATTATATATATTTATTTGTTGATTTTATTTAAGCAGTAAAATGTTAGTGTGGTTTTGTTTCCTTTGTAAAATCTAGTTTATAAGTTTCAATATGTTCTTGTTTGTCGCATAAGTAGAAAATGGTTAAATAAGAGATCATACAATAAATATGCAGAAACTAATATGGTCATATAAAATATGAACTTGATAGCATGTTCACTTAATATTTCATTAACAAAATATCCTAAAAGTAATCGTGCAAACTGAACCTGTTATTTCATAAAAGATGAAAATTCCTGGTAGTTCTACTAATTATAATAAAATATTAATGAAGAATATGTGCATTCAAAATAAAGTTTTAAAGAGATAGATGATAGAAGATGATGGATTGATTGATTGATAGATAGATAGATAGATAGATAGATAGATATAGGATGAAAGTATCCAACCATGTAACAAATAAAATTTTGTAACAAAAGAGTCCTCAGAATGTCCTTGAGCTGAACAGCAAGTACCTGTGACTGGAGCAGACCTTTTGAAAAATAAATCAGATTCTGTATTGTCTGCTATTTTTTGTTTTACTTTATTTTTTATTTGTAGAAATATGAAAGTAGGTACAATAAACAAAAACCAAAAATATATAACAAAGTACACTTTACTCCATAAAAGAACAATCCAAAAATTAGTGAATTAAATCCCTGATACTTACATTCTGTTAATGACATTATTGCAGGGTTACAGATTTGTATTCATTGTAACATTTCATGTCTGTTTTTGTTTCACAGGTTTAAAACATTTAGTGAATCAACAATCTTAGGTATGATTTTAGTACTCTTTAGAGATTTTTAAGTTTTCAAATATATTTAAATACTGGAGAAATTTATGTTTAGTGTTCATGTGGTATATAAATATTTAAAGAAAAATCAACTGTCAGTAAAGAAGTTTATTCTTTCATTTGACAAACTGATAATGTTTTTCTTTCTACCTAAATTGGTTCCTCTTTTTTTCCTCTCTAGGCTAAGAACTTCTCATCTTCAAAATCCACTTCAACACCACCAAATTCTTCCTAAATTCTCCAAGAAACAGAATTAAGCCCTCTTTCCTCAATGCTTTGATGGAACTTTATTTATACCACTAGTTTATGACAGATATCACACTGTAGTATAGCTTTGGTCATACTTTTCAACTTCCTGTAGTCAGTGTTATATTCTTTTCAAAACGACAAACTATTAAAAAATGCCAAACTCATAAAAGGTGTTCCATAAATATTTATTAAAAGAATGTTTAAGATTGTTTAATATGTTATTAGTTTTTCTGAATTCTTATTGCTCAACACCAACCATTTCCGTTTAAAAATTCAGAAATTCGGGGTGCCTGGGTGGCTCAGTTGGTTAAGCACCAGACTTCGGCTCAAGTCATGATCTCACTGTTCGTGAGCTTGATTCCTGCATCAGGCTCTATGTGGGTCTTTGTAGTAACAACATATATTCTCATATTTTTTACAGCTGCTCTGAAATATATCTTATAAAACACACTATAATTTTATGTTGTATACCTTTACCCTTCAGTGAATCACAAGCATTAATATACCATGAATGTATAGAGCACAAGAGGTTCATATTTCCATTACCAAAATAGTTTAGTACTTTAAATTAACTCAAGTGATGTTTTGAATATACAATTTATTTAATCTTACCAAACAATTGTATTTAGGCACAAAATCTGATATAAAAAACTTTTAATTAAACTAATCATAAATTCTAAATTACATTGTGTATTGTTCAGATATTATATTATCTTTTAAGGAAATATTTCAAATTTTACATTATGTTTTTTGTTCTCTAAATGTTTTTCTAGTACCTTCTGTTATATATGCATATGTGTATGTACATATATATAAAATAAATTTATATATGAAATGCAGATCTTGTATATACATATTTTACTAATGAGGTAAATATTTAATAAATGAAAAATTTTTTGTTTACCATAAGCTGATGAGTTTTGCTACCGTTTTTTGAAACTACATTACAAATCTATTTTGTAAAAAAATATCTACAAAATCAGTTTCTGTACTACAGACAGGATTTTTCTTATAACTCAATATAATCTTTTTATAATATACGAAATGACACCCAGACATTTCTTCTCTAAATATGTATCAGTCAGTAATACAACCTGTGTTTTTTATGTCAGAGGAGAGTCAATTTAGTTTAATGTAACATTATTTTAAATGATCATTGAAAGATCTATAATGTGGAAACTACTAGCAATGTGATAATAGATTTGAGGTATTTCAGAGATCCTCTTGAAGGCAAATGATAATGAGTTTAATATTAGAAAGCAAGTGACAGCTTCTCAATTGATATTTGATAAGAAAAGTAAACGTCTTGCTAAATGGACAAAGGAAAAACACTATCTAGAGACGTAATGGATATTAACATTTTAATATCTAAGACCATTGAGAGGAAAATAAAAATGCTACAGCTTAACCATTATAGGAAAACTGAAAAATATTTGATAGAGAAACCACACTTGATTTTACTAAAAACTAACAAAAATATAGAAAAAATCATCTTGAAATACATACCACATCATACTGACATAAATTTATGTATGTATATGCATAAGCATACACTCAGTAGATAATTATAATTAAATTTTCTAAACAGAAGGGCACATTTACAAGTATTAATTTCCCCTCTCTCTTTCTTCACTAAAATGCAGAAAATTTGCAAGGGATGTCAGCCTGTTCTAAGGATTCAAAGATGAATCAGACTAAGCTCTTACCCAGAAAGAGATGGCTATTAGTAGCATGCATTTAAATATATTTGAAAATTATTATGATTCAGTATAAAAAAAGATACCATTGAAATATGACTAAAATGTTGTAGGGGTGATCTAATAGCATAGATAAAGGGTGGGGGTTTCATAAACAAGTGTCATTTGAGGAATATTTTCACGGATAAGCAGGATAGCTCATTTGACAACTAATGAGAAACAAGAATGTAGAATGTGGGAACAATTTTTGCAGGGGTGACTTTTAAGGATCACAGTCATTTAAAGGGCATCTGGGTGGCTCAGTTGGTTAAGTGTTCAACTTCATCTCACGGTTTGTGAGATCATGATCTCACAATCTGTCAGCGCAGAGCCTGCTTTAGATCCTCTGTCCCTCTCTTTCTCTGCCCCTCCCTGACTTGCACACATGACATGCTCGCTCACTCACTCTCTCTCTCTCTCCCCCAAAAATAAATAACCATTTAAAATGTTTGGACGATGTAGAATACATGAGACGTTAGCAGATGTGAAGTTGAACACTGAAGGATCAGAACGTAAAAAGTTTCATATTTCATATGCTGCACCAAATAATATTATCATGTAGTCAATAAGATGTCTTAGAAGATTTTAAATAGAGAACTCATATGAATAGATTTGCATGTTGGATATTTTTGCACTGTGAAGGATTAATTTATGAAGACTTGTCAGAGGCTGTTAGAATAATTTGGCAAAATCATGAGGCCTTTAATTAATGTGTGGCACAGAGCATGGAAGGAAATAATTGATGCAGAAGATATTCAAGAAGAAGATTCACAAACTTGGCAGTCAATTGAACTTGGAACATGAAAGAGGAAAATTTAAGGATAACTGTGATTACACATTTGATTATGCAGGACAACCTGGAAAAATAAGCACATTATCAAACTTGTTCTTCCCTAAGACATGACCAATGAGTAGGCACCCCAGGAAGGTAATTCGAGTATATTTGTTTTCTTTTTGCATACCACTTATGGTTTTAAATTTTCAAAGCAGAGGAACTTAATCAAATTAAGCTGTGTGTCATTTGAGTATATAAATCATTGTGGAACTCCCCTCTTTGAACCAGAATGTGCACTGATTGGCTTTGTACCATCCATTTTCTTCTTGTCCATAATATAAATCCTTTCTGATGCTTCTACAAAACTTTGTGTCAAAGTACAGAATAAGTGAAAATTGTACACTATCATACATGTATCCCTTATATACTGTATCATGTATGTATAATCCTATGTATATATCTCACACACAAATGATATATATACACATATGCACGCAAGTATATGTATATGCCTTATATGAACACTATACATTAAAGCATGTATGTGTATGTATATATTTCATCTGTGTTTGGGATATTTATGTGATAAGGTGTACATGGGATACATGTGTGATGAAGTGCACAATTTTCCACTTTACATTTTGACACAAAGTTCTACAGAAGCATCTGAAGTGATTTACACATTTATATGTATATATCCCTGAAGATCTAAAATACATCAATAGTCTCTCTACTGGGTTAAATTATTTCTAACTCAAAAAATACAAAAATTAGATCATATCTTTACAGTCAAAATAAAATTATACCTCAGTTCAGACCTTGTTGCTATAAATCAACTATCTGTCTATACACTAAGGCATGGCAACAACCTATTTCATTGTTAAAGATCTGAAGTTAAGTATGTTTACTCAGCTCTGTTAAGATATAATAGTTATCTTTGTCATTATTTATACTCCATTATGACATTTACTATACAAAGTTTCTAGTAAGAAAATACTGTTTCACTGTTATCTATGCTATTGTTAACTATGGTGTACACAATTTTAACAAATTAATTCAGTTTGGCAGTGATTTTACAGAGTCACTCAGAAGAATGAAAATTGAATCGTTCTGTCAGATCCATCAAGCATCAGGTGATCAAGCATATACACAGAATTAATCAGAGCAAGAATCTTTTTTTACCAGACTTTATGTCCATATGCCAGCCAATTCAACCATGTCAGGTTTTTTTCTTATCTATGCACCTATGCCAGCACTTTTTAATTCTGCTCACATATTCATTTTTCTGAAAATAGGTTTAGTTTGAATTTTCAAGATATGATTGATAAATGTGCTAAAAAATAGTTGGAAACATTCATTAACCAGAAACACTATTAACAAGCAAACATTTTAGACATACTACCAGCCTTTAGATAGCAAAAGTGACTGCAAATTTCAAATAATTTGGTTTATGTAAGTCATTGCTCAGATTAAATTCACAGGCAATATTATAATTGTCTATCCCAAACTTGAGCACAGTAATTCTTGGTACATTTAGTGAGTAAAACATGATGTCTTGTTTTAAAAGGAAAAAATGGATGACCCCATTCATTACACCTATTTGATTTTTATACTATAATCTTGCTTTAAGAATCATTATTATACAATTTGGTTATTCATTTCATATTAAACACACCCTATGTGTGTGGGAGCAGAATAATCATGAACTAACTATGAAACTGGTTCACTTGTCAGAAGGCAACTGCTGCTTGTATTGACTTCTAAGAAAAAGGCGTTATAATTTAACATAAATATACAGGAAAAAATTGAATGCCTTTCATCTTTATGAAATATATTAGTTTATGATTCAATTATATTTTATATAAAAGATTTTCAGTTATCCACTAGTAATTGACAGTTACTATTTTATAAATGGGTTCAAAATAATACATTTCTAATTGCCATTCAATTCGTATTCCTCATACTTTTGTTACTTAATTGAAAATTTAATATTTTATATGTAGTTTTCCAATAGACACTAACTTTATTTCCTTAAGTAATTATAAGATTAAGGATGCCTGAACATTTACTTTTTAATAATTTGAAATGATCTGTATATTGTTTAAAATGAAAAAGATAATGCAAAAATAGTATTTGGGGAATATATTTTAGATTTTGTCTATTATTTAGCTATGTATCTGATAAATTTATCAAAATGTTGATTTTAGATTTGAAATTTTAAGATGACATTGATATTAGAAGACAAAGATTAGCCAGGACCATTGCCTGGAGGCACATTTATCCTCCTTAAAACAGTATCAGTCACATTTTAGGAGGGCCTCATTTTATGATGAGAGTTTTCTTAAATTAAAACAAGAAGCATCTTAAAATTGAGATGCCTAAATTAGAAATGCCTAAAAATTAGAAATGCCTAAATCTTTTTTTTAAATAAACATTTTTTTTTTATGTTTGATTTAATGAACCACATAACTGGCATATTTGATTTGTTAGGAGCACTGAAAACTGCTAAACTTAATCTAAGATAAAATAAGTACGTAAATTTCATAGAGTGAGTGATAGAAATGTGTTATATAAAATTTTAATATGAATCATTGCTGTTCCTTAAAAATATACTATTCCTATGATTTTTAAGTATTGTATGTAGGACATTCAACAAAGGCAGTAATTTTTGCTCCAAATACACATAAGTATTCAGTTCACAGCAGGTGTAGGAACTGTTTTTAACTACAATACATCCAATGCTGTTATTTAGCTCAGCATAAAAAACCTATTTATGTACATATGATTTAGATAAAAATATGGCGAAATTCAGAAGAAAATAACCAATAACATAATTCAATATGCCACAGTCTTTGTATGAGGAACTCACTGTAAAATCTTTAGTCAAAAGTTATCCACTTATGCATTCCCAATGTATGTATATTTGTGTATGTATATATGAACTAAACTAACTTCAGATTTTGTTGTAATATTTATATGCTATGAACACAAGAATGTTAGCTGTTTCACTGTTAAATCCTTTTAGTTTGAGAAAAAAAACTGGTGACGTGCATTAGTTGCATCTAAGATGAATTGAATATTTAGGTAAATAAACAACTATTTACATGTGTTTTAGACTTACAGCATTAAGTAACTAAAAACAATTGTTTGGCATTTTCTTTTGTTCTAGAACTAGACTTGTTGAAGCCCTTTTACATCATCAACTCTTGATTCAGGAGCCAGTACTTCAGTATCTCTGGCACAGATAGCTGGTTCTTCCAGAATCTAGAATACTCTTCTATCCCTATAATGTAATGACTAGCATTTAATTGAATGCAAAAAACCTAGCTACAGGACATTTTGTAGTCTCTTGCTCCAAAGTGTGGTTTTGTAAACAAAGAATGTCAGTGGTGAGTTCAAATTTCAGAATGTATATTTAAAGAGAGTACACTTCCACTTTCTTCTAAAAGCTTGAAAGGCTTATTTGTGGCTAGGAAGTAATCTCGGTCCATAAGATGAAGTTCTCAACACCCTGTTGATGGAGCATAAAGTTAGATGCAGGATTTCTGGATTCCTATGATAAGGTATACCATAAATGCACATTATTTCCCACATCTTGAGTGTATGCTTAAAGGAGAACTAAAATTATACCTTGTTTTTCCAATGTATTTTGAATTTCTCTCTTAAGGGTAACAAAGACTAATATGTTATAAATTGTAGTTCAACAATTTAATAATTACATGATGCTGGGAAAAAAAATCTATACTTTACCTGAACTTCTTCCACAACAGAACGTTAGTACAGTTGGCCCTTGAACAACATGGGTGTGAACTACATGGACCCAATTATATGCAGATTTTTTTAAAATAAATACAGGGCAATCCTATAAATATAATTCCTCTTCGTTATGATTTTAATTACATTTTTTCTCTAAGTTATTTAATTATAAGAATACAATATATAATACACATGACATACGTGTTAATTGTTAATTGACTGTTTATGTTATCGGTAAGGCTTCCAATCAATAGTAAGCTATTAGTAAGTTACTTTTTAGGGAGTCAAAAGTTGTATGTGGATTTATGATTGCACAGGGGTCAGTGCCCTTAACCCCCACATTGTTCAAGAGTCAACTGTATTCCTCGCCTTCAGTATTGTTTTTTATTTTTTCACATTAGTGCATGCAAAGCCCTTACCTTTAAGTCTAGTACATATGACCTTAAAATTATTAACTATTATTTTTGTTACATCACTAAGGATGTCACTAGCAGTTTACGTATCATCAGATGTACTATAAAGATCTAGTAAATAAATATATTGTTACTACTTTAAAGTTCTCAAATCATCACAGATGATCTTACTAATTAGGTTGTACTTTTGACAATGGCAATTATGCTAGATATTTCAACAATAAGAACAATATAAGGATATATTTAAACAGATATTAGAGCCCTAAAGAAGCAGAAAGGAAATAGTGAGGTAACAACATACAAGAACTAGAGGAAGGAACTATCTAGATGCTCAGATAAGAGACCCCAGAGATGGGACTCAAAATTCTGAGAAAAGGGAACAGTCTAGCTGTTGCTAGTATCTCAAGATCTCAGGGTAGCACTGTCATGTATAGGAAACTCAGAACTCTCAGGAAGGTATGACATCTGCCTGGCTTTGGTACATAGGGAGTGTGGTGGAAGCCTCCAGTGTAGAGGACCCTAAGATATCTGAGAAGGGGACACTGTTTCAGTGGTATTGGTGCCTGTAAACAGGCTAGTGTAAGACAGGTACTTGGAGTGCTGGAAGGTTCTGGAGGATGGGAAGAGTTACCTCTGGCAGGTTAAAGACCATTGCTGGGGCAAAAGTTGCAGAAAAAGAAAGAAACCATGAAAAAAAAAAAAAAATGGGTTCTTCCCTCCTCCCTTCCAGACCCTTTTAGTGTCACCATTGGTGGCAGAGAAACACATGATAAATAAATTAGTTTGTTGCCTCAGCTCCAGCATCAAAGAAACCCATTAAAGGACAATTCAGATCTGAGCTTAATAACCATCAAAAAAGCCCTGTTGTAGTGATGTAATAATGTATCATCATGGCTGTACGAATCCCAAATTTAAACCTTATCTTTTAAATCGGTGATATACTAGGCACATTAAAAGTTGCAACATTATCATATTACAATACATGATTTATATGTTTTGGGCCCAGTATTACTAGATTTCAAATCTACCCTTTCAAAACTAAAGCCTTGCTTTAAGTCAAATGGGTTTTATGCTTGTTGGTTATAAACTAAGATTTGGCTGATTTTGTAAAGTTAATAATAAACTATTTTTACTAGAATGTAAGAAAATGATAGAGATAGAAATGATATACAAATACCATATAAATTTTTACATGTCTAATTCTGTGTATATCCTTTTAAATTCTACTTAGGGTTGCTCAGTCAGTTGGGTGTCCAACTTTGACTCAGGTCATTATCTCACCGTTTGTAGTTTCAGCCCCAAGTCAGTCTCTGTGCTGACAGCTCAGAGCCTGGAGCCTGCTTCAGATTCTGTCTCCCTCTCTCTCTCTCTGCCCTCCCCTACTAGCGCTCTGTTTATTTCTCAAAGTTAAATAAACATTGAAAAAAATTTAATTCGATTTAAAATAATCAGATTTTACATGCAAGATTTTAGATATTTTAACTTTTCAACCCATTAAAAACTTCTATTTTTATCTAATTTCATATATCATTATTAAATTTTCTTAAATTTTATTCTAATTATTTCTATGCCAATTCATTAATCATCACCTGCTTTGTGAAAGCTGTATTTCCTGAAACTATGGACATTTCCTCTCTATGTATATACATACACGTATATATATTATTTCTACATTATATATAGATAACATACAGAAAATATATAATATATAATTATTACATATAGTATATAGACATAGCTATGGTCTGAAAGTTTGTGTCCCCCCAAAATTCAATATTCAAAAACTACTGATCAAGGTGAAGGTATTACGAGGTGAGGCCTTTGGGAAGTGATTGTATCATGAGAACAGAACCCTAATGAATTGAACTGGTGCCCTTACAAAAGAGGTTCCAGAGAGCTCCCTGGCCCTTCCACCATGTAAGGACATAGCAGGAAGTTAGCCACCTACAAGCCAAGAAGACAGCTTTCACTAGAAACAGACCACATTGGCACTTTACCTTGGACTTCTAGCCAGAGAGAACTGAGAGAAATAAATTGCTCTTGTTTATATATGACACCCAGTCTATGGTATGTTGTTACAGTAGCCCACCTAGCAGACACACGGATGAGGTACATTTCCATTTCCTCATTCCTCAGAAGTTAATTTTTAATGTAAACATAAACTTTATTCCACTTACGAATGTGGTGACTATACATCTCAGATTGCCAAGACAATCCTGGTTTATTCTATACAGAGTAATTCTTAAAAGTACTCTCTTTTTCTTTCAGAATTGCCCTATATGGCCACCCTATTTATAAAGCTTCATAAAGCTGCAGAGTTTTCAGGAGCTGCAGTAGAGGGACCACAGGCTAGCTTTACTAATTGGTCTTACCCAAAGGAAAAAGAAACTTTCTTCTATCTTCATCCAGTAGTTTTACAACTTGAAGCAAGGCAGCCTTTGAAGTTAGGGTCTATCATCTCATAGAGACAGGAGAGAGCAGAGTCTTCCTTAATAACAACATTTCGAAGGTATGGCTTCCAGGTCCTTGAGAAAGGTACAGTCATGGACTGTAAAACTAGCAAGAGCCATTCTAAAAAGATTTAGAAATTGTGGTCTATTACTACAATGATGGGTAATAATAATAATAATAATACCCATTATTATTGGGTTATGAAATATTATATAGCCTTTCAAAAAGGAGATCTTGTCATTTGCAAATATAAGAATAAGCTAGAAGACATTATGCTAAAGGAAACAAGCCAGAAACAGAAAGAAAAATAACTGTATGATCTCACTTAAATGTAGAATCTAAAAGTGTTAAATACACAGAAGCAGAGGAGGTTGGTGGTGGCCAGGGATAGGGAAAATGAAAAGATACTGACCAAAGGGTATAAGGTTGCAGTTATGCAGAATGAGTAAGTTTAGAGAACTAATGTACAATTAATGACATTAGTGAATAATATTGTATTGAATACTGGAAAATTAGTAACAGTAGATTCCAGTACTCTCATAACATAGATGTACACCAAAGTAAGGGGATGATGATGTGTTATGTCAATTAGCTTGATTGTATGACTTTAGCAATTATTTTGCTATAAACATGTGTATCAAATCATCATGTTAGACACTTTAAATAAACACAATTTTTACTTTAAAAAGAAAAAGAAAGTAACCAGGTAGGCATACAGGGAGCATGAGATCCTTGCCCTCAAGAGTTAAATGAAAAGAAAAACATTTATTCACTGATGGCCAAAGGACACATGGACTATAGAAATAAGTGCAAATTGTAAAGTATAAAATTAGGGTAATGATTTTTTTTAAGTTTATTTATTTATTGGGGGAGGGCAGAGAAGAGAGAGGGAGAGAGACAGAATCTCAAGCAGACTCTGTGCTGTCAGCACAGTCTGATATAGACTCGAACTCACCAACCTTGAAAATCAAGAGTCAGATGTTTAACCGACTGAGCTACCCAGGAGCCTGAAAATTAGGGTAATTCTAATCTTTTTATTTTCAGTAATAAATAGATGATGACTGAAAGAAAAATAATAAGATTTACATCTCAAAGGAGCAGAAAGTAATTTGCATATTTCAGTTTTCTATAATAAATCCTCTAAGAAAAAGGAGGGGAGGGACCTCTTTGGTCAGGGTGTCTAGATTTTGTAAAGGCAGCGATTAGAGGGAAGTCAGGAGGAGAGAGAAATCTGTCTACAGTTTAGTTAAGCTGAGGGAAATATTAAGGCAGTCTCGGTGAATATATGCTCTTACAGAGTAAACATTTTAGAGGGTAATAATGTAATAATAACAAACACAGCCTGTGTCTTTTAGATATCATGAATATGACATCTAACAAGGTGGTCCTTGTTTTCTTGTATCTAAACAAGGTGGTCCTTGTTTTCACGAATAAAATCTCCATTAGAATCCTTCTTTCTTATTTTCTTTCTTTCATTTTGAGTAGTGGACCATCAAAAATACTAAATTAAACACAATATAGTGAGACGTCTGAATTTGTGAAGTAGTAAAGACTATATGCTATTTATTTAAAACAATTTTCATGGGAATTTAGTGTGGGTGATTATTGCCAGTAACACATTAATTTGAATAAAAATTCAGACAAGTAGTTTTTGAGACACTTCACAAACTTCTATTAGGGACAATTAACTATTTGGATAAAATGACAGAAACTCCTTGAAATCAAATATACTCTTTAGAAACGATTATTTCAGTGATTTGAAAGTAACTTCTTTGGATTTTAACAGTTAAATTATTTTCTCAATACACACTATACTATTCTTAACAACCATACAAAAGACTTTTAAAGTATAAATACTTGGGGCGCCTGGGTGGCTCAGTCGGTTAAGCGTCCACTTCAGCTCAGGTCACGATCTCACGGTCCGTGAGTTCGAGCCCTGCTTCGGGCTCTGGGCTGATGGCTCAGAGCCTGGAGCCTGCTTCCGATTCTGTGTCTCCCTCTCTCTCTGCCCCTCCCCCGTTCATGCTCTCTCTCTGTCACAAAAATAAATAAACGTTAAAAAAAAAATTAAAGTATAAATACTTAAGCAGCTTTTGGTTTTCCATACAGTGTATAAGGGAAAAGTAAATTTTACCATTCTAGTTTTTTTTTTTTTTTAAGTTTTATTTATTTTTGAGAGAGAGAGAGAGAATAAGAGCGGGGAAGGGGCAGAGAAGAGAGAGGGAGACACAGAATCTGAAGCAGGCTCTAGGCTCTGAGCTGTAAGCATAGAGCCCAATGTAGGGCTCAAACTCACGGAGCGTGAGATAATGACTTGAGCTAAAGTTGGCCACTTAACTGACTAAGCCACCCAGGTGCCCCTAACATTCTAGTTTAACTCCTGACACATTTAACACACCTTTATTGAATGAATGGGGTAATATCAAGATATCAGAACACAAGCACATCACACAAATAACAGGAAGTAATCCTGTGCTTTTCTCAGACTTTAATATGAACATCTGCTCACAGCTCCACCCAAGATTAAAATCTCTTCTTAGCATTATCTCACCCCAGCTCCCTTTTACCTCAGGAGGGCATAAATGTGAACTTCCAGAACAGGACAGGCCTTGATGCTGCATTTTATAGACCTCCTTTGGTCAGTTAATTTTAAGGTTATCTACAGAGCTGTGTGGGCCAGCTGAAATTCAGGAAGCAGGTGATGAAGAAAAAATGGGTACAATGTCAGAGATTATAAAATCAGTTAGAATGATATCAACCAGTCTGGATAAGTCATAAGTATATCTGTCCCTCTTATCACACAAGCCACAGTCTAGCCACAGTCTAGAATCAGATCTTGAGCCTGAATATTCTGGTTTGTGTTCTCAGGCTTGCAACATCGGGACTTTTTTATTAATGACATCAGACCTTGGGAATACTTGATGTGATTTTCAATTGCTAAGTGGTTTTCTGTGATAAGTAATTTTCTGATAAAAGAAAACCTTCAAATTCCTTTCTTATACAATTATAAGAACAGGGTTTTGGGGTTTTTTTTTGTTTGTTTTATTTTTATTTTTATTTATTTTTTTATGAGAATGACACATCCAGAGATTCTATAAACAAAGAAAGAAGTATAACCGACTCAAGCAAGCACTCAGATACAAGACAGGATATTCAAGTGTTTACTCCTTTTGTATGTGGCCAACCATATAGGGAATAGAATTCAGTTATTTAAAGCCACTGTTTGGCTCCTGCTGTGTATCTGGGAAACAGTGTGCTTGGACTGAAGAATGTTAACCAGTGGTATAAGTTCATCCTGTGAACAAGCATGGCAACCAAAGCAGGAGCCTTTTTTTAGTGTCTGTTCTTATTGTGTCTTTGTTCCCCCATCCCCTTTGTTAAAGGTGTGGTTCTTTTTATTTTCTCTATTCAATGAATTATTTCCTCAAAGTTACAACTTTATAAAATGGGACCCAATCTCTTTGTTTCAGTAGGGATGTGTACTAGACTCTTATAGCCTCAACTGTTTCTTTCTAGAAAGTTTAATTTGGCAGCACACAAAAGCTATTGTCAGTGGCTGATAAATAAAAGGTTATTCCTATTGATACATAACAAATGTTTACAATATAGACCATATAATATAGATCACATATTTTAATACATTATATTTATATATTAGAGTATACTATATCGTACGCATATGAAAGTTTCATAAGGTAAGTAGCAATCCCTTCCTACAGTTCTTTATCGAAAATGAAATAATCTTATGAATTAGGAATAAAAGTAAAATGGAATATTTTTGTCTCTTTTTTTTAAACATGCTATAAAGGTAATTTAGTATGCCCTACCAAATAACATAAAATGATTTTGAGAAATATAATCCATTAGGAAAGCTATCAAGTGATTATCCCCATTCAGAAATAAACGCATAAGCTATTTATCACAAACATTAAAGAATATCATATATCATATATAATGATTTTGAGTCATTCTATCTGCTGGCCGAAAATGAATATGCTCAATGAAGTTGGCTCCAATTCTTGCCTTCCATATACCATAAAGTCTACTTAGTGATCACATTAAATATTTGTACTTTATTTCTGAAGTATCCAATATTATATTTATTTACTTTCTCCCCTGCATGCCAGGCAAGCAAATTATAATTTACACAGAGTTTTGATACAGGGACACAGCCTTTATTGTCTTACTATAATATTTCATGCTACTAAAAATTAGTTTCTAATAAAAGTTGAGTTATCAATAGTTTCAATATCATGCAGTTTTTGGTCACAGTAATGATTCTAAGAGTCTATTATCAATGCCTGTATAATTTATTTTTACTTCTATGGATTCTCACTATGTGAATGCACATACAATGTACATTAACACAGAAGTTCCATTTTCTAAGTATTTCCTCAAATAAAGCTCTTGTTATAAAGACTCTCATTCATATCTTAAAATTTAAAGTCTTGCAATAAAAAATAGATAAGTATCCCAGTTTTAAAGAGAAATGATAAACACATCCATGTCGGATTTAATAAAAGATAAAAAGAAAATCATCCTAGAAAACAACACCTCTTTAGATTAAATCCCTTCAAAATGTATGCATCATTATGAAGGATAAAGAAGATGTGGTGTTTATATACAACGAAATTTTACTCAGTCATTAAGAAGAAAAGAAAAAGAAATCTTTCCAGTTGCAATGACATGGATAGAGCTAGAGAGTATAATGCTAAGAGAAATAAGTCAGTCAGAGAAAGACAAATACTGTATGATTTCACTCATACATAGAATTTAAGAAACAAAGAAAATGAGCAAAGAGAAAAAAAAAAGAAGAGTGAGAGAGGCAGATCAAGAAACAGACTATTAAGTATAGAGAACAAACTAATGATTACCAGAAGGGAGGTGGGTGGGAGGATGGGTCGAATAGGTGATGAGGATTGAGGAGTGCATTTGTTATGATGAGCACTGGGTGAGATACAGAAGTTGTGAATCACTCAATTGTACACCTGAAACTAATATTACACTGTATGTTAACTAAGTGGAATTTAAATTTTAAAAAGAAGGAAAAAATTAAAAAAATAAAATATATCCATCATTATAAAGCTTTTGGTTAAACAAAAAAAAATTTTTTTTTTCCAATCTTAAACGTATGTTGAATCTTAGAAACTGACTAGCACATCATTTACTAGCATCACACTCACTGGTGAGAGATTCAATACTTTTTACCTAACATCAAGAAAAAGACAAAAGATGTATGTTCTTACCACATATATATAATAGTTTATTGACAATTTTAGCCAGTGTAATAAGGCAAGAGAAAGTAATAAAAGTCACATAAATTGTTCAGAAGGAAGTAAAATACTCCTTATATCTGCATAGTCACGTGTATAGAAAACTGTAAGAAGTCTACAAAAAATCTATAAAACTAATAAATTAATTTGATAGCAATCAATAAGCAAGACATAGATCAATGTAAATTCATCATTTGTATAACTATATACTAGAAATGAACTAGGAAATACTTTTGAAAGCATCACAGTATCATTAAAGTAAATATAGAAATAAATTTAAGAGGCGCAAAATCTATATAATGCAAACTATCAAATATTGCAAATCATACTTAAAAATAAATGGAGAAACATATTGTGTTTATGGATGAGAGGACTAAAAATTGTTGTAATGGCAAACTTCTCAATTTTTTCTACATATATAGTGTAATACCATCAACATCCTAATAGGTTTTTTGGAATTAATTTAAATTCTCACTTTAAGATTTATGTGAAAAGGCAGATGATATAAAAGATCTAAAACAATTTTGCAAATGAAGATCAAATTAGGAAGACTTAGACATATTAATTTTAAGAAATATTATAAATCTACAGTAATCAGAACAGTATGATACTGACATAAGGTTAAACACAAAGCTCAATGGAAAGGACTGGAGCATCCTAAAGAGGCCCTGACTTACGTGGTCTACTGATATTCAAAAAAGTCTCTGAAGTAATTCCATGAGGAAAAGGAGCACTGGAAATGTTTTGTATAAACTTATGAATCTCTGAAGCATAGCTCCTGAAGATTTTGGATGTGCAGATCCAAACTGAGGCCCCTAAATCTGGATTTTTGACTTCTGAGAGGATACTGTTAAGAAATCCCACCTTTTCAGGGAGGGTGGGAAGCGGGAGACAAAAAGCTGAGGCTTAATCAAAGCAAAAACCCTTCTGAATTATGCAAAAGGATGGCAACAAAATGGCATATTTTATTTATTTATTTATTTTTATTTATTTTTTTAATATATGAAATTTATTGTCAAATTGGTTTCCATACAACACCCAGTGCTCATCCCAAAAGGTGCCCTCCTCAATACCCATCACCCACCCTCCTCTCCCTCCCACCCCCCATCAACCCTCAGTTTGTTCTCAGTTTTTAAGAGTCTCTTATGCTTTGGCTCTCTCCCACTATAACCTCTTTTTTTTTTTTTTTTCCCTTCCCCTCCCCCATGGGTTTCTGTTAAGTTTCTCAGGATCCACATAAGAGTGAAAACACATGGTATCTGTCTTTCTCTGTATGGCTTATTTCACTTAGCATCACACTCTCCAGTTCCATCCACGTTGCTACAAAAGGCCATATTTCATTTTTTCTCATTGCCACATAGTATTCCATTGTGTATATAAACCACAATTTCTTTATCCATTCATCAGTTGATGGACATTTAGGCTCTTGCCATAATTTGGCTATTGTCGAGAGTGCTGCTATAAACATTGGGGTACAAGTGCCCCTATGCATCAGTACTCCTGTATCCCTTGGATAAATTCCTAACAGTGCTATTGCTGGGTCATAGGGTAGGTCTATTTTTAATTTTCTGAGGAACCTCCACACTGCTTTCCAGAGCGGCTGCACCAATTTGCATCCCCACCAACAGTGCAAGAGGGTTCCCGTTTCTCCACATCCTGTCCAGCATCTATAGTCTCCTGATTTGTTCATTTTGGCCACTCTGACTGGCGTGAGGTGATATCTGAGTGTGATTTTGATTTATATTTCCCTGATAAGGAGCGACGTTGAACATATTTTCATGTGCCTGTGGGCCATCCGGATGTCTTCTTTAGAGAAGTGTCTATTCATGTTTTCTGCCCATTTCTTCACTGGGTTATTTGTTTTTTGGGTGTGGAGTTTGGTGAGCTCTTTATAGATTTTGGATACTAGCCCGTTGTCCGATATGTCATTTGCAAATATTCTTTTCCCATTCCGTTGGTTGCCTTTTAGTTTTGTTGGTTGTTTCCTTTGCTGTGCAGAAGCTTTTTATCTTCATACGGTCCCAGTAATTCACTTTTGCTTTTAATTCCCTTGCCTTTGGGGATGTGTCGAGTAAGAGATTGCTACAACTGAGTTCAGAGAGGTCTTTTCCTGCTTTCTCCTCTAGGGTTTTGATGGTTTCCTGTCTCACATTCAGGTCCTTTATCCATTTTGACTTTATTTTTGTGAATGGTGTGAGAAAGTGGTCTAGTTTCAACCTTCTGGGTGTTGTTGTCCAATTCTCCCAGCACCATTTGTTAAAGAGACTGTCTTTTTTCCATTGGATGTTCTTTCCTGCTTTGTCAAAGATGAGTTGGCCATACTTTTGTGGGTCTAGTTCTGGGGATTCTATTCTATTCCATTGGTCTATGTGTCTGTTTTTGTGCCAATACCATGCTGTCTTGATGATGACAGCTTTGTAGTAGAGGCTAAAGTCTGGGAAATTGTGATGCCTCCTGCTTTGGTCTTCTTCTTCAAAATTACTTTGGCTATTCGGGGCCTTTTGTGGTTCCATATGAATTTTAGGATTGCTTGTTCTAGTTTCGAGAAGAATGCTGGTGCAATTTTGATTGGGATTGCATTGAATGTGTAGATAGCTTTGGGTAGTATTGACATTTTGACAATATTTATTCTTCCAATCCATGAGCAGGGAATGTCTTTCCATTTCTTTAAATCTTCTTCAATTACCTTCATAAGCTTTCTATAGTTTTCAGCATACAGATGTTTTACATCTTTGGTTAGATTTATTCCTAGGTATTTTATGCTTCTTGGTGCAATTGTGAATGGGATCAGTTTCTTTATTTGTCTTTCTGTTGCTTCATTGTTAGTGTATAAGAAGGCAACTGATTTCTGTACATTGATTTTGTATCCTGCAACTTTGCTGAATTCATGTATCAATTCTAGCAGACTTTTGGTGGAGTCTATCGGATTTTCCATGTATAATATCATGTCATCTGCAAAAAGTGAAAGCTTGACTTCATCTTTGCCAATTTTGATGCCTTTGATTTCCTTTTGTTGTCTGATTGCTGATGCTAGAACTTCCAGCACTATGTTAAACAACAGCAGTGAGAGTGGACATCCCTGTCGTGTTCCTGATCTCAGGGAAAAAGCTCTCAGTTTTCCCCCGTTGAGGATGATGTTAGCTGTGGGCTTTTCATAAATGGCTTTTATGATCTTTAAGTATGTTCCTTCTATCTCGACTTTCTCAAGGGTTTTTATTAAGAAAGGGTGCTGGATTTTGTCAAAGGCCTTTTCTGCATCGATTGACAGGATCATATGGTTCTTCTCTTTTTTTTTGTTAATGTGATGTATCACGTTGATTGATTTGCGAATGTTGAACCAGCCCTGCATCCCAGGAATGAATCCCACTTGATCATGGTGAATAATTCTTTTTATATGCTGTTGAATTCGATTTGCTAGTATCTTATTGAGAATTTTTGCATCCATATTCATCAGGGATATTGGCCGGTAGTTCTCTTTTTTTACTGGGTCTCTATCTGGTTTAGGAATCAAAGTAATACTGGGTTCATAGAATGAGTCTGGAAGTTTTCCTTCCCTTTCTATTTTTCTGGAATAGCTTGAGAAGGATAGGTATTATCTCTGCTTTAAACGTCTGGTAGAACTCCCCTGGGAAGCCATCTGGTCCTGGACTCTTATTTGTTGGGAGATTTTTGATAACCGATTCAATTTCTTCGCTGGTTATGGGTCTGTCCAAGCTTTCTATTTCCTCCTGATTGAGTTTTGGAAGAGTGTGGGTGTTTAGGAATTCCTCCATTTCTTCCAGGTTGTCCAATTTGTTGGCATATAATTTTTCATAGTATTCCCTGATAATTGTTTGTATCTCTGAGGGATTGGTTGTAATAATTCCATTTTCATTCATGATTTTATCTATTTGGGTCATCTCCCTTTTCTTTTTGAGAAGTCTGGCTAGAGGTTTGTCAATTTTGTTTATTTTTTCAAAAAACCAACTCTTGGTTTCATTGATCTGCTCTACAGTTTTTTTAGATTCTATATTGTTTATTTCTGCTCTGATCTTTATTATTTCTCTTCTTCTGCTGGGTTTAGGCTGCCTTTGCTGTTCTGCTTCTAATTCCTTTAGGTGTGCTGTTAGATTTTGTATTTGGGATTTTTCTTGTTTCTTGAGATAGGCCTGGATTGCAATGTATTTTCCTCTCAGGACTGCCTTCGCTGCGTCCCAAAGCGTTTGGATTGTTGTATTTTCATTTTCGTTTGTTTCCATATATTTTTTAATTTCTTCTCTAATTGCCTGGTTGACCACTCATTTGTTAGTAGGGTGTTCTTTAACCTCCATGCTTTTGGAGGTTTTCCAGACTTTTTCCTGTGGTTGATTTCAAGCTTCATAGCATTGTGGTCTGAAAGTATGCATGGTATAATTTCAATTCTTGTAAACTTTTGAAGGGCTGTTTTGTGACCCAGTATATGATCTATCTTGGAGAATGTTCCATGTGCACTCGAGAAGAAAGTATATTCTGTTGCTTTGGGATGCAGAGTTCTAAATATATCTGTCAAGTCCATCTGAAATAATGTCTCATTCAGGGCCCTTGTTTCTTTATTGACCGTGTGTCTAGATGATCTATCCATTTCTGTAAGTGGGGTGTTAAAGTCCCCTGCAATTACCACATTCTTATCAATAAGGTTGCTTATGTTTGTGAGTAATTGTTTTATATATTTGGGGGCTCCGGTATTCGGCGCATAGACATTTATAATTGTTAGCTCTTCCTGATGGATAGACCTTGTAATTATTATATAATGCCCTTCTTCATCTCTTGTTACAGCCTTTAATTTAAAGTCTAGTTTGTCTGATATAAGTATGGCTACTCCAGCTTTCTTTTGGCTTCCAGTAGCATGATAAATAGTTCTCCATCCCCTCACTCTCAATCTGAAGGTGTCCTCAGGTCTAAAATGAGTCTCTTGTAGACAGCAAATAGATGGGTCTTGTTTTTTTATCCACTCTGATACCCTATGTCTTTTGGTTGGCGCATTTAATCCATTTACATTCAGTGTTATTATAGAAAGATATGGGTTTAGAGTCATTGTGATGTCTGTATGTTTTATGCTTGTAGTGATGTCTCTGGTACTTTGTCTCACAGGATCCCCCTTAGGATCTCTTGTAGGACTGGTTTAGTGGTGACAAATTCCTTCAGTTTTTGTTTGTTTGGGAATGCCTTTATCTCTCCTTCTATTCTAAATGACAGACTTGCTGGATAAAGGATTCTCGGCTGCATATTTTCTGTTTAGCACACTGAAGATATTGTGCCAAATCTTTCTGGCCTAAAATGGCATATTTTAGAGTGAGCTCTGTTACCCAGTCTCCTGAGGACAATGCCTGAGACCCTTGGCAGTTTATTCCTACTATCCTCTCTCTCTCATTCCACCCAACCCTAAAGACACACACAAAATACCCCAAAGGCGCACACACACACACACACACACACACACACACACACACACACAATGCCTGAGACCCTTGGCAGTTTATTCCTACTATCCTCTCTCTCTCTCATTCCACCCAACCCCAAAGACACACACAAAATATGCACAAATATACTCCCAGCACATGTGTCCTGGGAAGTTCTAGAGTTATCCATGTGGTGATTACAGAAACTGAGCTTCAACTTGTTCCCTATTCTACCTTTCCATTTCCCTTCCTTAGACACTTACAGTTAGTCTCTTACCTTCCTGTTTCCACATTTACCCCACTATAGTTCATTCTCTGCGTATCAACTCTCTTCTAGATTTGTGGAACAGCCTCCTTACATATCTAAACCAATCCTTCTTTTTTTTTTTTTTTCAACGTTTATTTATTTTTGGGACAGAGAGAGACACAGCATGAACGGGGGAGGGGCAGAGAGAGAGAGAGACACAGAATTGGAAGCAGGCTCCAGGCTCTGAGCCATCAGCCCAGAGCCCGACGCGGGGCTCGAACTCACGGACCGCGAGATCGTGACCTGGCTGAAGTCGGACGCTTAACCGACTGCGCCACCCAGGCGCCCCTAAACCAATCCTTCTTAAAAGCATTTCAGATCATGTTACTGTCCTCAAAATCGTTCAAAGGCTTTTTATCCCACTCAAGCTAAAACACAGAGTCTTTACACTGAATCTGAAAAGCATATATGACCTGCCCTTACTCCCTGCTTCCAAGACCCTACCACATTGTCTTCTACCCTTCATCTAAATTTTCTGTTACTCTTCCAACTGTAACAGGATGTTTCAGTTCTTTTTCCCTCTAGAAGTTCTTCCTGTAGTATTGGAGAAGGTATTGCTACAGGAAATACTCCAATATTTCTTAAGTTCCTACTCAGACATGCCTTCCCTGAACCACACTAAAATAATCTCACCTGGCACTGGTTACATAATTTGTGGAGCCCAGAGCAAATTAAAATATGTTGCCCCTTACTCAAAACACATTAAGAATTTCAAGAAAGTAAAAGCAGAACATTAAGTCAAACACAGAGTCCTTCTGAATGTGGGGACCTAGGTGACTGCACAGGTCAAATTTCTATGAAACTGGCCTTGGTCTTACCCTTACCCTACCCCTTTTACCTTTTAAGCTATTTGCTTTAGCCATAACCATATCGCTTAGTGGCACATGGCATGTCAGTCGTGTATTTGTTTGTTATCAATGTTCCCCCAGTTGTTTTTATGTATCAAAGGAATATGATTTTTTTTCTTTTTTCACTGCTATGTACAAAGCATGCTGAATAGTGCCTGGAAGTAGTGGAAAATCAGAAGCTACTTGTGTTTGGATAATTGAATAAACAAGAAAAAACTTCAAATTACACATTTGCATTACTATGGCTCTTTACATTATTGTTATTGGGAAAATTCACAGGGGAAAGATTTTTTTTTTAAATAGAATAATTTTATGCAAAACAAAATAGCTTATCTTTCTGGATAACTGGTTAAAACAATACTTTAATAAATAAACTAAAATTATTTTATTTAAAAGCTTTCATTTTACATAGAAATCTGAAATTGTACACTGTTATAAAGTATTTAAAATGTCTTCTACTGACATTCAAATGTAAAGTTTTAGGTTAGGTTTTAACTTCCAAAATTCAAAAGATGCGAGTATTGCAATAGAGTGTAAAGTGACACATTCAATTCCCATCAGACTCCAATCTTACAGATCATAGCTGTAGGGTATTTTTATTAACTTAGGCTTGAATACATCTCTTCTGTTGGTTTTAGTCTTTGTGAAAGTTTCTAATTTCATAAGAAAGTAAACCCTTTAGGATTAAAGTGAGTAGACAATATGATCTCTATCAATCCCTCGGGTAAGGTATTTCTCAAGTTTCTGAATAATTATGACCTTTGAGATAATAAGAAAACTGACAGAATTTATGGGAATTTAAAGCTTTTAGAGTCTTGTACCCTTGGTATGGTCCCATGTCCCCATGGCAAATCTGCTTGTGGTGTGAATGAAGATTAAAAATGTCCTACATTAGACAACAGTTCTGCTATTCTCATCCAAGTAAAAATGGAATCATAGAATAATGGCCAATTCTTATGACAGTTTTATCACATAAATGTTAATACTGTAAATCCATATTTAATAAAAATACTAATTTCATCAATTTTATAAATCACATTATATATATATTAAATCTATTAGAAACTCTGTTGTATGTATCCTAATATTTGTAGGCAACATTCAAGGAACAAGTAGAAAAAGAATTAACTTACACACACACACACATGTATCTACATACATATTTATATATGTACGTATATATATATTTGTAAGGCAAAATCTCAATTTATTAAGGCATAAATATGATTTGATCTTATTTTTCCAATAACAGTTGTCAGCTATGCTCCATTGAACCACTTTTTTTTCTGATAAGTAATAGGTGTCCTTTATTGATATCACAGTCTGCTTCTGAAAGGTGCTTATATAAATTTGATTATTGATATTTTATTGTATGGTGATAATTAAAATGTCAACATAATATCTTATAATATCAGATAATATCTTATCTGTTTCTTTCTTCCTATAAAGGCTAGATACAATTCTGAGTAGGATAGAAGAAACATATTATGCTTTATCACTCTTTCTGTCTACTTCTCAGTTGTTCTGAAAACAAAAAGCATTTGTTTATAGTTTATAGTTTGTTTTCCTAACACAGCTAGCTTTAATCATGTGTGATTACTACTTCTCTATATAGCATTTGTTGGGAACTTGTTTTCTCTATATGACAGGCTTACAAAATCTGGTGCTCCCATTAGGATGAACTGAAAGCTCTCCATGCACAGGTAATAGTGTAGGAGATATGCCTAGGGCTCAACTACTTACTGACAAGCATGGTCACTTTCATGGTCTTTGGAATCCAGGCTCTCTAACTGCTCTGTGACTAGAGGCATGACTATGGAAGCCTCAGGCAAAACCACTGAAAACTAATAAACCTATACTCCTGTCAGTATGACCCCCAGAGAAACTATGTATCTCTTACCCACAGAACATTTACAATGCTGGCAGCTCTGCCAGAACTCTCTCAGCTGGGTTCCTCTGTCCTTATTTTTTCATACATCAGCATTTTTTCAGACAATCATCATCACCAGCACCTCGTTTTTACCATTAGGAGCTATTTGGTGCATTCCATTTTACGTAGTTGAGAAGGAAAGAAATTAGACAAAGAATCCCTTCCTAAAGGAGGCTATAAGGATAAGGAATCATTTCCACTACATAATTTCTGCAAAATCCAAACCACTCTAATAGAAGACTTTCTCACACTCTAAATTGATCTTGTATTTTTGGATATCCTACTAATAGTATTTCTTTACATTCTGTCATGGAAAATTTAATCATTTGTTCTCAATACATCACTGTCAACACTATAACCTCTTTGCTTTTAAGATATCTTACGGAACACAGTATTTTAAATGGTAACTGAATCCTGTTTCACTAATACAAGTAAAAAATACCTGTCACAAAAAAAAATAAATTTATGGAAACTTAAGGATCTCTACATTAGAACAAGTTGCCCTATGATTTAGTAACCACTATGGCCATCAGAGCATCCACACAGCTCTTGAATAATGGATTCCATAAAACGGATGGAATTTTACTCTGTATAAAAAATTAGTAAGGACGCCTGGGTGGCTCAGTCAGTTAAGCACCCCACTTCAGATCAGGTCATTATCTCACAGTTCCTGAGTTCAAGCCCTGTATCAGGCTCTGTGCTGAGAGCTCAGAGCCTGGAGCCTGCTTCAAATTCTGTCTCCCTCTATCTCTGGCCCTCCCCACTCACTTGCAAGAGCATGCTCTCTCTCAAAGATAAATACTAAAAAAAAAAAAAAAAATTGGCTAACATTATATATAAGATGCTATTATTCTTTCTATTCTGTTATTTCATTTTCTTCATGCTATTTCTTAATTGAACTAATTTAATTTAAATGGACAAATTTTTGACACAGTAGTGGTTTTCCCGGATCATGAAGTTTTAGGTATTAATTGACATGGAAAAGCGAACTAAGAACATTAAGTATTAAAGTTTAACATATGTGGCAGAGAACAGCTCTTTCTAGATCCCCATGGAAATCATGTGTTCTCAAAACAAAAACAAACAAATAAAAAACACATAACACTTGCAGTATTCTATAAAATCATAAAGCTTGAAAATAAGAAAGAGGAAAGACAAGGTTTAGGCCACTCCAGTGGCCCTAAAGAATTTTAAAAACATTCATAAATTTTTAGTTTGGCACAAAATTTGTGTCATAAGTGCCCTAAAAGAATTTTAAATGCCCTAAAAGAATTTTAAAAACATTCATAAATTTTTAGTTTGGCACAAAATTTGTGTCATAAGTGTAACTAAATGCAAAGAGTATAATTTTTGACATCTTGCAAATATTAACATTTAAAAACAAAACACCATTCTTTAAATCTGCCCAATAAAACACAAATTCAATTGAATAAAAAAGTAAACATGCATGGAATTTTTTAAAGCACTATAGTGAAAAAAGCATGTACCTATTATTTCTCACTTTAAAAACTTTAAATGTTTATTTATTTTTGAGAGGGAGAGAGACAGAGTGCAAGCAGGGGAGAGGCGGAGAGAGGGAGACACAGAATATGAAGCAGACTCCAGGCTGTGAGCTGTCAGCACAGAGCCCAACACCAGGCTTGAGCTTGTGAGCCATGAGACCATGATCTGAGCCAAAGTTAGACGAATAACCGACTGAGTCACCCAGGTGCCCCTATTACTTCTTACTTTTGATCCAGTTTGGAAGCAACGATAATATAAATCTATATTATATTCTATGACCTTACATAGATGTTACATATACTACCTACACTGGCTTGCTTTCTGAAAATTTCAAAAGTTGCAAGTATTTACTTTAAGATGTCTATAGGAAAACAATTATGAAAAAAAAAGAAAAACAATTGTGTTATTATCATTTACCCATAAAGAATTGTCCATTTCAAAATTTGAATGTTTCCCCTAAATAAATTTATATTTAGAGAAAATGTGTCTAAAGAGCAAATTCGGAACATCATTCATTTTTTTTAATCAATTACACTTACTGTTTTCCATTGAATGGTGCCTCCATACTAAGACAGTCTTAAGCATTCAGAATTTTGCTTTCTAACTCTAGACACATGATGGCTGAATTCACTATCTATTGTCATATGCATAACAAACAATCCCAAAATATCAGTGGCATACTGCAGTAAGTTTTACTCACATATCTGTGAATCAGCTGAACTTGGCTGGGGTTACTGGGGTGGCTTATATCCATTCAATGTGTCTTACTCAATAAAGACTTATCACCAGGATTGTGTGCAGGTAACTTAACTTCAAGGAAATAAGAATTTGAGTGAACAATTAACCTGGCTGAGTTTGAAGTAAATGAAGATCCAGTTACTATGCCAGGAAAGGTATCAGCTGGCCTATGGCACTCAATCTGGTAAAAACAGTTACTGCAGTTATCAGATATGGGTATCTAGTGAATGAAGTGACAGCTGCTCTTAGACAATGTAAAGGGGTTGATGCTCTGAAGGCTTTGGAGTGAAATGATAAAGTAAAAAAAAAAATCCATCTCAATACGACATTGAGAACTCATGATAATGAGTTAAACACAAGATAGATAATTTAATGAAGTTTCTGTATGTCCTTCAAAAAGATCTATTCTCTCTTTTATACGCATGAATTTGTGGCATCTGAGACAATGGTATTCAATGAATATTTGTTGAATTGGAACCCTGTATGGCCCTTCTAACTCTTCTATTAGGTTCTACTACCTAAAAATTCCAGTCCTAAGTGTAAATCATCTATTTGTCAAAATGCTCTCAAAAGAATATTTTCAACAGAAGACAAACTATTGGTGTCAATTAGTAGTTAGAAGAGCCCTTTTACCATTTTGAGATCTTCTAGACACTGACTTAACATGCAAAAATGAGGTGTTGTGATTACTACCGGCATTATTGTTGAATTTTCAAGAGAATAAATGGTTGATGCTACATGATCTAAACAGTGAGTAAGTGCAGAACCCAGAATCTATTTTAGGATGCTTTCTGGTATTAGAATATTCCACATAAAAAAAAAAAAGAAATAATTTCACAACTAAATATTGGCAGAGCTACCAAGGTTTCAGATCCATTAGGAATAAAATTTTATCTCTCGTGCCCAGAGATGTATCTAGTAAGAAGTTGCTACAGCTGATGTCAAAGAGGTTGTTGCCTGTGTTCTCCTCTAGGATTTTGAAGGCTTCCTGTCTCATATTTAGGTCTTTCATCCATTTTGAATTTATTTTTGTGTAGGGTATAAGAAAGTGGTCCATTTCATTCTTTTGCATATTGTTGTCCAGTTGGCTTCTTGTTGTCTTTTGTGTTTTCATACAAATTTTAAGAATGTTCTAGCTCTGTCTTAAATGCTGGTGGTATTTTGATAGGGACTGCATTCAATGTGTAGATTACTTTGGGTGGTACAGACATTTTAACAATATTTGTTCTTCCAATCCATAAGCATGGAATGTTTTTCCATTTCTTTGTGTCCTCTTCAATTTCTTTCATAAGTGTTCTATGGTTTTCAGAATGCAGACCTTATACCTGTTTGGTTAGGTTTATTCCTAGGTACCTTACTGTTTTTGGTGTAACTGTAAATGGGATTGACTCCTTGATTTCTCTTTCTTCTGCTTCATTATTGGTATACAGAAACGTAAAAGATTTCTGTAGGTTGATTTTGTATCCTCTGACTTTACTGACAGAACTAGTAGATTACAGACAGAAAGAGAGGGAGAGAGAAAGAGAGAAGGGGAGGTGGGCTAGAAGGAAAGGAAGAGAGAAGATTTATTGAAAGGAATTAGTTCATGTGATTATGGCTGGCTAGTCAACTCTGAATACCTTATGGCAGGTCACAAGAAGGGCAGGTTGGAAACAAGCAGGAACTGAGACTACAGTCCAAAGCGAAATTTCTTCAGAAAATTCTCAATTCTGCTTTTAGGGCATCTAAACTGATTAGACTGTGCCCATCTGGATTTTCCAGTATAATCTTATTTCTCTAAGCCAATGGGGTTTAGATGTTAATCAGATGTACAAAATACCTTTACAGAGGTGCTTGGGTGGCTCAGTTGGTTGGGCATCTGACTCTTTGATTGCTGCTCAGGTTATGATCTCACAGTGGTGAGACTGAGCCCCACATCAGGCTCTGCAGTGACAGTGTGACAGCTTGCTTGGGATTTTCTCTCTCTCTCTCTCTCTCCCTATCTCTCTCTCTCAAAATAAATAAATTAACTTAAAAAAAACACACACACAAAATACCTTTATAGAACACCTGTATTAGTGCTTGATTGAATAACTATTGAATAACTGGGTATTCCAGCCTGGGAGACTTTACAGATAAAACTGAACATCAAAGCATGTAAGTATTTTATACTAATTAATGTTACCAATATTTAGAGAGCTCCTATACTTGTCAGGAATTATTTTAAGCACAGTAATAAGCATAAAGTAAGCATAACTGTTTTAAGGATAATAGGGTAAAGTAGACAGACAAAGGAACAGCAATTTATAAAGCTTGTTCTTTAGTGCGAAACATGCAATAACGATTAAGGTTATTTCAGGTAATGATAAGCATTACAAAGAAAATAAGTCAGGACAACTGGATAGAGATAGGCAGAACAGGGGTACTTTCAAACTTTTATGTAAGAAAAAGTCCTCTCTGAGGAGATCACTTTCTGCTGACATCTTTTTAAAAGAAGAAATAAGATCCCTGAAAACCAAGAGAAAAAGTTTGGAAGGTTCTTAAGATGGATAGGAGTTTGAAAGCTGGGGGAAGAAAAGAAGGCTGAGTGGAAATTGAGAGGAAATGAGGTCATTCTGTTAGGCAAACATCAGATAGCAAAAACTCAGCATAAGCTGGGCACATTATTTTAATTTTAGCTCCAAGGTGATTTTAACCCATTGGAGAATTCTAACCAGATGTATAGCATATTCCAATTTACATTTTAAAGGAGTACACTAATGCTCTTCAGATAATGGTTAATAACAACAACAATTTAAGAAATGACAATATTAAAAAATGGTGACTTGGAATAACAAGACAACAGTAAAGATGGAAAGACTATAGAGAGATACAATGAACTTTCATTCTGTTTGAACAACGGGTTCACAGTGTACCATCTACCAAGATGAGAAACAGATTTGGGAGGATGAGGGCAACCAACAAGTCAGTTTTTATGATGTCAGTTTTAAGACTTTTATTAGATAGTTCATTGGTGATACTACGTACCTAACTGGATTCTGACAAAAAGTCAGTGTTTGTGGAATGTTACAATTGCCCTATGAATTAAGCTTTCTTGATTCACTGTAGTCTCTTCCCACATTGATCCTAGCTTTGCCATATTAAATGTTTTGCTCGAGTATACATTGATAAACATGGTGCAAACAGAGGCTGAGAAAGGCCTTATGCACCGGGCTTCTTACCTCATTCTACTATAAGTCTACCATATGAATAACTTCAGGCCAGATTACTGGGGGGAAATGTGGAGAGAATAGCTTTCTAAACTGAATCTTCCTCTATTTTCATGTCTGACTGGAAAATGCTAACAAAATATAACTGCCTAAATTATCTCTGGTGAGATTCTCACAAGAACCACACAACTTAGTGAAGCCCAAATTCTGACTCATAGAATCAGAATCATATTAAATAGTTATTATATATGCATTATATAGTTATATATGCATACATATATATTATGTATATAAAATTGTGGGGGTTTTTTGTTTTTGTTTTTGTTTTTTGCTCTACAGAGATACATTGCTAACACTATGCTAGCTGTGACCTGGGAAACATAAGTCTGCATACTCTATGAAACACCAAACACCTAGAAGATAATTCCCTGTGATTAAAAAAATACATATTAAAAACAAAAGGACTTAAAAAAACACAAAAGGACTGTGACAATAGCAAATGCTATTGAGGATGTGGAGCAACAGGAACTCTCATTCCTTGCTGGCAGGAATGCAAATGGTATAGTCACTTTGGAAGACAGTTTTGCATTTTCTTATGAAACTAAACATAATCTTACCCCATGATCCGGAAATCATACTCTTTGAGCATTTATCCAATGGAGGTGAAAACTTATATTATCTACAAAAAAACCTGCACATCCATGTTTACAGCATTTTGAATCATAATTGCTAAAACTCAAAACCAACCAAGTTCTCCTGTAGTAGACAAATGGATAAGTAAACTGTCATATCCAGACAACAGAATGTTAATAAGCACTAAAAATAAATGAACTATCAAGTTGTCAACAGACATGGAGGTATATGAATGCAAATTACTAAGTAGAAGAAGCCAATCTGAAAAGGCTCCATACAGCAAGTGTCCAACTATATGTCACTCTATGAAAAGCAAAACTATTCAGGCAATAAAAAAGACCAGTTTCCCTGATGAACATGGATGTAAAAATCCTCAACAAGATAGTAGCCAACCGGATCGAACAATACATTACAAAAATTATTCACCACGACCAAGTGGGATTTATACCTGGGATACAGGGTTGGTTCAATATCCGCAAAACAATTAACATGATTCATCACATCAATAAAAGAAAGGACAAGAACCGTATGATCCTCTCAATAGATGCAGAGACAGCATTTGACAAAATACAGAATCCTTTCTTGATAAAATCCCTCAAGAAACTAGGGATAGAAGGAACATACCTCAAGATCATAAAAGCCATATACGAGCGACCCAACACTAATATCATCCTCAATGGGGAAAAACTGAGAGCTTTCCCCCTAAGGTCAGGAACAAGACAGGGATGTCCACTCTCGCCACTGTTATTCAACATAGTATTGGAAGTCTTAGCCTCTGCAATCAGACACAAAGAAATAAAAGGCATCCAAACAGGCCATGAGGAGGTTAAACTCTCACTCGTCGCAGATGACATGATACTCTATATGGAAAACCCAAAAGATTCTACCAAAAAACTGCTAGAACAGACTCATGAATTCAGCAAAGTCGCAGGATATAAAATCAATCCACAGAAATCGGTTGCATTCCTACACACCAACAATGAAGTGACAGAAAGAGAAATCAAGAAATAAATCTCATTTACAGTTGCACCAAAAACCATAAAATACCTAGGAATAAATCTAACCAAAGAGGTGAAAAATCTATACACTGAAAACTATAGAAAGCCGATGAAGGAAATTGAAGAAGACACAAAGAAATGGAAAAAGATTCCATGCTCCTGGATGGGAAGAACAAATATTGTTAACATGTTGATACTACCTAAAGCAATGTACATATTCAACGCAATCCCTATCAAAGTAACACCAGCATTCTTCACAGAGCTAGAACAAATAATCCTAAAATTTGTACGGAACCAGAAAAGACCCTGAATAGCCAAAGCAATCTGGAAAAGGAAAACCAAAGCAGGAGGCATCACAATCCCAGACTTCAAGCTATACTACAAAGCTGTAATCATCAAGACAGTATGGTACTGGCACAACAACAGACACTCAGATCAATGGAATAGAATAGAGAACCCAGAAATGGACCCACAAACGTGTGGCCAACTAATCTTTGACAAAGCAGGAAAGAATATCCAATGGAATAAAGACAGTCTCTTCAGCAAGTGGTGCTGGGAATACTGGACAGCAACATGCAGAAGAATGAACCTGGACCACTTTCTTACACCATACACAAAAATAAACTCAAAGTGGATGAAAGACTTCCATGTAAGACAGGAAGCCATCAAAATCCTCGAGGAGAAAGCAGACAAAAACCTCTTTGATCTTGCCCGCAGCAATTTCTTACTCAACACGTCTCCAGAGGCAAGGGAAACAAAAGCAAAAATGAACTACTGGGACCTCATCAAAATAAAAAGCTTCTGCACAGCCAAGGAAACAATCAGCAAAACTAAAAGGCAACCGATGGAATGGGAGAAGATATTTGCAAATGACATAGCAGATATAGGGCTAGTATCTAAAACTTACAAAGAACTCTCGAACTCAACCTCCAAAAACTAAATAATCCAGTGAAGAAATGGGCAAAAGACATGAATAGACACTTCTCCAAAGAAGACATCCAGATGGCCAACCGACACATGAAAAAATGCTCCACATCACTCATCATCAGGGAAATCCAAATCAAAACCACAATGAGATACCACCTTACACCTGTCAGAATGGCTAACATTAACAACTCAGGCAACAACAGATGTTGGTGAGGATGCAGAGAAAGAGGATCTCTTTTGCATTGTTGGTGGGAATGCAAGCTGGTGCAGCCACTCTGGAAAAGAGTATGGAGGTTCCTCAAAAAACTAAAAATAGAACTACCCTACAACTCAGCAATTGCACTACTAGGCATTTATCCAAGGAATACAGGTGTGCTGTTTCGAAGGGACACATGCACCCCCATGTTTATAGCAGCACTATCAACAATAGCCAAAGTATGGAAAGAGCCCAAATGTCCATTGATGGATGAATGGATAAATAAAATGTGGTGTATATATATACAATGGAGTATTACTCGCCAATCAAAAAGAATGAAATCTTGCCATCTGCAACTACATGGATGGAACTGGAGGGTATTATGCTAAGTGACATTGGTCAGTCAGAGAAAGACAAAAATCATATGACTTCACTCATATGAGGACTTTAAGAGACAAAACAGATGAACATAAGGGAAGGGAAACAAAAATAATATAAAAACAGGGAGGGGGACAAAACAGAAGAGACTCATAAATATGGAGAACAAACTGAGGGTTGCTGGATGGGTTGTGGGAGGGGGGATGGGCTAAATGGGCAAGGGGCATTAAGGAATCTACTGAAATCATTGCTTCACTATTTGGATGTAAATTTTAAAAAATAAAGTTAAAAAAAAAAGACAGGAGCTGCCAGACATTAGGAGGAAGTAAGAATAAATGGGTCGAGCAAGAATATTTTTAAAAGTGAATTTATTTTGTATGATACTATAATGATGGAGATATGTCCTTATACATTTGTCAAAACCTATAGAAAGCACAATACCAGAAATGAAAAATAATATAGACTATTGACTTTGGGTAATATTATGTCAACGTAGGGTCATCAATTGTAATAAATGTACTACTCTTTTGGGGGATGTTAATAATGAGGGAGGCAGGAGATATATGTTAGGGCAGGACATATATGACAACTCTATGTTTTTTCCACTCACTTTTATTGTTAACCTAAAACTGTTTTAAAATATAAAGTGTAGGGGTGCCTGGATGGCTCAGTCAAGTAAGCATCCGACTCTTGATTTGCACTCAGGTCATGATCTCATGGTTCATGGTACTGAGATCCTCATAAGGCTCTGCGCTGACAGTGTGGAGCCTGCTTGGGATTCTCTCTCACCTCTCTCTGACCCTCTCCCACTCTCACTGTCTGTCTCTCTCAAAATAAATAAACCTCTCTTTCTGCCCCTCACCCTCTCAAAATAAACAAAAAATAATAAAATATAAAGTCTATTAATTTTTTTTTTAATTAAAAAGGAGGAATGGATTTGTACTTCGGGGGATATGTAATAGATAGACATTTCTGTACTCCTCCACTAAGAGTAACTTAAACCCTAAACATTATATATAAAACAAACATATGAAGAGTCTGGAATATTGAAATAAAATGATAGACCAATAAGCACCTCCAGACTCAAGCAATGGCACTATGGCAAGTATCCTGGGGTTTTTTGTTTTTGTTGTTGTTTTTTTTTTTTTTTTTTTTTTTTTGTCTCATGGATACAAGACTTGTTGCTGAAGAAGCAAGCAAGCCAGAAACACTAACTACATGCAAAGATCTCTTGATATTATTTCTTATAGCTGCATGTGAATCTAAAATTATCTCCAATAAAAAAATAATTAAAGGAAAAAGGATTCAGGAATGATTCTTGGAGTTTTAGTAATCAGGTAAAGAAGAGGAAATTTAGCCAGAAAAAAAAAAAATGATGAAATTGGAGATATGGTAAAGTAATTGAGGAAAATAAAATGTGTTTCCAGAAAGGAGTGAATTATACCAAATACTTCTGTGTATTCAATTAAGATGAAAGTAGAAATTTGAAGACTTTGTTTGGCAATATGAAAATTTTTGTTAATTCAACAAAACAAGTTTGGCAGAGTGATAGAGACAGAATCCTAATTTCACTTACAAGCAGATGAGAGTAGAAAATAAACACAGTGATGCATAATGATGAGACACATAGATAAGGGTAGATGACAGCTGGATACATACATACACAAATCTATATATATAGGTAGGTGAGTGACACTAAAGTATGCAATCATGACTCTACTAATCATCCAACAAAAGAGGGAGATGGAGAACACAAAAGAGGGTGAAATGTCTCAGGTGTTTTTATCTTAACTAGGAAAAAGAAAACCTGATGATAGTTCCATTTACCTGATGGTTACATTCAGTATTGATGAATTCAAAGTAGTAATAGCAAAAGTAATATGTTTATACACATTTGCTATAAGCAACAAAAGAGTATAATTTGTTATAAAATAATTACACAAAAAATCAAAAATCAAATCCAGTATCATATTTCTGAAGTGAGAAACCCAAGTCCACACAAGACAAAGATATTTAGGCTTCTTAAGTTATCTTACGTTTAGAGAACCTAACAGACCCTCATATCAGTTGTACAAAGAGAAAAAAACAGATTCCTCAGACTTCTGTTCATTACCCTAGCCCTATTATTTGTTAACTTTAACTTTCTTTTTTATATTATCTCTGATTATAAATCCAAGGGCTACCATTTTAATGCTATGTAGTTTAAAAACGTATCAGTTTCAGCATTAGAAAAGTATGTCATTTTTAGAGAATAAGGTTATCTGCACTGAGAAATGCATCTTAGTAAGCAAATATGTTATCAACTAACACTGAGCAGATAAACTGCAAATAATTACTTAAATGGATCTTTTATTTATGGGCGTAAGGTTTATACAAACTCAGTGCATTAAAAAAAAAAAACTGTTGACAATTTAATAATATGTGATAACATGACATCTACATAGGCATTTAAAAGGAAGCAGCAAGGGGCGCCTGGGTGGCGCAGTCGGTTAAGCGTCCGACTTCAGCCAGGTCACAATCTTGTGGTCCGTGAGTTTGAGCCCCGTGTCGGGCTCTGGGCTGACGGCTCAGAGCCTGGAGCCTGTTTCCGATTCTGTGTCTCCCTCTCTCTCTGCCCCTCCCCTGTTCATGCTCTGTCTCTCTCTGTCCCAAAAATAAATAAACGTTGAAAAAAAAAATTTTTTTTAATAAAAAATAAAAGGAAGCAGCAACACTAATATTACTTAGTTTTCAAATATTTATGACATAATTTATTGCTTTTCTATAAATATAATCAAGTAATCTTTCACTATGTCTTTAATAAATAAAATTATTTTCTTGTATATAGATATATACAAGATTGGGTAAAACAGACTTATACAGGTATCATTTACATAGAGTGAATTGACCCTTCACAGTGTAGAATTCTATGTTATTGAAAAATGTATATAATTACTTCATCAATGTCAAGATATAGAACAGTTACATCCTTCTCCAAAGTTCCTTCTTGCCACTTTGTAGATAACCACTTCTCTCTCCTCTCCACCCCATACACTTTCCCTAGTGACTTAGGCTTTTATTTTTTTAGGGAAGAAAACTCTGGGGATAAAGGAGGCATGCTCTGTCTTTGTTGGAGTGGTAGCCACTATCTTCTGCAAACCTCACCAGCTAGATAGTCTTTATCTGAATTTCTTCCCTGTCCACAGTATTTCTTGTAAGTACCAAGTGGCAATCCTGGGTGAACAGACTGTCGAAATGTTTTAACTTCACTTATGTCTTTGGTTCCAGAGTTTCTATGTTAGCTTACACTCTCTCTACCATTAGCAATTGTTGAAAAGTTTAGCCAAATTCTTACTTGTTTCTATGGTGCCCAACATCTCTTCTCTGGTGCCCTGCATTTTTTCTTCTCATACTCTGTCACGTGATACAGCGTTTCAGTTCTGTCTCTCCTTGGTGGCATCAAATTTTCCATAGAAATCAGGGTGCTCTGTTGCCATGGGATCCATGGGTTGAAGTTTTATCTAGCTTTTTTTTTTTCTGTAATTATGGGACCAATGCTATTCCCAGCGTCCTGCATTCTATCTAGAACACAACTTCATTCCTGGTTTTAATTTAATATATGAGATCAATTCTCTGGGATTTTCAAATACTATATATTATTTAAATAAGTTATAGAATTATCCTGCCCATTTTTTGTCTTTCAAACATAATGTCTCAATATTTTATTAACTGAAAGCTATGTACTCTATCAGCAAATTCCTCTATTGTTATTTTATCTTCAAGTATGCAATTATCCATACATTACTGGATCACAACATATATGATAGCCATAAATGTAATGTAACCCAAAGTATCAATTTTAACTCCGAAAACTTCTTGGGTAGACACTACAGCAAGGGGTTAAGGACATAATCTTTGGTAGAAAGTAATGTTTTTTTCCAAAGCCTCTCCTATTTTTCTAGATATGTGACTATAGAGTAGTTTCTTAATCTTTCCAAAGCAAAAAAATCCATAATGATAATAAACATAAATCATTGAGTAGTGGACAGAGTGGATAAGATGATCCATATAAAATATTTTACATAACCTATACATATAATTCTCACCATATATTAATTACTATATTCATTATCTTCTTCATCATCATAATCATCATGAGAGCAGTGATCTGATACCATATAATTAAAAATAATTGGCATAACCATAAAGGCTATCTGAAGAAAAATTAAAATAGTAGTTTTATTAGTTTTATTCTTACAGGAAAACGTGGACCATTTTTATCTGCCATTCTTCAAAGAAGATGTAACGCATTTTAAGTCTGCTGAACTACAAGAAAAATACTACTGGTTATGTAAAATACTGTATTATATGCATTTTCCAAAATTATTCCTACCATTTTTTAAAAATAATCATGGTGAATATGTACTCAAGAGAATCCTGGAAAGAATAGAATAGAATAGAATAGAATAGAATAGAATAGAATAGAATAGAATAGAATAGAGAAAAGAAGGGAAAAGGAGGGGAGGGGAGGGGAAGGGAGGGGAGGGGAGGGGAGGGGAGAGGAAAGAAATTTGTAGGTTGAACACCTAACTCCCAACCCAACATGATTGTATTTAGAGACAGGGCCTGTGAGGAGGTGATAAAAGTTAAATGAGATCATAGGGGAGCAGCAAGGGGTTGGGAATGGGGAGGGGGTGCTTAATCAGACAGGACTGGTGCCTTTCATATTGTAAAGAGAAAGCAACAACTGAGCTCCCTCTCCTTGCCATGTAAGGACACATTGAGAAGGCAACCATCAAGCCAGGAAGAGGGCTCTCATCAGAAACTGACCACAATATGGTGCCTGGGTGGCTTAGCTCACTAGGCATCCCACTTCGGCTCAGGTCATGATCTCACTGTTAGTGGGTTCGAGTTTGTGTCGGGCTCTGTGCTGATGGCTAGGAGCCTGGAGGCTGCTTCGGATTCTGTGTCTCCCTCTTAATCTGCCCCTCCCCTGATCATGCTCTGTCTCTCTCTCTCTCTCTTTCTCAAAAATGAATAAACATTAAAGAAGAAAAAGAAAGAAAGGAAAGGAAAGGAAAGGAAAGGAAAGGAAAGGAAAGGAAAGGAAAGAAGAAACGGACCATACTGACATCTTGATTTTTAACTTCCCAGGTTTAAGAACTGTGAGAAATACATTTCTGTTATTTAAGTCACCTAGTCCATGGCATTTTGTTATGGCTGACAGAGCAGACTAATGCAGTACACATAACAGATTAATATGATATATGCAATTATAGATTGTATTCCTAGAAGAAAATTTACATATAGAAGAAAAATAAAGAATTTTAAAACTGTGCAATAGAGGAGTGTTGGATATTTTGGAAAAATATCATTTATTTTATTATTTAACTTTCCTTTTTCAGAACATGTTCTACAATCGTTCTTTAATACTATTCACGGATATATGGCTATAAACAAAATTATTGTGGCATTTTCACATACCTCTGTTTAAAATGTTAACTCATAAGATCTATAGATCTATTACAATTTGTAGGTTCAATTCATTGTCAATTATATACCTGAAATTATAATAGGCATTAAAACAGTTATTTAAAAAAAGGTAGAATTCCAATTAAACATTTACCTATGTGAAAATATTAATTGACTAGGAGCATATTCAAAGATTATATTAGTGTAAAAAAGATGTTACAATCAAAGAGATCAGTTAATTATTAATAAACTTATACTCATTTTTATATAAATTTTAAACTCCTTCATTCTATAAAAGTAACGTTAAGAATGATCACAGAACGAAAATATAACTTAATAAATTATCATAAAAATTTATAAATTAAACTTTCCTTAGTCATTAAAATGTTGTTTTAGACATCCCCCCACCCCCAGAGCATAGGAACAAAAAGGACTTTATAATTAGTCTTTAAATAATCGGAATATAAATGAAATGTTCATATTATTCCTTGAAGATTCTAATTAATTAGGTCCTGTCTTCTAAGGGATTATTTCTGTAATACATGGGAGGGAAAAGGCAAATAAAAATAAAAGCATGAAAGTTTACTAAATGCAGGATAATTGAAGGGAATTCAGTCGTCCATTTAAAAATTATATTGGGACTCTAATTGAATTAATGCTTAAACCACACTCTAGGGTCTGTCTAATCATTGTTAAAATTCTTTTAAGTTTTCTCTGGAGACATTCTGTAAAGGTTTCTCTTATAATGTGCAAACAGAGGTTTCATCTGGAAATTAAAGTGGGAAGTTATTTATTTTGAAACATATCATATATGTAGAATAAAAATGTAAAAGTTCAGTAAAATATGAGATTTAATTACTTTGGTCAGTTAGCAAGTGCAAATTTAAAAATAACGTACTGCAATTTTAATTAGATATTTTTGCATGATTAGAAAAATGCAGGCCAAAAGATCATATAACTTGGCTGTTTTAAGAATTTTTTATCCTACAGCTTTTTAGGGGCGCCTGGGTGGCGCAGTCGGTTAAGCGTCCGACTTCAGCCAGGTCACGATCTCGCGGTCCGTGAGTTCGAGCCCCGCGTCGGGCTCTGGGCCGATGGCTCAGAGCCTGGAGCCTGTTTCCGATTCTGTGTCTCCCTCTCTCTCTGCCCCTCCCCCGTTCATGCTCTGTCTCTCTGTCCCAAAAATAAATAAACGTTGAAAAAAAAAAATTTTTTTTTTAAAATAAAATAAAATAAAAAAAAAAAAGAATTTTTTATCCTACAGCTTTTTAGTTTGATTATAATGTTTATATTTACCTTGATAAAAACAAACAAACAAAAAGTAATAGCTGAAATCAAAGACCTATTACGCATGAAGGAAGCAATGAGTCAATGAAATGGAATGCCATTAAAAGCTAAATTTTATGGGGCACCTGGGCGGCTTGATTAACCGTCCAACTCTTGATTTCAGCTCAGGTCATGCATGATCTCACAGTTTGTGGGATGGGGGCCCTGAGTCTAGCTTTGCACTGACAGCACAGAGTGGGCTTGGGATTCTCTCTCCCTCTCCCTCTGCCTCTCCCCTCCATGGCCAAGCACACGTAGTCTCTCTCTCAATAAATAAATAAACTTTAAAAAATTAAATTTCATTATTTAGCTTTCTAAGCATAGAATCTCTAGGTAGAGAAATGAGAGGAAACATGATAAAAGATCATTGAGGTATGTTGTTTATAACAGACTGTGGTTGTGATTACAGACATTAAACTGCAAATGAACCTTTCCTATTACTACAACAATACACGTCAAAGATTCAAATCAAACTAAAATTTATTAGTAAGAAATCATGAGAAAAATTAGGAAATTGGGGCACCTTGGTGGTTCAGCTGGTTGAACATCTGACTTCGGCTCAGGTCATGATCTCACAGTTCGTGAGTTTGGGGCCCATATTAGGCTCCTTGCTGTCAGTTCAGTGACAGGATCTAGGATCCTTTGTCCCCCTCTTTATTGGTGCCTCCCCCACTCATCCTCACTCACTCTCTCTCTCTCTCTCTCTCAAAAATAAATAAAACATTTCAATAGAAAAAAGAAAAGAAAAATTAGAAATTAATTTATCATGAATGAAAACAAATGAAAGAAAAAAAAACACAATATACCAAAACTTATCAGATGCAGCAAAATCTGTACTCCGAGGGAAATTTACAACTGCAAATGCCTCTATTAATAAAAGCAAAAAGGTCTTAAATCACTGACCAAATTTTCTACCTGAGGAAACTGGAAAAAGAAGAAAACACTAAACCCAAAACAAACGTTAATAAAGTTAAAATAGTTTGAATAAGAAGTCTGAATACTAATATTCCTAGAAATTAAATGAAATCCAGAATTAATCTGTCTAGTGGAAATCTTAGTATGAATCTTGCACTCATAATATTCCTTCTGTGACTCCAGGATGTCAGAGGTAGCCAAAATTAAATTTATATATAGTGTTTCATGACTAACTTCCAGACCTTTCCTCTAGCCTCCAATGGAAAGTATCAGAAAGTGCCATTCTTTGGTCACCAAATGTTGTCACCAAGACAGACCAAACACTGAACTGGCACATTCTAAGCATTTAGAAATGTCAACTACTAACAACTATAAAGTTCAAAATAAAAAGATCAGTTATTATATAGTCAACATCCAAGACTAAACAGTTTGATGGAAGCTTCACTGAAGTCTGTATCCTATATCTTTTGCTTGCAAGGAGTTGAGAAGGTGATTCTAAATTACTAGAGATACTACAATTAATATCTTCCCTGGTTGGTATTGAGGAGAATGGCTCTGAATATCTAAAGCTCCATGTCTCAGTCAAAATTTTGACAGTAAAATATTCAATAACAGAAGATTCGAAAGGTTTAAAGAAATGGAAGTTTTTAAAGTAATAAACGATAACATTTTTGTTTTAAAAGTAGTGTATGCAGGGGCGCCAGGGTGGCTCAGTTGATTAAATGTCTGACTTCTGCTCAGGTCATGATCCTGCGGTTCAGGAGTTCAAGCCCCATGTCGGGCCCTGTGCTGACAGCTCAGAGTCTGGAGTCCTTTGGATTCTGTGTCTCCCTCTCTCTCTGTCCCTCCCCTGCTCTCTCTCTCTCTCAAAAATGAATAAACATTAAAAAAAATTGACATGTACTTTGTGCATATTTTATATTTGATGAATTTATAATGTGTACGTGAAATTGGCTTTTTTGGGGTAAAAAAGTATTATGAGCAATTTGAAATTTGTAATAGAATAACTGATGTAGAATCAGTTTAAACCTTATAATGTTTATCATCAACATATTGAAATATGTGAAAAGAATTAAGGTTTCTCTTATTTGTAAGATTATTTTATTGTATTTATTAGCAGTATTTAGGAGGTTTTGTTTATTAAGTCAGAAACCTGAAAAACTTAAAATGGAATTGAGTTAATGTATTTTTTAATATTTTTAGGATATTTAATTAACTCAATATTTAAAAGACTAAATACCCTTTAGAGATCTTGTGAATATAATAAATCATTTTAGGTTTATAAAATGGGAAATAATTGTACAAACTTAAATTTGAAAGGAAATTTTAGTTTTTCACTGCCCTGTGGTATATTTAGCTTAGGAAAGGTAGAAATATCTTACACTATCCCCTAAGTACCAGGATTTCCCTTCTCTTTATTATAGCACTGAAAGTTACAGGATCACTCTTATTCTGCTTACCACAAAATAATTTTAAGAGGCTGATGACCAACTAAAATATTGGCAAGTGGCAAATTCTAGGCTCTATGATTTCAATTGTTTTATTCCTCTCCAACTTTAAGAGTGTTTTAAAAGTTTTGCCTTATCTAGGAGATAGAACTCATGGTTGAATCTAAAAAGTAAGTAAACATGTGAAAAATTCCCTATCAAAATAGGAGAATCAAAATTAATAGCCTTTCAAATTCAGAATTCTGGCTCAAATAATTAACAAAAGCACAATGGTAAAAACTCATAAAGATAACCAATTTTCAGATCATTCCAAAATATGTCATTACTTTCAGGAAGAAGGACTCTGGAAATTTTAACACTTCAGAATCTTAATACAGGATTCTGTACTAAATCCAGCAATGATCTTGCTGGAAACATATTAGGAGAGCTTACAGAATCCAACTTATTTTTAGTTGTGCTTGCATCTCTAAATCCAAATGATTCATCTTTGTCCGGTGTAGGTCTCAAAATTGAGCTTTTGATACTTAATGGGGCAAGCAAATCTATACCAAATAGATTTCCTTTTTTTACATTTCCTTTCCCTTCTCAATTTGCCAAGGATCTTGGTATTCTAAACAATGATATGTCATTCAGCTTTTTTAAGTTTATTTGTTTATTGGGGGCAGGGGACAGAGAGAGGGGGAGAGAGAGAATCCCAAGCAGGTTCCTCACTGTCAGATGCAGGGCTAGAATTCAAGAACTCTGAGATCATGATGTGAGCTGAAATGAAAGAGTCAATGCTCAACTGACTGAGCCACCCGGGCGCCCCACATCATTCAGCTTTTAAAAACTATTTCCTTCTACACTCTATTTCTGATCAAAAGTTTTTTAAAGTCATTTTTTCAGTAAATATTCTCAGTTATATTTTGTGTTTGGGGACTGTCATCTTTTGACACCCTGGTCTACCAGTGTAGCATCCTCCTCCTTTGAAGGATTACCTCATGATTTTAAAAATCTGGTTATTCCTTCTTCCATCAAAATTATAATCCGACATATTTTCCTAAGAAATCTATAAGATGTATTATTGGTCTTCTAGATCGAAATCACTTACACTATTTCCATCTTTACCAATTGATCTCGTAATGACCCCAAATTAACGATCCAATAAATTTAAAAAAATAAACAAAAAATCCTAAAACATACAAAATTGTGCTAGGAAGCAGCATTACATTACTCTCATCCAATCTATCCAGATAAATAGCAACACCTGTCCTTTTTGGCAATGTTTCATTCTATTGCAAAGCCCATATGACTTGTATGTACTATTATGATTTAAACCCCTGTATCAAGCTCTTATAACTCACTCTATAAACAATTCCCAGACACAGCCAACAACCTCTGCCATCAGTTTTTCAAAGTAACTTTGTTCAGATTACAGAACAGAAGGACCCTTCTCCAGATCAAGACACTTCTCTTGGTTAATACTGTAAGGACCCTACCAGTTTCTCCTAACCATCTGTATCACAGTAGAATACCAAGACCTAGGGTCAGAGAAAATCCATGATACTACATAAAGTTACCTGAACCAAATAACAACTCAGAGGACTAGTCTTTGTTTTTTTTTCTGCTCAGAAAGCAGCCATATAAATATAAGCAGTGTGAATTTGAATACTTAGACAAAATCACTATCAGAAGTCACTGTAAGGGAAGTGACTCATTCAGGAGATGATCCAGTTATTCTTGGGTCAATTTGAAGGTGATATTTAGTACTTACAAGTGACTAAAAGTTTTTCAAGTACTTCTTAAACTCAAAAAAATATACAATAAAATTACCGTAAAAATTAAATGGAGACGTAAACCAGTTTTTAATTTAACACCTCTGCAATGATGTAGGCAGAACAGACAGAAAAAGAAACAGATAAGAAATACAATGATACATAACCAAATGATAATTTTATAATTACTTCTAATTAAGAATGTCTTGCAGACACTAGAAACGCCTGAATGAAGTAATTATATTAATTAGAAGAAATGATACTGCTCAATTAAATATGCATTTATACATATAATTGCAAACATACGAACATACACATATATTTACTTCTGTATGTATATGTAGAAAAAATATATATTTAAGTATACAAACATTTATATATATTTGTTTTTATTTATTTGACATATTTTTTCCTCATTCTTTCTTACTGGTTAGATTATTCTCTCACTTGATGTACAAACATTACACAAATATTAATGTCCTGATTTCAAGCAATTTCTCTGCCAAATACCGTATTAGACTTCTGATTGGCCAAAAATAATTTTGCCTCATACAAATAACAAGAATTTTCTCATACATGTGTATATACATTAGATCTAGAGCTCACTGTACCCTGTTAACCTCATTCTGCTTTATTCCTCTTTATTTTGATGCAAACACCCTAAATATAGTACAATGTCATCAGTAACAAGTAGAAAGTAAACGCTAGAGTTAAAGTCCCATCCTGGACATGGAATCACTGCACATGTTACCTAAGTTTTGTGGAAAGTCCTCCCCCCCTATATTTAATTTCACATCAACTGATAAAGATGACCAGGACATTATGCATGGGACAATCCTCTTCTAAATTCCTCATCCAATAAATTGACTAATTATAGTTAGAATTTCTTCTTACCAACAATGGTATTTCTACTTCTGTAATGCTTCACATCCAAAAACTATAACAGTAATAATGGTACAGAGCGCCAGGAAAATCAACATCTGTCGGGAGATATGGAGCCAAATATCCATTCAATATGTGTAACTATTACCATCTCAGATTCGCCTTTCCACCAATATAACCATAATAACTGGCTTTGGGGCCAGGGATTGACCTGGCTCCGTGGCAAAGTCCTGACTGGAATGGCTGAAGCACTAACTGAGTAAGGTACTCCTAGGAGATACCAACATGACTCCATGGAGAGAGACTACACGTGCCCCACGGAAACTTTTTCTCAACAAAAGGATACTTACCAGGGTTGGAAGAAGTTTCTAGGCCCAAGATGGAGCTGCTCCTGCCCGGGGTGTGATGTCGGCAAACTGAACTTTCAGGTTCCCGTAAATGCTCCGCTTGACCAGAAACACAGTATATTTAGTTAAACAAATCCGCCAACGCCAAACCAACGCTAGGTCCCATACATATTTCCTGGTTTCTTCTCACTCCAAACAAGGTTGGCTGTGTAGCCCCTGCCAGTCAGGTATTTTCTTTTTCCTCGTTCTTCATTCTTTACCCTATAAAAGCTACCCGCCTTTTGCCTCATTTTGCAATTCTCAGCATATAAACGGTCTTCTTTAAATTCATTTCTTAAATTTTCGGTGACGAGGAAAGGGATCCCAATCCGGCTATTACCAGGCCGGCAGGACCAGGCGCACAGAGAAAGCTCCCGCACAGGGCCAGGGCTGAGAGCCCTTTTAAGTTTAAGCGGCTTCTCTGCACTACGGAAGCCTGGGTAGGTCATAAATGTGAGCTTTGGTCCTTCGCATGCAGTTCTCTGATCCAAACTTTATTTGGTTGGATCAGAATGCTCTCAGAAAGGTTCTACAGCCATGGAATGATTGTGGGTTGCTTAGCAGAAGTGTTCTGAGGCCCTAGAAAGGTTCTAGAGTTTAAGTTCCCTGAAGGATTCTGCAGTTTCACGGAGGTCTCTGTAGTTGTATTGGGGTCTGCATGGGTGGCAACCATTACTTGGCGGACTCCAGAAAAATTCCAGTGTACATAAAGATTGGCAGCTAGTGGGGGACTCACAAAGCCTTGAGGCCTAAGTCCACAGCATAAACTGCTGGGAATACGGAGAAATAAATTAGGGCAAAAATTCAGACTGTTTTGAACATCAAAATTAAAATCTACGCAAGCACAAGTTAGACTATCTAAAGCCATTAGGGTGTCTGTCACTATAAAGAAACCTTGTAAAAGGAACTATAGATCTTTTTATAATGGGAATATAGGAAGCCAAAGAAAAAAAAAAAAAAAAAAAAAGGTGGGTTTGGTTCAAACACTTAAAAGTTGTTAGAGCACTTGCAACCTAACTCTGACTCCTGAGCTAGATTAAGTTGGTCATAGAACAGGTTAGATAGACAGTAGGTCATCCACCAATCTCAAGACAATTTCTAAGTAATGAGGTAAACTGTAAAACACCAACAGATTCTGAACCCAGTGGTACATTCCTCTTGGGTATTAATTTGGCTCCAGGATATCCAAGGTTTAACTAAAGAAACAGAGATGATCAGGTTACAAAGAATTGAGCACTCCACCCTCTGGCACATCTGTTTATTTTATGTCTAAAAATTGTGTTCCTGGAAGCTGGAGATATCTACAGAAATGGCAAAATGTAAAGTAACCCAGAAATACAATGGCCATTATGGGGAATGTTCCACCTAGACAAGATTGTTCATTTAAGAAGTGCACTTGAGGGGCACCTGGGTGGCTCAGTTGGTTAACCCTTGGACTTCTGCTCAGGTCATGATCTTGCAGCATGTGGGTTCGATCCCAGCATCCGGCTCCGTGCTGACAGCTCAGAGCCCAGAGCCTACTTCGCATTCTGTGTCTGCCTCTCTCTCTGTCCTTCCCCCTCTTGCGCTTTGTCTCTCTCTCTCTCTAAGAATAAGTGAACATAAAAAAAAACAAAAAAAAACAAAAAAAAAAAAACGCACTTGAAAGCAAGGATTCCCAAGTCAAACAAACAGAATGGTCTACCTATTTTAGTTGGCATGCAGAAGCTTCCAAAAGACTTCAAGATTCCAAAGTAACTTCATTGAGAGATTCATTGCAAAAGGTTAATGAAAAATTAAATATACAGAGGTACCTAAAACAAAAGACTCTAAGACTGATATCACTCCTATTGCTTCTCTCCATCCAACTCTACTTCAGGACCCATTCTACTAATTATTTATCTAAAAATACCACAAGACCATAAACAAAAATCCACCAAGGTAGTGACCTTACAATTGTAACAGCTCCAGGACCAGAAACCTAAAACACCCGGGCCTCTCCCACTTCACCCTCCCAGGGATCCATCATCACAACACTGGCCCAGAAATCAGTGTCTCCCTTGCAAAAACTCAGACACTGGAAAAAAAAAAAAAAATTGTCCTTAAAGTTTGTATGCAAATCCTGCCACATCAGTTTGAACATCCCCATCTCAACCCTCAAAGAAAGCCCCTCCCAGGGTTGATAGGACTTGAAGAGATTCTCCAGTAAACTGTCCTCAGTTATTCCCTTAAATAGCCAAGAGAAACCTACAGTTTAAAATGAATGGAAAACCTTGCCAAATTCAGTTAGATAGTAGGGCTACACACTCTAAATCCCACTCTCTCAGGAGCCTGTATATGGGATCCTAGGATAACTGACAGCAGCTGACAGACGGTGGGAGTTCTTAGCAGAGTCAGCTCCCCTGAATCTCTCTGACTGGGAGAGGAAGGTAAATCTCCACGTTTTCTCTTATTGGTTATTGATCATTTTTTCTCTCCCGGAAACAGCTATTGCCTTCTTGTTTTTCTTATTTTGTGTTCTGAGAACTTGGCTTGGATTTCTGCCTGCCTGGGCTCACAGGTTGTTAGTTCTTAAATATGCAGGCAGCTCAACCGTAATATAGAGGAACCGAAAATATTTGCATTTCCCTTATGATTAATAATGTTAAGCACCTTTTCCTGTACCTATTGACCATCTGCAAGTCTTGTTTGGAAAAATGTCTGTTCAAGTCCTCTGCCCATTTTTTTTTAATTAGATTGCTTTTTGTGATTGAATTGTAGGAATTCAGTATGTATTTTGTGTAATAATCCTTAGAATTTATGGACAAGACAACCTGTAAATATTGTTACTGAATGTGCTCTTAAGTTTAAATCATTATAATGAAACATATCATTTTTTATAATGCTTTGCAGTTACTAAATTAGGACTTAATGGTTGGACTTGTTTTTCAAATGTGTTTGGTTAATTTTTATCGCTCTCCATTCATTTAAATTAGGCATTTCCTATAGAGGAAATGTTTATATGAAGTTGTCAAGTGTTACTTCATAAGTCCTTAGGTAATTGTGGAAATTTTAAAAACTACATATATATACACATGTAGATATACATATATATGTGTGTGTGTATATATTCATATATTGATAATTAATATTAATTTGAATAGATACTAGCCAAAATTTTCTGAAAGATGTTGAAAGGTTTTTAATTTGGACTTGTATATCATGATGGGGAATTCTTCCACTTTTCAACTCCTGTAATTAGTGAAATCCCAAATAAATTAGCAGATACCTATCCATAATCATAGTACATGATACAATTTACCACACAAGAACCCACTGATTGTAGCCATTCTTCCATACAGCACTCAGTTCCTTGTTCTCTGTGACATTTTTGTGACTAAAATAACAACAACAGCAAGAAAATCTTCCTCCAAGATTCAATAATCTTTATTATGCTAACAAATCATTCACCACTTAATTTTACACATCCTGATTCATTAAAGCTCCTTAATTCTGTCTGCTGGGATTTACTACCTGTTCTTACTGACCTCCATGACTTTTCTACCTTTTTCAATGATCCTATCCTCCAAATAAGAGTTTTTCTCCTCATCTGCATTCCCGGTAAGTATTACAAAAGCTGAGAGACTTGCTAACCCTTTTTTTATACAGTTTCCAATTACCCACATATTTTAGTTTTCTGTTTTTCTAAAGATAAGGAATATGTCAGAAAATCCATGGGTAAAGATCAGAGAAGAGGAGGAAAAAACCCAAAGGCCAAATTGTATCTCAGACTTCTTATTAAAAGGTCATCTACTTCCTTGAATATGCTTTAATAAAGATATCTTAACCTAGCTACTAAGGGAAAAGGGGGGAATCTAAGGAAGAGAAAAAGCAAATATTTTAAATTATAAAATAAGTTTTTCAGTAGGGACAAGGAAAGATTTCGAATGAGAATTCTTTTCTTTTTCTTTTCTTTCTTTCTTTTTTTTTTCAGAGAGAGAGAAAAGTGTGTACAAATGAGCAAGGGGAGATGGAGGGAGGAAGAGAGAGAAGCAGGGCTCACCTAAAGTGGGGCTCAAGCTCATCAGATGCTTAATCACTGAGCCACCCACCTAGGTGCCTTGAATGAGCATTCATAGTGACAATGAAGAAAGGGTAATCAAGAAAAGACAATTTAATAAAAAAAAAATAGCTTTTTCTTTTATATTATGTGCTAGAACCAGTAAGAGTGACTGAAATGGCAACATATTTCTCCACCAGACATTGAACATTTAACCATCTGACTTGTCAGTTTAATGCCTTTTTTATCTCTAGACTTCTTTTCTATTCCATTCTTTGACCTCATAATAGAATGATTAACTTGGACAATTTTATACCTTTTACAAGATAAGTTTCACAAGATAAGACTTGTTAACTTTCACGAGACAAGTTACAACTTTCACAAGATAAGACTTGCTTCTATAAGGACAGCCTCCTGTTGATTCTGATTTCTTGGTCATTACTCTCAATGTAACTACTGTGAGTCTCACTGAAACTAATTCTCTTTCCTTTCTACTTTTAGTGTCTCCATAAGAACCCCTGTGTCTTCACTTGTACTTGGCTAAGCTCACATAATCTATTTACTTCAACTAATTTCTTGCACCTATGTTAAATTTCCTTGCAAGATTATGTTTTAGTGTAGTTGTGTGGCAATGCCTTGCCTTGTGCTTAAATCCACATTGATACATACTACTGAAGAAAGCTGTGCAAGAAGTGCCACTACAAGGTCATGTTTATCAACACCATCTGGCCTTTAATAATACATAGCAGCTCCTTTATAATATTTGTGCTATTTTTGCTCTCTCTATCCCTAAAATGGATAGTTCATATTGTTTCCACTTCTAACATTTCTAGAATTTTATTTCTCTATCATCTAACTGATAACAAGCTTGTTCATACTATAGTTAATGCAACTATCTACAACTGCTTTAACAGTATTATCTCTGTCCTCTTGTTACTCCATTCTCCACTCTGCAATGAGGGTAATATTTATAAATCCTAAAGATTCTCTCCAAGATGATAAATAGCCCTGAAGATAAAATATATTAAAAAATAAATTACATAAAGGACAATCACAACCTGAATTTTTCCTGCATTTGGAAATTTATCCCATGTATCTTACTCTCATAACTAATATTGCATTGAAATATAACTCCTAGAGGAATGTCTTCTTTCCTTTGCCCCTTGTTTTAGCCATTAATTCTATTTCATTTCTCTCATTATAGTTGTAAACAAATTTTCAATATTTGCATTCTTTTCTGGTTTTCAAGTTGCGTGAAAACACAGACCACTTCATTCTGTTTTTGATGACATGTCAAGTATTTTTTATAGTAGGTGGGGTAGGTAGCATGATGACTCTTGCAGAAATATCCACATCTTAATCACCAGGATTTTTGGGTGTGTTACTTTACAGGCAAAAGGGAGTATGCAGATTTGATTAAATTTAAGATCTTGAGATGGAATGACTGATTATTCTGGAATGTGTGGATAGACCAAATGTAATCACAAGAGCCCTTTTGAGAGAGAGATAGTTAATTAGAGTTAGAAAAGAAGATTTGAAAATGAAAGCAGGGATCATTTGCTACTGCTAGAAGGGGACCACCCTCTGAAAACAAAGGCAAGGCATGGGTTCTGTTCAGAGACTCCAGAAATATAATCTGCCCACTCCTTGATTTAAGCCTAGCGAAATCCATTTTTCAGGCACCCGACTTCCTAAACTTTTAGGTAATAAATCGGTGTTGTTTCAAGACACCACATTTCTTGTAATTTGTTGCAGACACAATACAAAGTCAATACAATAGGTGTGAAATAAATTATTGTTAAGTGATATGCTCATTCTATAGATACATTTTAGCATGTCCGAAGACATACAACTTTGAATTATAAGGTTAAGAAATTCCAAAGAGCAAAATCATTGACTATATAAGACAATTTAAATTCAAATTTCAATTTGTCTTAAGGACATTTTCCTTCATTTTAAGCAATTATTCTTGAGGTTACATAAAAAGCACTATTTTAGAACAGTTATGATACAATACATATACTCAAATGACTTATAATATTAAGTAAAAATTAATACCATACGTATATTGTGACTATTTTCCTAACATATCCCTTAATTATGCATAAATAGATTACTTCAATTTGATTCATAATAAGCACAAAATTATAACAGTATTAGACTCACTTCAAAATATAAATGTATTCGGGGCGCCTGGGTGGCGCAGTCGGTTAAGCGTCCGACTTCAGCCAGGTCACGATCTCGCGGTCCGTGAGTTCGAGCCCCGCGTCGGGCTCTGGGCTGATGGCTCAGAGCCTGGAGCCTGTTTCCGATTCCGTGTCTCGCTCTCTTTCTGCCCTTCCCCCGTTCATGCTCTGTCTCAAAAAGAAATAAACGTTGAAAAAAAAAATTAAAAAATATATATATATAAATGTATTCAATTTTTGTATAATGATTAAAAATAACTAAAATTATAAACTGTTGAGCCATTTATCCTGAGTAATATTAGCACAATTACTAAAAGTTAAACATTTGAGTCATAAAAGGAATCATTAGTCAGAAAAAAGAAAAATAAATATAGATATGTATAAATATGAACTTATTTGGGCTACTGGATTGGAAAGTGAATATTAACATACTTTTTCTTACTCTGAACAAATATTTACTAAAATAAAACATCTAACTTTGCTTGTACATCTGGTATATATTTATTTTCATTCTGGCTTTATTTTTCTAACTGATATAATAAGTGTTGCAACAAAGAAAATCCTCAAATCATTACAGAGAAACCCACATTACCACTCTTGATCTCCAGTTAATAAAATTGTGTAAATAATTTTAGTTTTGATACTAGTATTGCTTGCCTTTCTTTTGAATGAATTTTGAGCTCTTCTTCTAATGTCTTCTAGTTCTTCCCTAATAATATCAGTTTTCAAAGGGAAGAGAAAGCAGGATATTTTCATTTAGTTAGTCATATGCCTATCTTAAAAGTAGTTATGCTCAATCTGTTTCTGAGTCTATTTGGGACATATTTCTGTAAGAACTATCCAGCAGATGTCACCGCAGTTTGGATCCTGTATTTAAACTACATACTGGCTGGTTCTCATTGATGTATGCAGGATATTGATTATGTCAGAAAGGAGACTAAAAAGTGTAAGACTATATAATTTTGCAAGTCTAATCTATAGGTAGTGCATTTGCAATAACGAATGGTGTCTAACTATGTCTTTTATTACCATTGGCTGAAAGCAAAGAGAATACTGCGTTCCACAATCTTTCAAAAATAATAATCTGCTCAAGTGAGGAGATGAATTATACCCATCAATATTCACTGTTTCCATATAAAGTCAATTATTTATGGGAATTATAAAAATGAAACTATAAATATACAATGATGCTAACTTGAGTTATACATACCAATCTTCATTTTCTAGATTCACATGGAACTTTTACAATTCCCTGGTGATATACACAAATAATAGTAAGTTCTCCAAGATTATAAAAATGTTCCTAATCTAAATGTGAAATATGTATGTGATTATTTATGATAGTGCTTGAGAGCAATGACAGGTTTTAAAAAACGTTATTAACAGCATTTCAAAATCTTTGCTTATATCCTGTGATATAAATGAAAATGACAAAATATCTGGGAAAAGCAAAGTGTCATATTTAAGCATTGTACTCTCCAGTGTAAGCATACAGTGTGTTTAGTCCTAGGATCTCAAGAGAGGAATGAAGCGAAAATACTTCATTCAAATGTTGGTATTTCAGAGATCACATTTTTATTTAGATTCCATAATTTCTCACTTTAAAATTAGGCTAAAATCCCTCTCATCAAACTCTCTAAACTCTGTATCATCAGAAGTACTGAAAAAGAGTAAGGGGAATCTAGTTTATGATTAATTTAAGCTCATATCTTTTATCAAAGAAGTCATTTAAGCATAAATAATTATGGAAGAAACCATTGTAATGTTTTTGTAAGTTATGAAAATTGTTATTTGCAGAGAATGGATGGCAAGGCATGTAATTGCCTATATACTGATTATTATGGTAATAAATCTAGAAATAAAATAGAAATGGCTATCTTCAGCTCCATATTTAAATCCAAGAAGGTTAAAAGTGAAATAATGAATCATGCTAAGATCCCTGAGAATTTTCTGAATCATTCAATTACATGGGAGGTACAGAAACACTTGGCTGATGACTCATTAATTTGTGACACAGTTACTATGAATTTGAAAGGCCAAAACACCAGATGAAATTTAAACTCCCCCACCCCTCTGCCCAAACACATTATCTCTATGCTTTAAGAATAGTGTTATAAATTAGTAAAAGGTTTACTGATTTGCATTATTCACCTGAATAATCAGAGGTTTTAAAAATAAAGCTTTTATGATTGTCACAAATATAATGTTGCATAAATTAGTGGTTATTTTTTTTATTTACATTGTCTTTAGGTTAGAATTAAAAATCAAACCTAATGGCTCCTTACACTGGTTAGAATGCAGCATAACAAAACAAATTAAAGACTATACATAGCACCACTACTATATACATGCATATATATATATATATATGCATATTATTTTTATAGACAGAATGTGAGCAGGGAAGAAGGGCCAAGAGAGAGAATCTTAAGCTGATTCCATGCTCAGCATACAGCCTGATGTGGGGCTCAATCCCATGAACCTGGAATCATGACTGGAGCCGAAATCAAGAGTTGGATGCTCAACAGACTAGAGCCACCCAGGCATCCCCATTCATATAATTTTATTGAGACACCTCAACTTTGACAGTATACATAAGAAAAGAGTCCATTTATTTATGTTTCAAAAACTGTCCCTCAAGCATGGCATGCTGCACATGTTTACCTCACCACTGGATAGTGGTTCTGTTAGCCGCCTTTTATCCAGATTCCATATTTTTTCAGTTACTTCATGCCATTGGTATATATTTATTTCCCTTTACATTTTTTTTTAAATTTTATATCTCCTTCAAAACTCATTTTTCCCCTGGCCTAGTAAACAGTCAAGTTGTGACAAGGAGGCAGAGAAAAAGATGGGGCTATATGGTCTGGCTCTTTAAAAATTGACCATTTTTAAAATGGTAGCACTAAGAGAAGAGATGGGAAAAGAAAAACTAAGGTCTTGCAGATGTTGCTAATAGTCTAACTAATAATCTGTTGTCTAGTAGTTGTGGCTATTTTTCTACTGACTACAATGACCTGAGTCTTGGGAAACACAAATGCTGCCTCCCTTGGGGCATATTTAGCACCCCTGTGACCATCACTTTGCTCATTTTTATTACACTCTCCTGCTCCACCTTTTCTAGGTCCAATCACCTCCTGCCACAGACAATCTCTATTCCTTTCTGAGCAGGAAGATTTCCTGAAGAGGGAAGTTAATAGCAAAGTTTCTTAATCTTTTACTACATTCGAAGACATCCATTTTCTACACAGGACATGAGGAGGCTTGAGAAGACAGCCTGCAGTCTCTCAGTTGTCTATTTTCTCCACATCTCAGAAGCATTATGCTTTCTGAGGGCCTAGGGACTCGATTTCTCTAGCGAAATGCCACCAGAATCTAGGTGGAAAACACCTGTTACCTTATAAACCTAACCTAAAAATTTTTTTGGCCACTCAGCACCTTACTCCCTGTGGTCAAGTATCTATCTTTTCATCTCTCCCTTGCTGACTGGTGTGGGACAAAGGTGGTTGCTGGAGAGCAGCTGTTGTAAAGTGGACACCTCTTAATGCGCCCAACAGGAATTAGGCTGCCCTGGAGACTGACATCCATATGAACTTAGAAGGTGGTATATTTACTTAGAGATTTGGGTCCTCTGATTTGATTTTTAACAAGTTTCAACTCAAAAGGAAAAGTGTGACTTGATATTTTAAGAATAGCTATAGATGGAAAATATGAATTGGATGAGCTATTGCTTTAAATTTGCCAGAGAAAAGTGTTTACCATAGTCCAGGAATATTACTATTCCACCTAGAGTTGTATTTTTGGAGAAGCATGGGTGATGCCCACTCCCATAAAAGGAGATTTCTAGCTATACCAACTTTACACATTATCTTTACTTTAAAAGTCTTATGTGTAGATGGTCTGTCTTATTGCAGATTTTGGCTCTAGAGTATTGGATCTGATGTGCAAAATTTTGAAATATTTAATAATGTGAATGTTTTGACATTTTAAAAAATTTTATTTTATGGATAACTAGATTCTTCCTCTACCATTACCCATAGACTTGTTATCACAGGATATATTTTCCTGGGAATTTTTACTTAGAGCACTTGGTCTTTCTCTGTCTTTTTTTTTTTTTAAATCAAGTAAGGAAATTTAGTGACCATTTAGATTCTCTTTTGGTAACTACCTGTATTCTTGGTGATTTGAAAATATCAGTAGCCCACACCCACCTACGAGGGGCAGACTATATTTGAGGGCCTTTCTTTCCTCAAGTTTATCAGTTCTGCTCCACTTGTTAACACTTCAGTTTCAGTTGTTAAAAAATAATAATAACTACTAGTGTGATGATTCATCATTATTAATTTATACCATAACTATATCAGTGTAAAAGTCCCCTTTCTGTTGTAGGCTATTTGTTTATTTCAGAGCAAAGAGATAAATTTATCTGAGAAGTAAAGGCAATAAAAAACTGTAGTTGGTCTCAGAAGATTAATAAATTTGTTAAAGCATATTTTAAATTCAACTGGGTATGGAAGCAATTAAAAGCATTAATTTGTGGGGTGCCTGAGTGGCTCAGTCAGTTGTGTCAGACTTTGGCTCAGGTCATGGTCTAGCAGTCTGTGGATTCAAGCCCACATCGGGCTCTGTACTGACAGCTCAGAGCCTGGAGCCTGCTTCAGATTCTGTGTCTCCCTCTCTCTCTGCCCTCCTTGTCTTGTGCTCTTTGTCTTTAAAAAATAAATAAATGTTAAAAAAATTTAAAAAGTATTATAAGCATTAATTTGTACATGATCAGATTTGAGAGTGATAAATTAATAAGTGGCAGATTTAGAGTATCTTCATTGTTCTATGCGTGATTTCACTTAGGAACTTAATATTATATATTTTTTTATGGAAACTAATAATTTTCTTTCACGGCACTGATTATTTTCTACATCTACATAACTGCTCTACAGTATTTGTTTTTAAATAATACATTTTAGGCATACGATAGACACTAAATTGAAGTCACTTTCCTTTCTTTGTTGTACATTTTAATAATATACAAGATAAGTTTTATTTAGTAGCTTTTTTCATTCATAGGCAAGAATTCAGACTATCCTTGCTGATCACCCAGCAGTAATTTCTGAAGGAATAATTAATGGGAAGTCACTTCCTTAAATCTACAGTTCCCTCCATTCCTGTTAGTAAATTTCAGCATTTTTTTTCACTTCAATTTACCATCGATTATTATTTATCACTTTTATATTTAATTTATATTTTATATTTAACTCATTTCTCTTTTCTCATTCAGTACTACTTTATAGTTTTTCTATAAACCCTCCAATCTCACTAAATCATTCATTTTATCCTTCCATTTAAGTTCACTACACATCCATACTTATAGAATTTCACTGAATTGAAATTCAGTAGTATTTATTAAGTGGAAGACGAGCAGAATAGGATCTGTATATTGGGTCATTACATATTGATAAAATTTGTAACAGATTTTGAATGTTTATGGAAATCAGCCATTACATTTCAACCAGTGGAAGTTTAAGGACACGTCCTTTCAGAATGACATTTTCTTTAGATGAAATATTTTTGTAAAAAATGTAATTCCGGGGTGCCTGGTGGCTCAGTCTGTTAAGCATCCAACTCTTGGTTTCAGCTCAGGTCATGATCTCATGATTCATGGGTTCAAGCCCCACATCGGCCTCTGTGCTGACAGTGCACAGCCTGCTTGGGATTCCCTCTCCTCTCCCTCTCTCTCTTTCAAAATAAATAAATAAGCATTAAAAATGTAATTCATTTAATATATTTTGTAAATTTAGTCTATATTAGTCAGTGTTATCCAGAGAAACAGATATATATACATCTAGATAAATTATATTAAATTTATATATATATATACACATATGTACACATACACACACACACACAGATTTTTTAAGAATTGGCTCATGTGATTATGGATACTGGCAAGTCTAAAATCTTTAGAGTAAGCCAGCAGGCTGAATATTCAGGTAAAAGTTGACATTACAGTGTTGGATCCAAAGTTTACCCATTCAAGACTATCTAGCCTCAGAAATTCTCCTTGGAAATTTCAGGCAGAGTTTTAATGTTTCAGCCTTGAGTCCAAATTTTTCCCTTTTGGGGCTTCAACTTATTAAATGAGCCCCACCAACATTATGGAAAATAATCTGCCTAACTCAAAATATATACATTTAAATATCAGTCACATCTAAAAAACATTTTTATAGCAACATCTAGACTTGGTTTGACCAAACAACTGACACTACATAGCTAACCAAGTTGACCTATGAAATCTCCTCCTTTTTGATGATGCCTCCATGCAACTGCTAAGCAATGTAATTTTCAATCTGTATCATATGCTTCTTCTAATTCTTATTCCAACTCTGAATCTTAGTTAAATTGTGTGCTCGCATTTTTTTCAATTTCAGAAGAGCCAGGTTCTCCACCAAAGCCAGAAGAATCTAGGATTCTTCAATACTTCCCTCAGCTAAATATCTAAAATTTATCATTTGCAGGTTCTGCTTTTCATATAACCGCGGGACAAAATTTTTCTAAGCTTCCTGCTACAGAATAACAAAGATTGCACTTTCTACAGTTTCCATTTACATGCTCATCATTTCTTTCTGAAGATTTATGTACAGTTTGAGTTTATAAATTAAATATTTTCAGCACATATAGATAAAATCTCAAAATTGTTATCTTTGTCATCCTTTCAAGTCTGAGTCCCCTTATTATGCTAATTTATTAGTCTAGTTGAAAAATATTTTATGCAAAGAATAACCAGAAAATTGATGTAAAATATGTAATTTGCAAGTATTATTTATTATTTGTGAAAATATTAATTCATTTAAATTGTATTAAATATAATAAATTATATATGAGTACTTATATCTATGTAGAGTCTATGCATTAATTATATAATTAATTAATTATATATTCTTTATGTTCTATCTATATAGATACTTAGAAAACTAGGCCACATATTTATTTAATACTTGAAAGCATGCAAGTATCTCAGCTAAGATGGAAGTTTGCTGACATCAACAAAAGTAGATATGTGGAAGACTAAAATTATTCATTCATGTATTCATTCAACCCATATTCACTTGGGATTCATATATGTCATACTCTAGATGCGCATGTATGCAACGATGAACTTGCAACTTCTTGAAAGCAAAGGGCATGGTTTTTAGCTTGGTTCCTGCAACATTATCCTCATAACTTTATAAAAAGTTATGACAAAGAATGAAAGAATTATGAGTAAATACATACACAGGTAGAAATGAAATAAATTGAGTTTAGTTAGGAGGATAGATGCAGATGTGTGAAATTGAAAAATACACTGCATGGCAGATACACTGGTCTGTGTGTGTATAACCTAAATTTGCATTTGAGTTGGAGGAGGTTTAATTCGGAGAAGTAGTCAAAAACAAAGGTAAAATTGAAGCATTTAAGGATTGGCAGAGGTTTAATGAGGGTAACTGACCCTTTAGCAGAATGAGCAGCCTGCACACAAGGGTTACTAATGCAGGAAAGCTCTCGGGTAGATCAGTGTGGTGAAAAGTGAAATGTGAGTGAGGGAGGGACAGACAGGGCAATAAATAATTCATTCAGGAGTTGAGAATTCAGAAGTAAATTTTAGGTTTTACAGAGCAAATCTCTTGATGAAGAGTTTAAAATAGAATTATTACATGTTTGGATTTGCTTTTTTTGTATCTGTTGATAGCAATACCTGAAAAGTAGTGAAGCTGGTCAGGGGAAAGGGCAAGAAACCTGTTATAAATATCCAAATACAGCCAGATAGGGACCCAGACTAGTGAGACAAAGGAAAGGTGATGGATTTCTATGTAAGATAATGGTTAAAAGGTCAGACAAAATAAGATGGATTTAAAATTGATTAATCATTTCAAATGTGTTTGCAGTTGCACAACAATGTGAATGCACTTAATGGCACTGAACTGGATACTTAAAAATGTATGGTAAATTTTTATATTAGGTGTTCAAATACAATTTTTTTGAGAGAGCAACTGAGCAGAAGAGGGGCAGAGAGAGAGGGACAGAGGATCCGAAAGTGGGCTTTGAACTGACACGCTGACAGCAGCAAGCCCCATATGGGTCTTGAACTCACGACCGTGAGATCTTGACCTGAGCTGAAGTCAGAATCTCAACTCACTGAGCCACCCAGGTGCCCCTCATAAAATTTTAAACTTATTTTTAAAATTGTTGCAAAGGGGAACTTCTCAATAAGGCTTTTTATAAGTGTATACATCAGAATATAAAAAAAAAAATAATAGGTAAAACCTAGCAAAATACCTGTATTTATTATTTATTTGATTACTAAGGTGATTAAAAAAATCATGCCCTTCAGATTATTTAGAAGCACTAAAGAGTTTCCAAGGTGAGCCTGGATGGCTCAGTCAGTTAAGCTTCTGATGCTTGATTTCAGCTCAGGTCATGGTCTCACGGTTGGTGAGTTTGAGCCCTGGATCAGCCCCATGCTGATGATGTGGAGCCTGCTTGGGACTCTCTCTCTCCCTCTCTCTCTGCCCCTCCCATTTCACTCTTTATCTCTCTCTCTCTCTCAAAATAAATAAATAAACATTAAATGAGCTTACATAATTTAGAATCATATCATTGTCTTAATATTTTAAGCAAATAAGGTTAGGAAGAAAAACACATGGTATAGCTTTGTGTCACTTCCACTTAACTGATAGGAGGGGCAGGATGTTATGCAGGGAAAGAAAGTAATTCAGGGTTTAGTATTTCAATACTAAGTATTATGGGCACACCTGGATCAAATATTTAAATTCTTGGGGCGCCTGGGTGGCGCAGTCGGTTAGGCGTCCGACTTCAGCCAGGTCACGATCTCGCAGTCCGTGAGTTCGAGCCCCGCATCAGGCTCTGGGCTGATGGCTCAGAGCCTGGAGCCTGTTTCTGATTCTGTGTCTCCCTCTCTCTCTGCCCCTCCCCCGTTCATGCTCTGTCTCTCTCTGTCCCAAAAATGAATAAACGTTGGAAAAAAAAAATAAATAAATAAATAAATTCTTGGAGAACCTGTAAAAATATCAAGGGATACATGAGGCAAGAGATTTTTAATCTTGGGATGGAAAACATAATGGTTTTAGAAGAATGGGGAGGATCAGAGATCATAATCATTGCCTAATTATTTGCTTCACAAGAGCTTCTTTTATTTTGAAATGAGTTGAAAGACTTTTAATCTTTCTCAGTGTGTTCTGGAAGATGATGCTTTATTTATCTGACCTTATTTTTTGAATAAGTCAATAGTATACTAAAATTTCTGAGATAAAGTCTGTTCTAGCTGAAAATAGCACTATAGAAAGCCACCAGGTAGGTTGTGTCATTATGAGTTACAGCCCCACATCTATACTACTGCTGTTTCCCTACAATCACTGCAATGAATTACAGTAATATATTCAATCCTGATAAATGATCTACTCAGCTTCTGCTAAAATTAAACTGACTGCAATCCAGATGAGTGCAGCCACATATTAACACTGGGTCCACCATTTCTTGTCTCTATCCTTGTGAATTATGGAATGGTATTCCTACCTTTATGCATTGATTAACATTGCTGCTACAGCTTTTTCACAGATCCATGTTCAAGTGGAATGGTAAGCAGGCTCAAACATTCTGCTGCCACATTTAATGCTGTCATCATAAAATAAATGTGTAGTGTTTAAAATCAAATCTTATAAATAACTCTAGACACAGCCATACTGTAAAATATTAATCACCAATTTCTTTTATTATTACTATCTTTTTTCCTAACATTATGAAGATTATATTCACAAATGTCAGTATTGATACCTAACAAGTAACGACTATTTTTTTAATAACATGCTTTGCCTCTTTCTGTAAAGTCTAAGAAAGACTCTTAAATTGGATGTTTCTGCATATTTTATACTACCCATTTTGAAAACCCAATCAATTGTATTTAGTTTTGTTGGAATGTATGGAACACACATACATCTTTTTCTCAGTGTTATCTCTTAAAAAAATAATGTTGCTATAATTTTCAGAAAACTAGATGCATACATTCTCTATATTTCATTTTGTCCTTGGCTTGCACGAAGCTCAGAATTGAATGAGGCACTTAAACATTTAACAACAAAAGCCAAGATTAGTTGTATAATCATTTTCTACTGCTCTGTATTTTAACGGTGCAATTTTATTCACCCCAAAGTAACATCAAATTCTGTACAAAGCATGTGGACATAAAGACACTGTAATTATGTGAGTTATAAAGATAACTAACTTTATGAGAAATGCATGATTTCTACACAGAAAAAAGGTTATTTATGATTAAAAGTGTATTACTACAATACTAAAATAATAGCATACCTTGACATTGAAAATTTCTATCCTATAATTTATTACATTTATCATAAATTGTTTTTCTGAGAGCTTTCAAAATGATTGAAAACTAAAGTTATGTGCTAAAAAAAGTGCTAAAAAAAGATTTGGGTGGCATTATAAAAGTAATTGACTCAAAGACCCATATATGTTAGAGTCAACTACTCTTTACAACAGAATGCAATTAAACACACAAAGTTTCAGTATAAGTTTGATTTAGAACTTTCTAAATAGCCATTTTCTGTTTCACTCCTATTAAGATAAAATAAGGAATGCCCAGTACTCACTGTGGTCCAATCACTGATTTTTGATCAATCGAATTAAAATCCTTCTCTTTACTGGGAATGACTACAGGGGTAGTCAGAGTTGAGTCACTTGTACAGAAAGGAGCTTAAAATTTCCAGCCCTTATAATGCTCTTGTTAATTGTATGTATGCATGTAATTGACTAGCAGACGTGTTTTCATGACATATTAAAATCTTGAATATTTTCCTTTTATCTGACTTGAAGAACAAGGAAATTGGAGGAGGGGTAGTTATCAGTGATATTTTTCAGGTGCTCAAGTACATGAACCTGCTTTTACCCAATAGCTAAAAGTTGGCATAGTGATATGATGATGAATGTGTACATTATGCTTTTATTAGAGGAACAATTAAAATTTACAGCAGGAACTTCATGAACTTACAACTACCTCTGCAAGTCATTGGCTTTTTGCCTTACCTTTTAGTTTTCATTTATTGTTTTCTATTAATATTCTATTAATATTGTGAAGATCCTTCATTCTGAAGCCTAAGCTAGAATGGAGTGTTCAAGATATTTTTTTATGAAAATTTTGAAGTACTCAGAAATTTTACTATTTTTACTTTACCCTTTTGTACAAATATTTATTAAAGCATATTTTAGTGTTTTCCTGTTTTAGCTTTTGATATATAATTTTTAAGGCAAATTTAAAGACAATTGGCTTTTATGCCATATTAAAATCTTTCTAAATTGTCAAAATTAGGAGGAAAAAATTCAGTATAACTTAAGACAACTTAATAGCAATCATGTATGATTTAGTCAATTTCACTGTGAGCAACATTGATTACTCAGAATAATATTCTTGTTTATGAAGTGGCACCAACACAAAAATAATTCAATTGGATGAGATTTTTTCACTTAACCACCATAAAATACATTTTCTATCTTGTAATTATTTTCCTGTTGTATGTATCTCTCCTTTTTTTCAGGTGACTTAGTCATTCCTTCTCTTCCATGGTTGAACATCTTCTAAAACAGAACAAATTTGGCTGAAGATAAAAAAATCCAACTATCAGTTGCTGAAATATTACAATAATTTTGGAGTTAGGCAGCTGCTGAATTGGTTACATAGCCTGAAAATGTGTCCTAAATTTTCCTCATGCTTCCTACCTCACTTTCATAAAATGTTTAAGCCAATGGTAGCCATCTTTTAGTGTTCCACCTGGAAAATGGAAGAGACGCACATTTTCTCTAGTGAAAAATTTCCTTCTTATTTGTGAAGAGAAGCTCATCATGAGAATTCCACTAGCATATCACCAGTAGCAGTAGTGTCAAAACACTCTTTGTTTTTTGGGTTTTTTTCAATAGGCTTTACATTTTAGAGCAGTTATAGGTTCACAGAAAATTTGAGCAGAAGTTATGGAGACCTCCCACATACTCTCTGCCTCCAGCACAGTCTCCCCCATTATTAATATACCCCACAAAAGTGCTACATGTGTTGCAATCGATGATCCTCCACTGACTCATCGCTACCACCCAAAGTTCATAGTTTCCATGAATTTTCACTTTTGGTGTTGTACATTCTATGGATCTGAAAAATGTACAATTACCTCACCTCTCAACTTTTTGGTCCACAGATATTCTTTCTAATTCTATTTAAAGTATTGAAATTTCTCCAAGATTCTTCGCTATAATTTTTAACTCTTATATTTTGTACCTATATTATAACAAATTCAAGCTTGATCATTTGCCCTTTGTTATATCTCTTGCATTCCTTTCTTTCTTATATCCAACACCCTATTTGTAGTTTTTATCAACAGTCACCTATGTTGTTGCAAGAGACTTTGTTCTTGTTACTGATGTTGTTCAAAAAAGGACACGCCAGTATTAACTAAATTCTAAACTTTATTCAGATTTCACTTGTTTTCTTATTAGTGTCCTTTTCTGTTCCAGGATCTAGTCTAGTATGCTACAGTGTATTTCATCATGATGCCTTCTTAGTCTACTCTGGCCTGTAATACTTTTCCATTGCCTTTCATGGCCTTGAAAGTTTTGAGAAGTATCTCTCAGACATTTGTGGGCTGTGTCTTTATTTGAGTTTTGTTGATATTGTCCTCATGATTATACCGAGGTATGGAATTTGGGAAAGAATACCAAAAAAAAGTGATTTTCTCTTTATATCAATTCAAGGGATACATACTATCATCATGGCTTATCACTTCAATTATTATCATCAAGGCAGCATCCACCAGGTTTGTCCACTGTAGAGATTCTTCATTCTCATTTCTTCACAATACTCTTTCGGACCAAGTCAGTAAGCCCAATCCATACTCAAGGGAATGGATTCCGACATGGGGTGATACCTGTGTAAATTATCTTTAGCATTTATTTATTTTTCAATCCCTTATTTATATCACTATGAGCTCATAGATATTTATTTTATTCTTTCTCTCTTATAATCCAATATTAAGAGATTAATTTTGTTTATAAAATTGTTCCAGATATTCACATTGAAAACTGTTTCAGGTTGGTTCCTGTTATGTCTTTTTTTTTTTTATTAACCCCTACTATTTGGGGGTGGGGAGGGTGGGACAATATATTTCTAGCACTATAAGAGCTCCAGGCTCATTTTGTATTTATCCAGCCTTAGCTTTATAATAAGTCATTTTTCAGGGATCCTTGGAGATCAGAGGATAGTATTTTTATAGAGATTGGAATTACAAAAACAAGATCCTGTTACAGGAAGTGATTGTTGCTACTGGTATCTCACTGCTTCCAGACTCTCTATATAATATGATATAA